>NC_046671.1:0-600000 GCF_004382145.1 Drosophila mauritiana | reverse complement strand
GATGACTTAGCACCCAGCATACAGAATACCGCGCTCGTGACCAACCCCTAACTTACAACTTCTGTGTCACTCACCCCTTGTAACTTCTTTTCTTCTCATACCCTCTCTAAAACACACATCACCTAATACCAAATGAACGATGAATACATAGTTATGTAGGCACCGATCCTTAAATTAAATAGGGCAGCTTATTGTCTAAATGCAGTCCATTAACAACGCGGTGAAATTTCAATTAGCAAATTCACGATATATTTCTTATAAATAACACTGTTATCAACGCCCGCCCAGTGGCCCAAAATTACGTGTGTACACTAGAAAACTTGATTCCCCAGGTACACATTCCGGCAGTGTTTCGACACGCCTTTTGTATGGGAAGATGGTGGAGTGTAGAGGTACAAAGGATAATTAGTATACGGAAAGCGATTCTTTAGATGAACTGTACTAACAAAATTGTCATAAAAAGGACACAGTATCAGTTTTTTTTATTAAGCACACCAAATTCAATTAAATGAGATTACCGGCATTTAACGCACGATAAAGAATACAATCAAAAATATAACAACTATCGATGTCTCAGAGATGAGAGCCGGTATACTGGAATATTTAATTATAGACCATTGACACTGAACCACTTATGATAAATGCAATAGCTTACTTCTTGTACTTAAAAGTTATTGTTCTTATATGTGCAGACTTTCATATCTAAATTTTTAGTTTTAGAGTTTGCAGAATTGAATATTGCAGTTGCAGTGCAACATTAGGCTTGGTTCTCTAGGTATCGTACAATATGTATTAAGGAACCTCCTATATTTAAAACAGAAGTTTTTCAGGTAATAAAAAAAAGAAATAATAACACCCTTTTTTAAAAACAATGATTTAGATTATGGGAAATTGTAAACACATATTTTTTCACTTTAAAACAAATCATACGCCAAAAATCAACAAATAATGCCTCTGGAGTCAACAAAATAGGTCAATAGAACGCGCGTTGAACGAAACCCAGTTTTGCGAATCATGGACTCTTTAGAAGTTAGACAGAATCCTATAGTCAAGTTCCCAGACTATCAAATACCCGTAACTCACGTAGGTGAAGTGAGAACAAGAAATTTTAACATTTTTCTGGCATATCGATACAAATTGGGAAAAACAATAAAACCAAATAAATAGGTTTCAAAAGCTTGGGCGTGGCAGTTTTGGGCAATTTCTTGATATACGAATAAAAATTGTCAAGGCCAATAATAACACAAACAAAAAAACAAAACTTTTTACAATGTTTTGGGCGGTTTGAGGACAATAGTCTGCGAAAGTTTCTAGCTGATCGATAAAAAACTTGGCGGTTTGTGGGCGTAGAGTGGGCGTGTAAAAAACTTGCCCTACGTATTTGTTCCGAGATATTTTAGAATCGATAGTTCAAAAGAATATACATACAGCTGCGGTTAAAATAATAGCACTACTGCAGGTGGAAAGTTGATTTCCTAAAAAAGGTATTGAATGTTTATTTTTTTAAAAGTCTGATTGCATGAATAATAAGTACCATATGTTGTCTCTCTAAGCAAGAAATTTTGACTCTCTCAATGTAACGGTTCTTTATGTTTTTGGGCACTTTCTGCAAAAGGGCGCTAAATGAGGCGGTAACAAAAATAGCACTGACCACGTTTTTGCTGAATAAAATTAATAGGAGTGATTGCTTTGGGTTTTTTTTCGACATATTTTGAAAAAAGGAGTTGCATTAAAGGTTTTAATTGAATTTTTTTCAAAAGAAGACCAAAAATTTTCTAGTTATGGGTCGGGGAAAGCATTCTACCGTCGAAAAAAGGAATTTGATTAAAAACATGATCTCTGAAGGTAAAACCTACGCTAAAATGGGACGGTTTGTTGGTTTTTCAAACAAAATGATCCGCAACGCACTTCTGTTTGTCGAAAATAACGAAAAACGTGGAAGAAAGCCCTCTATGTCCAACGTGGAGATCAAGCGCTTGGTTCGGCAAAGCAAGAAGGAGCCTTTTAAGCCGGCGACGAAACTGAAGAAGGAGCTCCAGATAGCTGCAAGCGTGGAAACAGTTCGCAAACACTTAAGACAAAACAACCTTAATGTGTGCAGTCCCAGAAAAGTCCCGCTTCTGACTGCGAAGCATGTGGCAAAGCGAATCTTATATGCCAAGATACGCAAGGACTGGCCTGTGGAGAAGGGCGCCACATTTTGTGGTCAGATGAGAGCAAAATTGTTTTTTTTTTGGTGGGAAAGGCTCTCGGTCTTATGTTCGGCGTCCACCACGAACTGAAAAAAATCCTCGCTTCACCTTTAAGACGGTAAATCACGGGGGATCCAACATCATGGTATGGGCGTGCTTTTCATACTATGGAGTAGATCCGATTCATATGATTCAAGGCATCATGGATCAGCACATTTACACAGATATCCCGGAAAATGTGATGGCGCTATATGCCGAGGATGAAATGCCGTTTTTTTTGGACATTTCAACAGGATAACGACCCAAAACACACGAGGAAGAAGGCTCGAAAGTGGTTTGAGCAGAAATCGATCCGAGTAATGAAATGGCCTGCTCAGTCACCCGACTTGAATCCAATCGAAAAACTTTGTGCGGACGTGAAAAAAAGGTTTCTGAAGCCAAACCCAACCATAACGAGGAACTTTGGATTCATGGGGGATCGAGGATCAAGGATTCATGGAGCAAAATTCCTCAAAAACGGTACCAGGACTTGGTGGACTCCATGCCAAGAGGATGCGCAGCTGTCATTGCCTACAATGGTCACGCAACCAAATATTAAGATTCTTTAAACATAGTTCTTAAGATATAATCCATTTGTTGAACTCTTATTTTATTTTTTTAGTTAGTTTTAGCAAAATACGAGAAACAGTGCTATTTTTGTTACCGCCTAAATTTGGAGGTTTTTTTTTGTTTTACCAATTATTTTTAAAATATCCATTAGATCTGTTACCAATTTTAATATTTCGATTGAAAATCATTGTAGTATTTAAGATTAGTGGAAAAAATGATGAAAAAATGTCAGAAAATAGAGAAACGCTGGGGCAAACACGAAATGTGCTTTTGGTGCTATTATTGTTACCGCAACTGTATATACTCTATGGTGTCGGAAACGCTTCCTTCTACCAGTTACATCTAGTATACTCTTTTACCAAAGACACTAGAATAACAAGATGCGTAACGGCCATACAAATTTTTGGCACGCGATTTTTTGGCCGTGGCTCTAGAGGTGGCTCCAGGCTCTCTTTAGTTTTTGTTCGAGAGAGAAAGAGCGGAGAGCGCTACAGCAAACAGCTCTTTTCTACGCATACAGTGATAGCATACAACTGTATGTGTGCACACGTATGCTCATGTATTGTAAATTTGACAAAATATGCCCTTTACCTTAGAAGTTCGTTGACTTTAAATCTATATTATTTTTTATCAATTGGCACCATGCGAAAAATTCTTGTTTTGCATTGCCTCAACGTTATTATTATTTAAATAAAGCTTAGAAATAGTAATAGACGAATCAATGTACATCACAAAATAAATTTCGAAAATGACTTTATATTAGAATACTTGTCATTAGGGTATTCAGCTTGCGGCGTGAGAAAAATTAATAAGGCAATGATTGTTGAGTGCTTGTGTCCGCACTTCGTGCCTGACGATATGACTTTTGCAACGAACTGTTTTCATATTTTTATTTAATTTATTAATTTTTATTTTCTACTACGTATTATTATTTTTTATGAAATATTATTATTTTTATTATTTATTAATTAAATTATTATTTTTTTATGAAATTAAAAAATAATTATTATTTTTATGAAATATTTATTTCTCAATGTTATGTCTTCTTTTTGGAAAATTTATGTTTCAAATTACAGTAGTTATAATAATTTCCTTTGTATTTGCTTTAATTATTATTATAATAATTATTATAATAGTCAGGGAATTTTTATTTTATTTCATCATATTGCTACGAAATTGGCCACAACTCCAAATATGTAAATTCGTTTCTTCGATCAGAATTGATTTCGGCCCGAAAATCGTCTTCTAGCACAGCACGCACACATATACGCGTTCTCGTCTCTTGTTTTTACTCACGCAAGCAAGCAAATTCTATTTTTATATTTCTTACGCTCTCAACGTGAGCGAGCGGAAAGAGAGCAAATTTGGCCTTCACCAAAAAATTGGCTGCATAGTGCCAAACGAATGTATGGCCGTTACGCATCTTGTTATTCTAGTGTCTTTGCTTTTACTCTACGGGTTTAAAAATGAGTTTCAATTCCAAATACTCAAGACTATTGTGGATAAGGCACTAAAATGTTAAAAATAGGTAATTGACCTGGGAAATAAATTTAGTTCAGAAGCGGCAATTTTGATACTTTTAGGGACTACGATTTTTGGCATTTGAAATCAAAACAAGAGATCGCTATAGTGGAGTTCCACGATAGATAAGATAATTCGAAAGCAACTTTTTTGACACGATTTCTTTATTTTAGATAAACAATATCTTAAGAATTACTTGCATTATGTTATAGCTAACTGAAGGTATTTCATTAATTACATGTGTAATATGCCGTAAATAATTGTGGCGGCATCAACGAGGACTATACACATTGTAGGGTTTATTTAAACAAATAACTAGTATAGGAACAATTCACAACAAAAACCCGATACAAATTAGTTTTTGAATTTTATAACGACCCCCAAAACGTTTTATTTCAATTTGGTCACATCACAAAATACCAAGCCTACATAGTTAGATTTTAAAATTTTAAAATGGAATTGTGACAAATCTTGCTTATGCACTTCGATAATCTCTTTAAATTTTGGTGACGTCCAAACAATTAAATCAAATACAATTTTTCGACAGTGAATATAATTTGTGTTTTTAAGACTGTTGTTAAAGCTATGTAATTTTTAAATGTTCCAAAAGGAAAATGTTACTGTGGCTATTGTTGCTGAGGTTGCGTCTGATGATGTCTCTTCTCTCGAGCTCGTTCGATATGCCGCTTACGTTCTTCTTTTGTCCAATAACGACCTATTTTTACTTCAGATATTGTATCCTCCTCCGTCGTGGTAACTTCGTTGCAGCGCATATTTTTCCGAAATGCAACTTGGGGTCGATTACGAACTGGCCGTTTTACTATGTACCGCGTTCCATCTGGTCGTCTTTTAACCTTCCATACCATGGGTATGTCCTCAGCACTTTCACCGTTAAGCAAAGTTTCATTTTTTTGTATACTTGTTGAAATATGACATCTGTTTGCAACCTTCACAAAAAGAATTATTACATTTCTTTATAGAATATTGACAAAAATATATATACAATGGAATGCCTATTTTATAAGATACACTTAATAGATTTGCTGGCCTACTTAAATTGACCTTTGAATTTGATTGAAAATGTACAATGTTTTTAGAAGTGTACATTATTTTGATGCAACATTTTTCAACCTTAAAATATCTTTTCATGTTATCTTTTAATGGAATGATCTCAGAAAAAAAGTAGTATAAAACAGTAAATAAAGAGGTAAAAATATAAATTTTCCTGACTTGTCTACAAGTCAACCTTACAGGTTTTAAATTTAAACCCCAAAGAAAATAAAGAAAATAATTCAGTAAATAAACTTGTAAGAAAATTGTATATTTTCAATGGATGATACTTAATTTATTAAGATATATTGTGTAATATTCAAAGGAAATATTATATTTAACCCTGAACTTTTAAAATCATCGTCATCCATGCGTTTAAATCCCCTACTAATACCATCTTACCATATGCACATACATTAAACGTGTACTTACCTCTTGACTACTAACAAAGTGGTAACTACTCAAATTTGGGGCGTTAAACTGTGGACAATGGCTATAGGAATCATCTGTTTGTTTAACTCTTAGTATTTCAATGTCGCTTTTAAGTGGATGGATTTCATTTTCGGACCCAACGTTGGTATACCGCTCTGAAGTGGAAAATATTAATGGAAATTATATCAATTTCACGATAGATCGTTTTCAGTTTGTAAATCTTGTAATTAGACGTAATGTTCAGTAAAATATTGCACAAGTTTGAAAATCTTAATTGTTTTAGAAATTTTTTATAAGGGCAAAAATGATAAATCGTTTTATACCCGTTACTCGTGAAGTAAAAGCGTAGATTCGTAGTAACAAGTAACAAGTAGAAGGAAGCGTTTCAACCATATAAAGTATATACATATATTCTTCATCAGTGTCAATAGGCAAGTCGTTCTGGACATGTCCGTCCGTATGAAGGTCGAGATCTCAGGAAGCTGGAAGGTTGAGATACGGCATACAGAGTCTAGAGACATATACGCAACGCAAGTTTGTTGCCATGTTTGTTGCCAAAAACTGCATCGTCCACAATTTTGCAAAATGCTTTGATATTTTTTTCATAGTTTTATAAGTCGTGTGAATTTCTATCGATTTGCCAAAAATATTTTTGCCACTCTAACGCCATAAAGCCGCCAAACCGGCCACGCCCACACTTTTGAACAATCTTTAATTTGTTTCTCATTGTGTTCACCAATATAATTCGGATTCACTCTAGCTGAGTAACGGGTATCTAATAGTCGGGGAACTCGACTATAGCATTCTCTCTTTTTTTGTATTCTGTGGCCAGACAGACTCGTCTAGTACTCAAGAATAAATACTTTACGTCTTGTCGTTTGAACGTTGGTAATGGTTCACTTTCCGGATCTTCTGGAATGGTCTCATAGGTGTGCGCGCATCGTACTCATATTGCAGATGAACTTCTTTTTGGCTTAAAGATTGATTGAAGCTTTTTCTATAATCCAAGTTTGCATTCGGTCGAAGCTTTATTTTTCTACACGACTTGGTAGATTGCTCAATGATATTTTTCGCCAATAAAGATATTTTAACATTTTAATCAGATGAGTTCTTTTTGGTGGTATATGGTGGCATTTGTCAGATTGCATAGCGGATTCATGGGATAGTTCTTCGAAAGACTGGACGTGAGTTCACAAAACCTTGTCCAGTTTATCCACTACATTTGTATAGTCATCTGGCAGAAATGTATTAGCATACTCAAAATGTATATCTTCGTCATCATCGTCGTCCTATAAAAATTTGTTCCCAAGTATGGCAACTAGTTAAAACATTTACACCTTTGAACTTTATATTTTGATTAATAAAACTGGTTTCTATCGATTCTCAATGTAGGCACTTATTTTCGATACAACATTCACTGCGTGTCTTTTTCTTGAATCCAATCGCAAACATATTTACCATTAACATATTGACTTTTCCAATTCAAATATTAGCCTTTAGTTTCAACTTTCTAGCTTTTATAGCTCCCGACATCTCAACGTTCGTAAGGACAGAGGGACATGACCAGATAGACTCGTCTAGTAATCAAGAATATATACTTTACAGGGTTTGAAATTTTCTTCAAACGTTTACTAGCTTTTTAACAAGCCTAGTACCACTTAAGTCAAAAGTTTAAAAGTAAAAGGCGAAGAGTTTTCAAAGTGGAGCACGCCTGATATGTCAGACGCTACCTACTATTTGCAACTAAAATATAATTGTTATTTTTTCCTTAACTTGAAGTGCATACCGCTGACATATGCTGTTGGCAGATTGGAAGAGCAGAGACCAATACGGCCAGACTTGCCGAATGGTAATAGCAACATACTGCTTACACCTGGGGAATCCAAATGATCATTGGGGCTATCAATAACTGTACTATCTAGCTTGCGACCAGTGGCGATGCCTTCATCAGGATTTGTAGTATTTTGATGGGGGGAGGCGCTATTATTAGAGCCACCAGTGTTGTAGGCACTTGAGGAGTTATCGACCTCTTCGCCAGGAGCCGCGGCGTTCCCTGTAACAACATTATTTTGTCCATAAGAGCTGTATGCCACTCCACTACTGCTGGATGCGCTTGTGTTCGTTAAGGTGCTTCGCAAGGTAAAAACACGACTACACGCAGGTTGCTGTACTAATTTCAACGGCGGGGGTCGACCAACTAGAGTTTGTCTAGGTTTCTGGTATGTGGCTTGTGGCTTCAAGCCCAACCACTGGGCGACTCTTTGAGTTTGTTGTTGCATTGTTGTTTCTAATGATTCGGCAGGTTTCGATGCTATTGGAGATGCACAACAACCTATTGACGTCTTGTTTGAACGTTGGTACGGTGAACAATACACTGGTTCACTTTCAGAATCTTCTGGAATGGTCTCGTAAATGTGCTCGCTTTCATCGTACTCATATTGCAGATGAACTTCTTCTTGGCTTAAAGGTTGATTGATTTTTGTTCTATAGTTCAAGCCTGCATTCGGTCGAAGCTTTATTTTACTACACGACTTGGTAGATTGCTCAATGATATTTTTCGCCAATGATGATATTTTAACATTTGAATCAGATGAGTTCTTTTCTGGTATATGATAGCATTTGTCAGATTGCATAGCGGATTCATGGGATAGTTCTTCCAAAGACTGGACGTGAGTTAACAAAACCTTGTCCAGTTTATCCACTACATTTGTATAGTCATCTGGCAGAAATGTATTAGCATACTCAAAATGTATATCTTCGTCATCATCGTCTTCCTATAAAAATTTGTTCCAAAATATTGCAACTTTGATTAATAAAAGTGGTTTCTATCGGTTCTCAATGGGTCACACAACTGTAGACTGTTATTTTGGATAGATAAATAATATTTTTCTGCAATTCCTCACTCGTCCATTTGTCTTTTCATGAATACAATCGAAAATATATTTACAATTAAAAATATTGACATTTCCAGTTCAAATATTATATATATCGTTATTAACTTTATAGTCCAACTCCCATTTCTTCTAGATGGAATGTGGGTATATAATATTAACCTGGTTAAGCACCTATTTTATTAAACTATTCTGAGGATTCATTAAAGGAAATCGTTAGTAAACGTATGCGAATAAGGTAAGGGCGTCGCCAGGCCATCAGCCAAGGGGGGCAGATAGTAGAATTCATATTCCAACACTGGAAACTCTTAGTAAAAGCACCTATGCATATCGATAGAATTAGAGGCAGATTGACTAAGAGAAGAGGAACAGTACATAGTGTAAATAAACAACGGGAAGTTACGTGATAGGCAGCAAATTATAAAATTTCTTGAACATTCGTTTCAGGTCCAGGGGCAGCTGACACCCCCCACCCCCCACCTCCCTGCCCTACCCTGGCGACACCCTTGTACGGGATTGAAGGCGGTTACTCTGAGGCAATAAGTCAAGATCGTATCTAAACTTAAAATCAGAATGAACAATGTTTTGGTTTTCATTTAAGGATGTGCATTTTCTAGCGTAATAAACTCTACAGTGGTATAACCCCTTACTATAGTTATGAACTAAGTGTTTAAGAATTATTTTTGAATTTTTTTTTTTTTGTATTAGAAATTTTGACTTACAGGGTATATAATTCGACTAACTAGTAGCGTTACTGATGTACTACTCCCTGCTATTTGAGTTTCTAACTCCTCCTGGTTTTTAACATCCAAGCCGTTAATACGAAGAATTTGATCTCCCTGTCGAAGGCGCCCATCACGATAGGCTATACTTTCCGGTTGTACACCACTGATGAACACATCCTCACTTTGTTCTAAGACGTTACGTAGTTTATCGGTGTCGGTACTTGATTGCTGAAGTTCAGAGGAGGTAACAATGAGCCCGATTTGATTGCTGCTTGAATGTTCAACACCTTTAACAAGCGTTACTTCCTGTTGAATATAAAACAATACTATTAATTTGAATCCCAACACACTTATCTAAGTATCTGACAGCTTTAGGATCTGTTATAAATAAACCGGTTACAATAATATTTATGTAGACGGCGAATACTCTCGAAATAAACTACTGGAGTACAAAAGGTGACTACCTTACATATCACAAAAATATATATTTATTTTATTTGATATTTTTGATCATTGATCATTTAAAGTCTACAGATGGCTTTTGTTGGTATATAGTCTTCCCTCAATAAGTATAACAAAACTGCAACATACATATGTATGTACATATTTTACATATTTAAAATTTTTGCACTTCGCAAAGCGGTTCTTTTCTTACTCATTACACTTAGTTCTTCTTTTCGTTCGTTCTTCTTTTTTGGACAATAAAGCAATGCAATTAGCTCCCTTGTCGTTGATTCGTAGGTCATGCCATTGCTAAAATAATAAAATGCTTGGGTAAAAACTACTGGTACTAGTACTGTTTTTTACTGTTCCATTCTATCCGGTTTAGAATAGGCCTTCGCACATACCCTCAGTGCACTTCGACACTACTTGTACTGCCATCTAGATTTCGTAGGACAGACTAGAACAACAATTTTGTGGTACTGCTGAAGTAATGTATGGTAAATACCTCAATGTCGATTTCCGGTTCTAGGCATTGTTCGAACAAGTGGTGTTCATGCTCTATGAAGTTGTCGGTAATTGTTTTAACCAAATCGTTATCCTTTAGAACGTCCATGCGAACGACAGATTGGGTTTGAGTTTCCTTCGATTCGGCTTGTAGACTGCCCAAACGATCCTCATGACTTCTAGCCCGCAGAGTTAAAACCACAGGAGTTTTCGTATCGATTTCTTTCAACGATGGTGAAGAAGGGCAACTTATTTCTTGAGAGGCACTGGCAGCTGTGATCGTCGCTTCTGCTGACTTGTCAGTTAGGACAGAAAGTTCTTCGGGTTTGTCCACTTTTGATATTTTGGCATTGGAGCCTTGTTTTAATTCTAAATCTAATGCATTGTGTTTCTGTCTTCGTATTTCTACAACAAGGGTTTCTTTAGCTTGAAGGAACTTTTGAACCGCTTCATACCTCGACAAATGACTAATATCGTATCCGTTTATCTGAAACAGAATAAGTGCATTTTGTAACGCTGAAAACCGATTTCACACGAATTTAACTATTTATGTTAAAAACAAGAACTCGGTTCACAGTCCTACTTTATATCAAACTTACTTTTAACACAACATATTCATACTCCACGTCGGCAATACTCATAGTGATGCCTTAAAATCCAAAACTCATATTTATTTTCATTTAATTGTATACATATTTTTTCTAAAGTGTGGCCAAATCTTTAGTTTTCAATTAGGGCATTTACGTTTTCTTTTTGATAAGAATGGCAATCGATTATCTTAAGTAATCATTCAAAAACCCGCAACAGAATGGAAACAGTTATCGGATTGAGAAATTATTACAATTGAAATTATCCGCTTATAGACGCATATTTACAGACTGTGCAAATTTCCAATGCATATTGTTGCATATTAAGTTGGAGTTGACTGTAATAAAATTGATTATATGGTAGGCAATATTTTAATGGCTTAAAAAGGGTTGCAATAACGTAGTATGTGTAACCACTATTGTGGTTATACGCACCTCTCATTAAAGTTTTTGTAGTTTCGTATATATTTTGTGCTGAGTATATGAAATGGAAATGGCCTTAGTTACTCAACTGTGTGAACACAATATAATAATTTATTTCCGATACTTTTATCTTGATCTATCGATGTATGCGTTTTTCTTCAAGATATATACATATACAATTATAAAGAGCTAAAATAGCCGGATCAATTCTTATTTAAGGTTGTATGATGGTTAAGACGGGAAATCGCATGTAATTATCATTTAAATAGTAAATTTAAACTTCAGTAAAAAGATCGTAAATAATGTGCAGACAGTGTCAAGAGCCAGCCGTCCGTCCGTTTCTCAGTACATCTTTCTAAAAGCCCTGTTGCCGATATTATACATACACATGTATAAGTCAGAAAGATAGTGACAAATAAGAACATATCTTCGTTTTTGTTATAAAGTGTTTTTTCTCGGTTTTGAACCGTTTTCGACAATACGCCTTGGCTTAAATTTAATAAACAGTATGAAAACTATTTTCTAGTTAACGGAAAAGTCAAATTGTTGCTGTTTATGATTGCATATCAAAATCGTCTTTTTTTTTGGTTTATTTCCTATTTTATTGCTTGTAAAGTAAAAGCTTATATTAGATTCGGTGCAATGTATGTAATTGGTAGAAGAAAGCGTTTCGGAACATAGAAAGTATATCTATGTACATATATATTTTTGATCCGGATTAATAGGAACGCATTGATCCCATTATATACATACGCGCAGCGCCAGTTTGTTTCCAAATGTTGGGACGTTTGTTCTAACTCCCACAACCCGGCCAAAAACTGTCAAAAACAATTTTGGCCAAATACCTACAAGTCGCTTAAAACTGTCACGCCCACACCAATTTAAAAAAAGGAGCACACTGCTGTTATAGTTCCCGAGAACACAGGGATATACGGATAGGCAAACAGATTGCCGGATCAGTCTCAGGCTCGTAGATTAAAATCGTTTTTTAAATTCGTTGAAAAAAATGTAACAGGATCAGAATCACCAGCCGAGTCGATACGTCCGTCTGCCCCAGTGAATGTTTTGATGTCGGGAAGCACTCCTCTGGCTGCCAAAAATTAGTAAGGTAAATAATCGAGAGCTGGGCTAGTTTGATTCTAAGGTTCTATATTTATTTTTTATTATATTTGCTTTCTGTATATTGTGCTGTAGCAAGTGTAAAAATAATGCTTGAAATTACATTACTTTCTGTTTTATCTGATATAAATCGCATAGTATTTTACTCATGTAGTTTCCAAATCCGCAGAGATCATTAACTAGTCTCGGAAACCTTTTTGTCCACCTGTTACTTTCTTATTGAATTTTTAATAAGCCCTTTTACTTACGAGTGAAGTGTATAAAAGAAATATGAATATTTATTCAAGAATTCAGCTAAATAGATTTATTCCATTTCATGATGGTATTTAAGGTTTCGCCAAAGACACTAGAATAACAAGATGCGTAACGCCATACACATTTTTGGCACACTATTTTTTGGACGTGGCTCCAGGCTCTCTCGAATTTTTGTTCGAGAGAGAAAGAGCGGAGAGCGCTACAGCAAACAGTTTTTTCAACGCATACAGTGATAGCAGACAACTGTTTGTGTTCATACGTATGCTCATGCATTGTAAATTTGGCAAAATATGTTCTTCACCTTAGAAGTTCTTAGACTATATTATTTATATCTATATTATTTTTGATCGATTGGCACCATGCGAAAAATTCTTGTTTTACATTGCCTTAACGTTATTATTAATTATTAAAATGTGTATTAATTATCAAATGTGTTTAAAAAAATTTATTGTTAAGCATTAGGTGCACAAATAAAAGTAGTGTATATATATTACACAATAATTAATTATATTGGAAGGAGAGAGCGGAAAGAGAGCAATTTTGGCCGTCACCAAAAAAGTGGCTGCATAGTGTCAAACCAATGTAAACCAGCAAACCACATTTACTTTCAGAACAAAGATGACAACACACGATGGGGCTCAGTCGTACTTCTCACGTCTTAATTCAATTTCCCAAAAAATTACCTGCGATCTCAATAAAGTTAAATCAACACACAGTCAAGACGCTTGGCTTAAATTGACTTTAAACGAACAGGAAAAAATATTGAATAACCACTTAATTGATCCTGTTATATTTTCTAAGTACTGTCATAGAACTAAAGAAAACTATGCGGCACAAGATCCGCACGAAAATAATGATGTTACTAAAAATGATTACCGTAAATTTTGTTTCAGAGACATTGTATATTTATATAACGGCCAAGATTTACACACATATAATTATCAAAACGTTGGTTTAAAAATATTACGCGATGATAACAGCGGAGATTTTCAAGATGAACATTCGTTTCCATTTTCTTATCGAACCAAATCACAAATAAACATAGTATTAAAAGAATTTGATGATATCTGCCTTGTCGAAACTCCCACTGGCGTAAAAAAATCCATTCCTCTAAAATTGAGGACAAAAGATTCAAGCACTAAAAAAATGCCAATTCTCCACCTTAATTCTAATGATAAGACCGACGTTAACACAACGGAAAAAAAGATTTCCATTCTTGAAAACTTCTCAAAAACCCAAAATGTTTATATTGACGAATGTATTGAATCTAATGAGAAAATGCAACTACTCTTTAAATGTGGATCGAAAAACAGCGTATCAAACAACTTGTCTGATTATGAAAACGAATTTAAAGATGTACGTCATGACGAAAATACAAAACTGTTATCCCCTGAACTAAAAATGCCTAAGGGTTTCGATTTTCTCAGTAATTGGTAAAACCTATATAAATCTCATAGATAGTCGAAGGAGAGCAGTTTCTTTAAAACATAATTTCATTTGACTTCAAGGCAAAAACACCAAAACGTACATATTAATGTTGATCGGCCGTAAGTCCAAACTTTGCACTTTATATAAGCATAATTTTATTAAGGTGTCTTTTTTTAACATAGATTTAATAAAATAAGTAACATATTATTAAATGAATAGTTTTCATTCTTTAACTTCAGTCTTTTACAAAAACGGAAAATTGCTGCTCGGTCGTACCTAGTAGCTTGCACGATTGTTTTGCAAACTATGTGCGTTTCAGTTATTTAAAGTTAATTTTAAATCTGCCAAAATAGTCATACCTCCTCGGACCTGTCTAATTTTCATTTCCGAAGTGATCACATTTATTCGGATTTCCCAAACCTGTTTCATTTCTCGCTTCAATAAGGCTTTAACGATTATAGATGCTTGTTATCTCACTGTATTATTTCAATGTCCGAAATTTCCTTTGAATGTTAGAAATGGCCGAGAGTTGTATAAGTTAGAGCTTTTTTAAAACAGCTCTGATTTGAATTATATCAAGGAAGCTAATTTATTTTTATGAATTATTCCTTCTGTTGTGCTTGACCTTTTTCTTCGGTGTGAACGGGTCACAGCACTCATTTTAGGAAATTGTGTAAGCTGGGTATTACCTAAGATTGATTAATATCGATTGGTTTAAGGAAATATCGGTCAACTACCTAGAAGAGTGTCGTGATCTAGGCGAAGTGCGAGTGAGAGCATCGTATTGTTACTTTTTATTTAAATCGTGTGTGTTAAAATGAATTAGCACGAGTAGTGAATGTTTTTGTGTGCGTACTCATCCGAAAACAAGCGCTTTGTCATTAAAAAAAAAGATTTCCAACAGCCCATCACGGATAGAATGTACGAAGTATAATCATATGCGTTGGTATTATAATGTAGCTCAATTGAAGTAAAATAATGTACAATGTTGTAAAATAATAATGTTGAATGCGGACTCAATACGATCAAAAGCGAAACTTTCTGACATAACCTAAGTGTGCATAACCTAAATGGTCGCAAAAACCCAAGCGATTAGTTTCGGACATACGCATGTGTGTATCAGTGCAGAATAAATTCTGTTCGCTTGTGTATCGTGCATTGGAAAACGTACATATGTTCCAGTCAAGAGTTGCCACGCTTTAAATCTTTTACATAATGACAAAGCATTTGGGAACATAAATGTGTTGCATTTGCCTTGAGGTTTTTCACAGCAACTGTTAAAATTAAGTCATAGTTAAATTAAAAATAAACTAAACATTATATATGCATTAGTCTTTATACTCCACAAACCTTTCCACTCCGTCTTAAAATTTTGACTAGGTGGCAATATTGCAAGCAAGAATATCTGTATGGGTTTATTTAATACACTAGTAACTGCCGTCCCCATCGTCGAACGTGCGCAGAAATTTATATTCAATTACATCGAAATATAATTATTGTGAGACTAGTCAGTTGTCGCATCCAAGATTGTTATTAATCCCAGTTTATTTTGTGAAATATGAAAAACTATAATTGATTGTAGAATGTGTGTATGTTTTACACACATACACACTTTGTGGAATCGTCAAAGTGGCTTGGCATGCATACATACACAAAAATACACATATATCTATATATATTTACATATATAGAGAAAATTAACTTCTCGTTCGGTAAAGGCAAAAATTGTTGCGAATATTCGGTGAACTATTGGCGTATACACAAGTGTTTAATTTTACAATAAACGCAGCTGCTGGCAATAGATATTAATTTCTAATTTCTGTTTGGTAGGTTAGTTAGATCTCCAGTTTGTGATGTTCTCAGCTTTTCGCTTGTATTTTCTACACATAGGGTACAAAAAAGACACGCGAATATACTAAGTATTGTACAATGACTTCTCCACATATGCACTAGCGTACTGAAAATGTATTCATATGTATATATATTTATATATCTATCGAATTAGTCTTTTAAGTATTGGCATAAATACTGGTTGTGTAAATACACTTCAAATTCTATGTTTGTTTGAGCCTAATTGCAAGTGCGAAATTAGGAAAGGTAGACATAAAATAAGGTGCTTCCGTCAATGATGGCTGCCTGCCTAGAGTTGACAAATTCGTTTTACTTGTATACATATGCATATGTATATTTATACACCATTACAGTGCTGTGAATTTAATTTTTATTTTTTTGGCATGCATTCGTTTTTCACACGTGAATTTGTCGTTGATGTGCGTGTGGGGATACTGCCGGTTGGGCAGCAGGCCTGGTAGGGCAGCGATCGCGATGCATATTTCAGTTTTATAATTTTATATGTACATACTAAGTATATATGTGTAACTCCTGTCAAATTACTGCCACTATATACTCATATGTATGTCTTCAGACTTTTTAAAACGATTATAATGGTTAATTTTTTATGATTTCTCCTTCAGAATACCATAACATCAGTTAAAAGTCTGTAAAGAAGATATTGATTTCTTTTTTATTAATTTCATTTGGCCAATGAAAAGATTATCAAAAATTTAAAATTTTATTAGTAAAAACCAACAATAGAAAAAAAAACGTGCACAACGTAGGCGTCACTAGAATCTGCACGCCTATTTTCAACTGTCTAGCTTCTATATATCCCGGCATGTCGGAAACGCTGCCTTTACCTGTAACATACTTTTGAACGGATCTGGTATACCATTTTACTCTACGAATAATGTGTATAAATCATTAACGTATCACTGTGATCAAGTTTATTTATCCTGTGTACATATTTACTTTAAATATAACTGACAGCAATTTAATTTAGAATTCATATTTTGTAATATAATAATAATAAATGTTTTCTATATTTATACAGAACACGGAACGAACAAGGATTCAGATTAGGTCAATTATTTTCGATTAAATTAAATAATTCTTAAAAATTGCCATAAATGCTTATGATAATGAAGTTAAAGATCAAGTGGATGTTGGAATAGTAAGGAATGCTACTTTTGAAGCTGACAATCAGTTAGAACACTTGAGCACTATGCGTGAAGCCCTTTTTTCCCAAGATGGCTGGGGCTGTCAGCATGTTAACCAGGATACTAATTGGGAAGTTCCCAGTTCGCCAGAACCAGCCAATAAAGATGCACCCGGTCCTCCAATGTGGAAGCCAAGCATTAACAATGGTACTGATCTATGGGAGTCCAATTTGAGAAACGGAGGTCAGCCGACCGCACAGCAAGTTCCAAAGCCGTCGTGGGGTCATACACCATCCTCCAACCTAGGCGGAACATGGGGTGAGGACGACGATGGCGCCGATAGTAGTAGTGTGTGGACTGGAGGATCTGTTAGCAACACGGGATCCGGAGCTGCAGTGGGAGTAAACCAAGCCGGAGTTAATGTCGGTCCAGGCGGTGTCGTTTCGTCTGGCGGACCTCAGTGGGGACAAGGGGTCGTTGGCGTCGGACTTGGATCAACTGGTAGGCCTAATATCTAAGAGAATTAATTAAGTAAAGCGCAAACTATAAGTTTAAGGCTCTAGCTTTTCCCCCAAAATTTTACTAACAATACATGAATAATTGAAGTTGGAGCCTTATCTGGGGAATTACCTATTCTAAATATTTCTATTGTTATTTTAGGAGGTAACGGGTCAAGCAATATAACTGGAACGTCTGGAGTCGCAACAGGTAGTAGCGGAAACTCCAGCAATGCTGGTAACGGTTGGGGAGACCCTCGTGAAATACGCCCTTTGGGAGTCGGTGGCTCAATGGATATTCGAAATGTTGAACATCGCGGCGGTAACGGTTCTGGAGCAACTTCGAGCGATCCACGAGACATTCGCATGATCGATCCGCGTGACCCTATTCGAGGAGATCCCCGTGGAATATCTGGTCGTCTTAATGGGACCTCTGAAATGTGGGGCCATCATCCACAAATGTCCCATAACCAGTTGCAAGGTATCAACAAAATGGTTGGTCAAAATGTAGCAACTGCCAGTACCAATGTCGGAACATCTGGCTCGGGCATCGGTCCTGGAGGCCCCGGTCCTGGTACAGTATCGGCCAATATGCCAACACAGTGGGGGCCTGCTCAACCGGTAAGCGTTGGTGTAAGTGGTCCCAAAGACATGTCGAAACAGATAAGTGGATGGGAAGAACCATCGCCACCGCCTCAGCGTCGCAGTATTCCTAATTACGATGATGGTACATCGTTGTGGGGTCAGCAAACTCGTGTTCCCGCTGCAAGCGGTCACTGGAAAGACATGACTGATTCGATTGGTCGTAGTAGTCATCTCATGCGTGGCCAAAGCCAAACGGGAGGTATAGGAATAGCCGGCGTTGGAAATAGCAATGTTCCAGTGGGAGCCAATCCAAGTAATCCTATAAGCAGTGTAGTTGGGCCTCAAGCTCGGATTCCATCTGTGGGCGGCGTACAACACAAACCAGACGGCGGCGCTATGTGGGTGCATTCGGGCAACGTAGGCGGCAGAAATAATGTTGCTGCTGTCACTACTTGGGGAGATGATACTCATAGCGTTAATGTCGGCGCCCCCAGCGGTGGCAGTGTAACCAGCAACAATTGGGTTGATGACAAGTCCAACTCAACCTTAGCACAAAACTCTTGGAGCGACCCGGCCCCTGTTGGAGTTAGTTGGGGCAATAAGCAGAGCAAACCGCCAGCTAATAGTGCTTCATCAGGTTGGAACACTGCTGCAGGCGTGGTGGATGGGGTTGATCTAGGATCTGAGTGGAACACGCACGGGGGGATTATTGGAAAATCTCAACAACAACAAAAACTAGCGGGACTTAACGTGGGAATGGTGAACGTTATTAACGCGGAGATCATTAAGCAAAGCAAGCAGTACAGGATCCTTGTCGAGAACGGCTTTAAAAAGGAAGATGTAGAGCGGGCATTAGTGATTGCCAATATGAACATCGAAGAGGCAGCCGATATGCTCCGTGCCAACTCATCCTTATCAATGGATGGTTGGCGTCGACATGATGAGTCTCTTGGATCTTATGCCGACCACACTAGTTCAACAAGCAGCGGTGGATTTGCTGGCCGTTACCCGGTCAACAGTGGACAACCTTCCATGTCCTTTCCTCATGTAAGTATCGTGGAACTAAGCATAATGAAGTTTTTTCGCCTAATGATAACAATATCTGAAAATGTATATATGTTATCAATAAATTATGTATTAAAAACGCGCCCTCGTTCTCGTGGGCACACAAATTCTTAATTAACGGCGGTCCCTGCCAACAGGTGGCACATTTGGCAGTAATTTTAATAGAAAGTTGTATGTACTTGACTATAATATGGAAAGTTTGTTTAAAATATTTTGTGAATCAAATCTACTGAAAGGTTTCTTGTTTGTTCTTTTTTTTTTTGTTGCGACAGCTGTGAGAATTGTTATGTTGGTTTTATCGTTGGTTCAGAAACCCACATTTAAGAAATTAATTCGTCCTTTGGCTTTTATTTACCGTAGTTCCGGTATTCGCCTCGTTTGACTCTTGGACATTTTAAAACAATATGTATTCCCCTTTTATAACCGTGAAGATTTAGAAAGTGCGTGTGCTAGTAACGCTTACGAGCGTGAGTATGAATCAAGCTGTAAGCATAGTATTTGTAATTCATTTACATTTATTAATTTATATTTATACCTCTTACTCGCATAGTCAAAGGGTATAGTAGATTATTAGAAAAGTAAGTTGCGGGGCAGTGAGAGGATCCGCGACTCTGTGGTGTGTGTATTCATTATCACTGTCCGAGTCCTTCTATCCGTGTCCGTCCGCCCCACAAAAGCGTTCTCTCCCCTTTGAAATTTTTTTACTTTTCCTTTTAATTGTATGAAAAAAATATTTAAAATCTCTTTTTGGAAAATAAACGATATACAAAAATCCCTATTAAAAAAAATTACTTAGTTTCATTTTGTTTACTATACATTTTTGGCTTACGATGTTATTAGGGATATTTAATAAAACTATTGCTTAATTAAGTAAGATTAATACATTTTTTAAAAAACAATTAAAGAAAAACGTAGCGGTCAAAATGAAATTTAATTTAACAATAAATTTCTTATTTTTTATCGTCCACCACCGTCCGTACAAACTAAAAACTGAGACTACTTGGAATATGGACTTCGAGATTCATATCCTCTCGAAAAAACGTACAATAAAACTTTTGAAAACAATCGATTTCAATTTTTTTACGTTCTTAATCTAGGTGTGGTATTTCATAGTCGAACTATTCGCCTGTTCCGCACCTTCGAGTAAAAACTTTTAAATCTAAAGACCGATGATATTTTAACCTTTCTTTGTTTTGCAGAATAACCTTATGAATAACATGGGAGGTACCGCTGGTTCTGGAGGTGGTAACAACAATGCAAACATGACAGCTTTACAGGTGCAAAAGTATTTAAATCAAGGCCAACATGGTGTTGCTGTTGGACCGCAAGCAGTTGGTAATTCCTCAGCCGTATCTGTCGGATTTGGGCAGAACACATCTAACGCAGCAGTGGCAGGAGCAGCCTCTGTAAATATAGCAGCAAATACAAACAACCAACCGTCTGGTCAGCAAATTCGAATGCTTGGTCAGCAAATTCAGTTGGCCATTCATAGTGGTTTTATATCTAGTCAGATATTGACTCAACCGCTAACTCAAACAACCCTTAATCTTTTAAACCAACTTCTTAGCAATATTAAGGTAATTATCAAAATCAAAAGGCAGTTCATGTTACGGAATTAAAACTAGTATATTCGACCGGAATAAAACTGTAACATGAAAAACTGTCCTAACGGGACCCAAAAAGTATTTGTTGGTTGCGATGCACAGATTTCGGAATACAGTGCCTGAAGCATTGTAATCAACAAAAATTGTTTGATCCCTCCAATGTAATTTATTAAAATAATTATAACACAGGGACATTCTTGTGATGTTTTTGGGTAGTAAATATAGTTAAACATAATTATATTAAAAATGACATCGTCAAAGATTCATCTGATTAGACATTATTATTTTTAAATTTGATGATAATCTAAAGAAAAGTTTTGTAAAAGACATTGCGAAGTGCAATCAAATAAATCCCCAAACACATGGTTACATTAAAAACAATTACACTAGTTTAAAAGAAAAATATCAGCCGTTATTGAATTTAAAATGTGTTCTTTCAGCATCTCCAGGCTGCGCAGCAATCCCTCGCCCGCGGGGGAAATGCAAATCCAATGGCAGTGAATGTAGCTATATCTAAATACAAGCTGCAAATCCAGAATTTACAGAACCAGATAAATGCACAACAGGCTGTGTACGTAAAACAGCAGAATATGCAACCAACTTCACAACAACAACAGCCCCAACAGCAGCAACTTTCTTCTGTTCATCTAAGTAACTCAGGCAACGACTATTTAAGAGGTCACGATGCAATAAATAATTTGCAAGGCAATTTTTCTGAGCTCAATATTAATAAGGTAAAAAAAATCTCAAGTCGTAAATCTGGAATCTTGTTTCCCATATCGACTTACTTTTTTTAGTGGTTTCCGTCTACGCATTATTTTCAGCAAGTTAAAAAATTGGCAATAAAACTAATTAATAACAATTAAATTTAGTAAAAACAAAAGAAATTTATTCTTGTCCGGATCGGAAATTTAGAAGACTAGATCATTTTTGTACCAGCTTTTATTGCCACATTTTTTAACGCTTTTAATAACTTATCTCTTAAGTCGCTTCTGCTAGCGAAGCAATTTGCTTTCAAGTGTCACACATAAATTCTTCGCTTAATTTTTATTATTTAGGTTTGTAACCTTTTTAATCATCTATAAATGTTCAAATAAGGAAAACGGTAGCTTCCAATTATTTGTTTTTATTTGTATATTGATGTTTGCTATGCTTTGAGCACCTCTGGTTTAAATAAAAAAAAATATAAAGAGATTTTCCGCTTGTAAGTAATCAGCACATGGTTCCGTCTAGACTTAATGACGTCTCTGGAGCTACTGTGTCTTTCGAATTTGAATATGATGTCTTAACAAATCACTAAAACACTTTCAGCCAAGTGGATATCAAGGAGCGTCCAATCAACAATCCCGATTAAATCAGTGGAAGCTTCCAGTATTAGATAAGGAGATCAACTCCGACAGTACGGAATTTTCTCGTGCCCCAGGTGCAACTAAACAAAATTTGACGGCCAACACAAGCAACATAAGCTCATTGGGTCTTCAAAACGATAGGTAAGAATAATTAGATAACTTCACCTTTACTCTCTTAGTTAATACGCCTACCAAACAGATCTGAAAAGATATATTCTAACTTTGGGAATGATGCCAACCATAGACTTTCAAAGGCATACTAAGCTTTTCTTTATGACAGGTTGCTATTGTAATTATGCGGTTTAAAAAATTTAACAAAACAATGATATAGTTCGTGGGACTTTATATTCCTATATTTACTTGTAAAAACTACTAAATTACTAATTTAGTAAGCTCACCATATTAACTATTGCCACGTCCACTCTAACGCGCTAAAACCGCCCAAAACTGCCACGCCAACACTTTTGAACAATTTTGAAATATTTTCTCATCTTATTCCCCAATATCTATCGGTATCCCAGAAGAGTTATGAAATTTCTCGTTCGCATTCACACTAGCTGAGTAACGGGTATCTGAAAGTTGGATCGGTCAACCAGAGATCAAGCAGACAGACCGAGCCAAAAGATAACTGACAGTTCCGTATATAATTGTATACCCCGCGGCAAAACGGTGGTGCTGGGCAAGAAATGTGAAAAATAATTTTTTAAGGATTTTGTTCAGTGAAATGAGGAAAAAACGCAGAAAGTAAAAGGCTAGCTTGTCGAACGAGTGTGCCGACCACATATTTTGTTTCACAGTGGCAAATCTAGTTTCAGTAACTAGTTTGCCCGTTGAATATTTAATACTTATCGTGCCAAAATGTAAAACAGCTTGTAAGCCTTTTATTTTAAGCCAATATGAAGCTAAATAACATAACATAAATCTAATGTGATCATCGAATTCTATAGTACATGGTCAACTGGACGCAGTATTGGTGACGGTTGGCCTGATCCATCATCTGATAACGAGAATAAAGACTGGTCAGTTGCTCAGCCAACTTCAGCAGCAACTGCTTACACTGATCTGGTCCAAGAGTTTGAGCCAGGCAAGCCATGGAAGGTAAAACTGTTAATTTACATAAAATGTAAACATATCCAAGCAGAAGTTTGATTTTAAGGGTTCACAGATCAAAAGCATAGAAGATGATCCCAGCATTACACCAGGAAGCGTTGCTAGATCTCCATTGTCTATTAATTCGACGCCAAAAGATGCTGACATATTTGCCAATACCGGTAAAAACTCACCGACTGATTTACCGCCACTAAGTTTATCGTCGTCTACATGGAGTTTTAATCCAAACCAAAATTATCCGAGGTAATGTTCGAATGTCTAAATATAAAATCACAAATATCTGAATCGATAATATTTTAATACAGTCACAGTTGGTCTGACAATAGTCAACAATGTACCGCCACTTCGGAGCTTTGGACAAGTCCGCTAAATAAATCATCGTCTCGAGGTCCCCCGCCAGGATTGACTGCCAATTCAAATAAATCTGCAAATAGTAATACATCAACGCCAACAACTATTACCGGAGGTGCGAATGGATGGTTACAGCCTCGAAGTGGCAGTGTTCAACCCACAAACACTAATTGGACAGGTGGTAACACTACTTGGGGCTCCAGTTGGTTGCTTTTGAAAAATCTAACAGCACAGGTATGTTCAAATTGTAAACTTTGCTGACCATACAAAGTTACTATTGTTGTATATTTGTAAGTTGTTCCCTTAGCTAGTCCAACAACTATTTTAATTAGTCATACGTTAAAATTTTCTTATATTATTGTTTCTATCGATATAGCAGAAAAATATTGGAAAAATGTTTAGTAACTGGTATCATATAGTAAAGGCACTCGACTATTCGGTGCTACAAATTCAACTCTTTATATTTTACACAGTTTTTTAGTATTAATATGAATATATAAGAAACAAAGTAATAACTTTAAACTTAAAATTTTAATTAATACATTAAATCCATATAATTTATAATTTTTAAATAATTTATCCCATACATTATTCCTTCCCATACCGGTCAGTTTAAAATCTACTGCAGCTGCAGCAGTAGGCTCAGCCATCCTGGCGCACAAGCCTATTTCTTATTCTCTGACATAGTAGTGATATCAAACAACCGCTAAACGATATTTCCCGAACAAACTTGCTTTTAATAGCTGACAGCTATTGTGGGGCTCCCCCAGGACGAACTTAAGAGGCAACAATATAGCCAAATTTATAGATCGTTCCGACGCATTATCTTTAACGACAAATTCAAACCCTCTACTCAACCCACAACACCTTTCTTTATCTTGTCTTTGTTAAATAAGCATCAAAAACTAAATGGAAGTTATCGACGACTTTAATGGATGGTAGCAAACAGTTTCCCATTTATATCCTTCATATTGAAAGTTTTGCTATCACAACAACATCATGAGCACCAACATGCAACATAATAAATGGATTCCAAATAAAAACTTTATGACAAGGGAATATGAACTCCAGTCAAGTAAACTTTATAACAAACTCACACAACCCTTTACACAACCCTTAGAGGAAGCCTTTTTCTAAACATTAAAAAAAACCATTAAATATCTCAAAACAATAGACCAAATAATAAACATATGTATGGATGTCAATATCTCAATAGTAGGCAACGAAACATTATAAATTAGTGTCCAAAAACACCACTTGTATATTATCCTAACTTCAACTCCAGCGCCAGGCACACCAACCTCTCAAATGCCCACATTATGCCTCCCTAACACATGCCCACTTTACTAAAGGTCCCTTTCCTTTATAGCTACGATAAAAAAATCTAATAAAATTGTTATCTCTCATCCATCTACTGTAAAATCATTGTCACCTTAGTCGAGAGAAAGCCCTTGGCAGCTTATTTTACTTATAACTTCAACTTTAGTTCGTTTTATAAAAATAATGTGAGTCAAAAAAATTATACATATATAGCCAAACATTTGTTTCAATGGAGTGCCTATATACTTATCAACATGGTAAGAAACTATGCAAAGAAAGCAATGTTATCCCGAAACTTGTGGATGAGTATACAAAATTCGTTGAAAAATGTGTAACAGGTCGAAGTAAATGTTTCTAATCTTTAAGTAAATATAAATTAATTAAAATTTAGAAACAATGTATTTATTAAATCCGTAGTGTTTATTTCAAAATCTATATATTGTATATTATGTAGTGAATTCTTCGATAGTTGCATTATCATTATTATTATATTTTCATGTCATTACTTTTTTTCAGATTGATGGTCCTACTTTGCGTACACTGTGTATGCAGCATGGGCCCCTTGTCAGCTTTCACCCGTATTTGAACCAAGGAATTGCCTTATGTAAATATACTACTCGTGAGGAGGCGAACAAGGCGCAAATGGCGTTAAACAACTGTGTCCTCGCCAACACCACAATATTTGCTGAATCTCCCAGCGAGACCGAGGTGCAAAGCATTATGCAGCACTTACCACAAACTCCTTCCTCTACAAGCTCTTGTGGAACTAGTGGGGGGAACGTCGGAGGCGTAGGCACTTCAGCCAATAATGCAAACAGTGGCTCTGGAGCTTGTCAGTCCGGAAACAGTAGCGGAAACGGAAACGGCAGCGCGAGCGGTGCCATCAGCGGCAACAATGGCAACAGTACCGGCAACAACAGTGCCGCCGGTGGGGGCAGCAGCAGCAACAACACGATTACCACTGTAGCAAATTCGAATCTGGTTGGTTCTAGTGGCTCTGTCTCAAATTCCTCTGGCGGTACTGCTAACTCTAGTACAGGTTCTGTAGTTAGTTGTACAGCGAGTGGTAATTCCATAAATGGGGCAGGTACTGCGAATAGTTCTGGTTCAAAGAGTAGTGCAAATAATTTAGCTAGCGGCCAGTCTAGCGCTTCTAACTTAACTAATAGCACCAATTCAACATGGCGACAAACTAGCCAAAACCAAGCTCTTCAAAGTCAAAGCAGGCCATCAGGCAGAGAAGCTGACTTTGATTATATATCTCTTGTTTATTCCATTGTTGATGATTAAAAGATCAATTACCAGTTCCATTGGTCATTGGCCATTGACTATCGCATTCTGTGACTCAAGACACACACACCCAAAAGCTTCAAATTATATGATACTAAGTATGTATGAAAAGCAAGACCATGTTGTGAGGAATACAAAAGTGGATCGACTGATAGACGAATGGACTTAGAATTTTGTATGCCTGTAGATTTATTTTTCTTCATCGTTCATAGATATAACTTCGATATGTAAGTTTAAATTTAACCAATATAAAAAAACATCCAACATATATATGTATGATGTCAAAAAAAAAAAAAAAAAAAATGGCATGCTGCTTGATGGTTTGCAAACCTTCCTATTTAAGTAAAGTGTTTTGACTCTGGCTCCCATAGCTTTCCTTGGGAAACGTGAAAAATTCTCTACAGTGTATATGTGCGCATGCAAACTCATTTGGTAAATTACACATTAATAAATATGTATTACAACAACTATGCATATGTTTATGGAAAATAAATATTTTCAGTAACGACTGAAGTCGAGTGTCGGTAGCATTAAGGGACAAAGTCGTCTAATGTTATTATCTAATTTGCAGCCTGTATTGTCCAAGATACAAGATATAATAGATGCACTGTATATCTTTTGTGTACATAGATATATGTTAGACGTCCTATTTTTCTGCTTGTGCATATCGATCAAATGCCTACTATTCATGAGTGTTTTTGTGTTTCCAGTAAGGAAAAAATACCTGTGTTATATTCATTAGAGGAAGTTGTAATCGTAATACGGTTTTGCTTTCATTAAAGCATTCCCACCGAAAAAGTTCGGTTATACATTATAAAATCACAATAAAAATATCTAAGAAGTTATTTGTTGCCTTTAAATATTGAGCTATTATTATTCTGCGTGGGAATGAATACCATAAATAGATATAATGTCTGTTTAGTAAAAAGAACATGAATCTGAATTTACTAGATGAGAGAGATATACGAAATACCAATATACGAAAATAAATAGGGAACCATTCGTACATAATTTGTATTTAGATATATACCTTCATACCTAGGTCAAATTGGCCAACGGTTCAGTATCAGATCAGGTTCAGTAGAAGATCAAGCGATATCCGGCCGTCTGCCTGCCAGTGCGTCAAGACTTGAACTATATTAAATAGAGATGTAATAAACGAAACAAACTATATTTACAACGGTAAGGTATATTGATTTAGTTTAATTAATTAATTTGCAAGCAAATAACACATGTATGTTAATTTGTATTTACAGACAAGTTTATATAGCTATGTCCGTCTACTTCCGTTTATACTCATACTAGACTGTCTGTCCCAAATGTCTCTTTATTACAAGGTGTATACTCAGGAGCTAGTCTAATCGGACCATTGTCACTATGGCTGCCATAGGAATATGGGATACAGAATGGAATGGAATAAAAAAAATTGTTGAAATTTTTATGATTTATGTATTAGTTTTGTATTAGTATTTGTATTTGTATTATGTCACAAAACTTTTTCCCACTTCCACTCTATCGTCCACAAACCGCCCTTATCTGACACGTTCACGCTATTCATACATTTTCTAATTTGTTTTCATTTTCTCAAATTTCTACTGATATGCCAGAAATATGAGTAACGGATATATTTTTTGAATGTGAACACTTTTTTGGCGCTTCGTCAGTACGTGAAAAGCCTCCCAAAGTGTCAGAAAACCACATCTTACTTAATTAATTTAATGTAATGTTAACATTAACTTAAAAAATAGTTGGTATGACATATATGAGGATCAAAAGCAACAACTGATAGTTTTTAATAAACTGCGGAATAAACTTAAAAGAATTTACAAGAAATTTTGCTGATCAGAGTGCACACAATGCTATATGCAAAGAGGGGATAATTGCTTAGCTGCACTGAGACACTAACAAAAATACATATGTGTACATATGTATATCTTAAAAAAGGAAATGACCATTAAGTACACAGTGCTTAGAAATTTTTTCATTTGGCAAATCCCTGCAGTTATTTACTCCAAATAATAACTTTATTTTAGTTTTATTTGTTGGTTTTTGAAAAATGTATTAATTTTCTGAATTACTATTGAATTCGTTTATAACATTTTCTAAAATACTCCTGAATAAAATTCGCGATTTTGAAAGGAGCTCGCCTTTTCAAAGAGGAATCTATTATTTTCATTTCGCTTCGTCCGTTATCCCTAATTCATTAACTTGATGATTGATTAACAATGAATGCGCGCGCAACATATCACTGAAGAAATGAATATATAGCTATTATTCAGAGAAAGAGCATGTTGTTCTTATTATCAATCCCAACCCACATAAACTGGTTGTGCTCGGTTTGTAAATAAAAACGTTTAATCAATTTGATATTCAACTTCTAGTGTGACAAGAAGTAGAAAATGTTATACCACTTTCGCAGAGCAAAATAAATTTTTCTTAAATGTTGTTTATTAATAGAAGCGAAAAAATAATAACAACGGTATTTTACATTCGGAACATTTTTTCGTTCCCGTTCTATACTCTTGTGCGGCTTCAGCTGTAGTTTTCGTACTGCAAAATAGACAACATGATTTTAAGCCAGTCGTTTCTTTTTTGCCGAAGCGGTTGTACTCGCAATGTTCATAGCGAGCGGCTTATTACTGCTTCAGTTCCTTTCATACACCTTGGGAGTACCACCCTTGGTCAGAGTTGGTAAACCGTTCAGAAATTAGTAGAATCAATCTTCTAATATTTTATTTAAGGCGCAATATTTTCAAACCAGCCTGGAATGTATAACTCGGAGTTAGCGTTTAGATACGCTATTCATAGACTTAATATGGACAAAAGCCTTTTGCCTGAGACTACTATTGATTACTATGTTGAATACGTAAACCGATTTGACTCTTTCGAGACAGTTCAAAAAGGTAAGATTATGATTGGGAAATAATTACTTAAAACGTAATCTGTCTTCTAGTGTGCAAACTTATACAAGTTGGGGTTCAAGCGGTTTTTAGTCCAACTGACTCTGTTTTGGCGACCCATATAAATTCAATTTGCGATGCACTGGACATCCCAAACATAGGTCGGTCTGCCCATGACTTTTCTATTAACGTCTATCCATCGAAGCAATATGTAAATTATGCCTTTAACGATGTAATACAGTATTTAAATTGGACACGCTTTGGGATCTTGCATGAAAAAGAAAATGGTAAGTCCCAAGTTGTTAAATCCAAGTGTTGTTAAATTCAGTTTTTGGTGCCCGTTACGATGCCAAGACTCCTACAAACAAAAGTGGGGCCAAGAAAGTTTTGGGTATCTTGTGAGCGTTATCTTCGGTGGCACACGTGTTCAACGTAGTTGAAGCGAGAATCTTCATCATTTCTTCGTTTTTGTTCTTAAAGTACTAGAAACCACAACACCCATTACATTTAAGATAGTCAGATCGAGATCGACGCGTTCTCAGTTTCCAAATGACTACTTATCTCAATTTTGAGAACAAGTGTTTCACCTTCGAAGATGTAAAAGCTTTCAATTCCCTTGTTATCCCTTCAGATAACAATATTTATACACGTCAATAGTAGAGTAAAAGGGTATACTAGATTCGGTGAAACGTATGTAACAGGCAGAAGGAAGCACTTTCGACCACATAAAGTATATATATTCTTGATCGGGATCAATATCTGAGTCGAACTGGCCATGTCCGTCTATGAATGTCGAGATCTCAAGATCAATAAAAGGTAGAAGGTTGAGATTAAGCATACAGGTTCTAAAGACATAGACGGAGCGCAGGTTTGTTCACCCATGTTGCCACGCCCACTCTAACACCCAAAATCCGCCCAACATTTTTTCAATATTTTCCCAATTTCTACGGATATTCCGGAAAAATTTTGAAAATCCTCGGTCTCGCTTTGGGCTAGCTGAGTAACAGTATCTGATAGACGGGGAACTCGACTGTAGCGTTCTTTCTAGTTTTTATTTAACAACTTAACAAAATAAAGTTATTATTTTATTAGGCACAAGCCTTGTGGAAAAATCCGTGCAAAAACCAGGAAAGTGTGCTAAGTCAAATATCATATACAAGAATAAATTTAATTTTTCTGTGGTTCTCTGATGTTAACGTGTGATTCAACAATAAAACAAAAACTTAGGGTATTGCATACAAATTTAATAAAATTATAAACAATAAAAAATATAAGGCTTAGTAGAAAGCGGTGAAACTGTACAAGTCAGAATCTAAAAATTGTCCTTCACTCAAAAAAAGCATTTACAAAGCATACGATTGTCGAGTTGTAATGATTCCTTAAAAAAATATTCTACGAACATGAACAAGATTTTCGCGAATTTTTAAAAATGAAAAGGCTTAATTTCGGCCGCCAATAACGTTCAGCTATTTAGACACCTGGGGGTACAGAATTATGCTTTCAGTCATTGAAAAGCCGTTTTCATTTGAGTTCTTTCATCTTTCTTTTCATACGTATTTTATTTAAATATAACATATTAAAAGCTATACAGGCTTAGGCTTTTACACTTTTTGGAGCATTGAAAGCACTTGAAATTCCCAAACTATTGATATATAATGTATAACCGAATACACTAAAATTATTCTAATGGCTTTGGTATAGCCGAAAGTTATTCCGCCCAAAAAAGAACATGCCTAATCTAGGGATCCCTGGTTTGTGCAAGTACGTTTCATAAAATTGCCACGCACACTTTAACCCCCACACCCACAATTTTAGAAAATGCCTTAATATTGTACATTTTATTACATGTATTATAATTTTATGTTATCGATATGGTGGGCCAAATATCGATATATATGGGCCACACCTACTCTATATATATTGTTTTTTCTTTTGGTCTTCATAATTTTTTTGCCAATTTTTATAATCATGCCATACGCTTTTGAATTTTATTGATTTTATTATTTTTCTTGTAAATTTCTATCGACTTGCTAAAATACGTTCAAATTTCTCCTTCGTATTTCCACTAGCTGAATAACAGGAACACGACTATAGCTTTCTCTTTCTAAAAAACTTGTTACAGGAATTATAAACTTGCATCAGCTATCCCGGTCATTTCACGGAGAAGTTCATATGCGACAAGTTTCTCGAGATTCATATGTATCCGCATTAAACGAATTTAAAGGAAAAGAAATACATAATATTATTATTGATACAAACTCGAACGGTATTTCCATTTTGTTAAAAACTGTAAGTAACATTTTAATATTGAGGGTATTCAAAATGACTTAAGGGCAACATTTGTAACAATGAGCCATTTTTAAGTATTGCTTATCGTTGGTTTCACTTTAACGCCACAAGCCGCACAAAACTTCACGGCCACACTTATTAAGACTTGTTTGATTAGAGTAGAGTAAAAGGGTATTCGTTGAAAAGTATGAAACACTCAGAAGGAGGCGTTTCCGACCATATAAGGTATATATTCCGTCCGTCCGTGTGAACGTCGAGATCCCAGGAACTATAAAAGCTAGAAAGTTGAGATTCAGCATACAGATTCTAGAGACACAACTTTGTTGACCCATGTTGCCCACTCTAACGCCCACACACAGCACAAAACTCCCACGCCCACACTTTTGAAAAATGTTTTCATATTTAATTTGCAAATTTCATAAACTTGTAAATAAAGCGTAACGGATATCTGATAGTCGGGGAACTGGAACTGTCTCTTGTTTTTCATTTTATCTGTTTTCTTGTTTTGGTTGCCAATGCCTATCGATGTGCCATGTGCCACTAGCTTAGTCACGGGTATCTGATAGTCAAAGAAATTGCCTTAGCATTCGCATACCATACCATTTGTATATATTTATTTTATGCCGTCTATATTAATGTTGTAATTGTTGTTATTTTAAGTTTACATATATTAACACATTTCAATTCCATTTTCTGTTTTTTTTTCTCTTTTTTAACTGTAGATATTACAGCAACAAATGAATGAATACAAGTATCATTATTTGTTTACAAGCTTCGATTTGGAAACTTATGATCTGGAAGACTTTAAATATAATTTCGTGAACATTACATCGTTTCGATTGGTCGACACTGCGGATGTTGGAGTAAAGCAAATCTTGAAGGATATCGGATTGTATAGTCACCATATATTTAAAAAACCTTATTTGAATCTACACTTTACAAAATCAACCGTTCTTGAGGTAAGCCTAATAGAAATGACGTGGTAAGTGCACTATAATAAAAGCGTTTCAACAAATCTTTAGTCAGAGCCAGCCCTAATGTTCGATTCGGTGTACGTTTTCGCGATTGGATTACAGACACTGGAACAATCACACTCTTTAACCCTTTCAAATATAAGCTGCGAAGAGGAAAACTCGTGGGACGGGGGTCTTAGTCTTATTAACTACTTAAATGCGGTGAGTTCGACTACAAAACAAGAAATAACATTTTATTAAAAATAGCGAAATTACATTTTTAAGTTTGGGGTGATTGTTTCAGTATGATATATGTATATGTATATCAAAAATTGTGCTCTACGATGAAAAAAGTTTACTTTACTCTAAAAATGTTACATTATGTGACGTTTAGTAACCCCAATAACAAAATCAAAATAACTTCCGAATATATAGAGGACACAACATTGAAAAATTACCGCAGAAAGTTAATGGTTTATAACCAAAAATTTTTTTAATAAAAGTAAAATAAAATTTTAAAAAGCGGCGGATGTTTCATATGAATTTCATTGCTCAGACTCCAACATCTGTTTAAGCTAGGGATCAAAATAAAATTTATCAAAAATTATTGTTCCTTTAAATATTTTTGTAAATACTTTACTAAAATAAATGTTTGGTACCCAGAGGCGTGCTCGGACGCGAGTTTAGGCGTCACCAGAATGTCTAATCCTGAACTTACCATCTTACTAACTTACGTACTATATACATATGTTTAAAGTGTAAAATGGCAGAGATTGTTATAGTGGAGTTCCCCCGACTAATAGATGCCGTGGCTCAGCTAGTAAAAATGCCAAAGCGAAATTTTATAATTTTTATCAATAGATATCGGAAAATAAAATAAAAAAAAGTATTTGTGGGGGTTAGAGAGGGCGTGGCAAATAAATGTTTGGGATAGCTGTGGAAATTGATTCATGCTAATTTTCAACGAAATTCAACGAATCTAGTACTATACGAATCTTACTGTATGATTAAGATTTTATACAAATCTTGAATAAAGAAAGCGACGGGAATTTAAAAAAAAGTTCTTATCAACTTACCTGTCGCGTGCCATTTTGAAAAAATAATGGTTTGTCCAAAGGATTCAGCCAATGAACATCAATTTTTAGTGTAAACAAATATATTTACTAAAGAATATGGAAACGTTTTTCCCCAATAAAGTACATATATTGTTGATCTAGGTCACTAGCCGAGTCGATCTGCATATATCCATCTGACTGCCAGTGTAAACGTTGTATTCACTGGAATTATAAGGGCTAAAAAGATATAACGTAGACGCTTATTTTATTAGTCTTTCTGCATATTTGGCCCACGTTATACTCGTTAGAGTAAAATTGAACACTAGATCGTTAAAAATTATGTAACCGGCAGAAGGAAGCGTTTCCGACTATATAAAGTCAATAGCTGAGTCGATTTAGCCATGTCACGGTCACGCCCACTCATTGGAACATGAGTTCCCACTCTATCGATATCCCAGAAAAATGATGAAATTTCGCGTTCGCATTCACACTAGCTGAGTAATGGGTATCTGATTGTCGGGGAACTCGACTATAGCATTCTCTTTTGTTTTTATTTATATTTTTGCTTAAATATTTTGTATACATAAAATGTTTTATAATTATGTTTATTCATTTTTATACTCCTTAAGGTTGAATGGAAAGGTCTGACAGGTCCGATTCAGTTTAAAGATGGCCAGCGGGTCCAGTTCAAGTTGGACTTAATTAAATTAAAGCAACATTCCATTGTAAAAGTCGGGGAATGGACCCCTCATGGGCATCTGAATATAACTGAACCATCAATGTTTTTCGATGCAGGGTCCATGAATGTGACACTTGTAGTGATAACAATTCTGGTTTGTGAGGACGACGAATACAAATTTTTAAAAGTAATTGTAAAGTTAATTTCTAGGAAACACCATATGTAATGATGCATTATGGCAAGAATTTTACGGGAAACGAACGATTTTATGGTTTTTGCGTAGATATATTGGAAACCATTTCTCGGGAAGTTGGGTTTGACTACATACTGGATCTGGTACCGGATAGAAAGTATGGGGCCAAGGACCCTGAAACTGGGGAATGGAACGGAATGGTCGCTCAGCTGATGAAATATGTAAGTTTGTTTATATTTTTTATTTTTTTCGGATTTTTTCAAGTGACAAATAACACTTATAAATATACTTAGAAGGCGGACCTGGCAGTTGGATCCATGACTATAACGTATGCAAGAGAAAGCGTCATTGATTTTACCAAACCATTTATGAACTTGGGGATAAGTATTTTATTTAAGGTATGCACAAATTTCCTTTTAGTATAGATGATTATGTTAATAGAAAAGACTTTTCTTGTTCTTGTTCAAGGTCCCAACATCAGAGCCAACGAGACTGTTTTCTTTTATGAATCCATTAGCGATTGAGATTTGGATATATGTGCTAATTGCATATTTTCTTGTGTCTCTCTGCATATATATTGTTGGAAAACTTTCGCCTATCGAGTGGAAGTGCATCAACGCCTGCGATCTAGAAAATATTTCTATTGGCAACCAGTTCTCCCTGACTGACAGTTTTTGGTTTACCATAGGGACTTTTATGCAACAGTCTCCTGATATTTATCCACGAGCTATGTCGACTCGAATAATTAGCAGTACTTGGGGTTTTTTTTCACTTATTATTGTCGCATCTTACACCGCTAATCTAGCAGCTTTTTTGACAACGGAGCGCATGATTAATCCTATTGAGAACGCAGAGGATTTGGCTTCTCAAACTGAGATTTCTTATGGCACTCTAGATAGCGGATCTACAATGACATTTTTTCGGGTATGCAACTAGTTAAGTGACAAATCTTCTTTGATGACTAAATACATTCATTGTGTAGGACTCAGTGATTGAAACTTACAAAAAAATTTGGAGAAGCATGGATAACAAAAAACCATCTGCATTTACGACTACTTATGAGGATGGTATTAAGCGAGTAAATCAAGGTAATTATGCGTTTTTGATGGAATCCACAATGCTTGATTACATCGTTCAGAGGGATTGCAATTTGACGCAAATCGGAGGACTTTTAGATACAAAAGGTATGACAATTTGCCTTCGTTGTTTCCCCAACGTAAAAGAATGTGATTTGAACAATACGGGTGCTTAGCGATGTGGATAAAGTTACAAATTTTTAAAAATAACTACAAAAATATTAAAATGATATCTATTTTTGTAAACTTATCAAGTCTGTAAATCGTTTCCTCTTGTGTACATTTCTATTTAACACTTCTGTAGGTTATGGTATCGCTACACCAAAAGGTTCGCCTTGGCGAGATAAAATTTCATTGGCTATACTTGAGCTCCAAGAAAGGGGTGACATTCAAATGTTGTATGATAAGTGGTGGAAAAACACTGATGAAACATGTACTCGCAAAAACACAAGCAAGCAATCAAAAGCTAATTCACTTGGTCTGGAGAGCATAGGTAAGTTTTCACAATGCAATTGGCTTATATGTACTACTGTTGTCTTAAGGCAAATATGCTGTTTGCTTGTAAGTTATTGCTTATTATTGTCCACTTGATAATGATGTTTTTCCAAGGATTTGCTTTAATACTTATTATCCGTTACTCACCTAATCAATTTTAAGGTAATACATATAAATATAAAGCATAAATACGAATGGTAAAACTCTACAGTGACGCTATTGTTGGCATTCAAAACGTAATCCTTAAATAATAATTTCATTATAATTCGATTTGGGGATAGGTAAAACAACTGTGTTCGAATTTTCCTAAAAATTGACAATGGTCAATGGTTTGCCGATGGCAAACTTTTTAGTTTGTTTATCAACTCTTTTCCAGTTTTGACTGCCGACAAATGGAATTAAATATTCCTCCTCCTAAGGTAATCACCTTGTCAATTTAACTTCACAGAAACTCTCTACCAAGCATAGTTTAGATTAAAACCGCCAACTCGAAAATTTAATCAATTTAAATTATTATATTATATTATATTATATATTTTATATTTATAGCAAATTCTTTGATATTTATCATATTTATATTAGAATCATATTTAATTTATGTATACATATTTTTAAAAATTTTTGCAAGTCCTTGCTAGAAATGTAACTCGTATTTGGGTGAAATATGTGAATACGCAAATAAGGAATATTCTTTTGGGACCTATTTTTACCACAGTTGTTTGGATTATAACCGTTACTCGTAGTTAATGGGTTTACTTGATTCGTTGAAAAGTATGTAACAGGTATAAGAAAACGTTTCCTACCATATATGCATATGTATGTACATATATCTTGATAAAGATCAATAGCCGAGTCGAACTGGTCATGTCCGTATAAACGCATCGATCTCCGGAACTATAAAAGATAGAGTCTTGAGCCCTCTACCACGCCCTCTCTAACGTCCACAAGCCGCCAAATATTTATAGAAACAACAAGTTCGATTTTTGAAAAATTTTATTTCGATATTTAAGTAAACATCCCTAGCTTAAACAGATGTTGGAGTCTGAGAAAAGAAATTCATATGAAATATCCGTTGTTACTTTTACCTTTGAAGGAAATGCAGACGAACGAACTTTTAGATCTTCGACCGCTTTTTAAATTTTTTTTTTATTTTTACACTTATTGCATTCTTTCTCATTAACCAGTTGATTTAAAATAAATATTTGGTTATAAACGATTAACTTTCTGCGGTAATTTTTCAATGTTGTGTCCTCTATATATTCGGAAGTTATTTTGATTTTGTTATTGGGATTACTAAACGTCACATAATGTAATGCAAGACATTTTTAGAGTAAAGTAAACTTTTTTCATCGTAGAGCACAATTTTTGATATACATATACATATATCATACTGAAACAATCACCCCAAACTTAAAAATGTAATTTCGCTATTTTTAATAAAATGTTATTTCTTGTTTTGTAGTCGAACTCACCGCATTTAAGTAGTTAATAAGACTAAGACCCCCGTCCCACGAGTTTTCCTCTTCGCAGCTTATATTTGAAAGGGTTAAAGAGTGTGATTGTTCCAGTGTCTGTAATCCAATCGCGAAAACGTACACCGAATCGAACATTAGGGCTGGCTCTGACTAAAGATTTGTTGAAACGCTTTTATTATAGTGTACTTACCACGTCATTTCTATTAGGCTTACCTCAAGAACGTTTGATTTTGTAAAGTGTAGATTCAAATAAGGTTTTTTAAATATATGGTGACTATACAATCCGATATCCTTCAAGATTTGCTTTACTCCAACATCCGCAGTGTCGACCAATCGAAACGATGTAATGTTCACGAAATTATATTTAAAGTCTTCCAGATCATAAGTTTCCAAATCGAAGCTTGTAAACAAATAATGATACTTGTATTCATTCATTTGTTGCTGTAATATCTACAGTTAAAAAAAGAGAAAAAAAAAACAGAAAATGGAATTGAAATGTTTTAATATATGTAAACTTAAAATAACAACAATTACAACATTAATATAGACGGCATAAAATAAATATATACAAATGGTATGGTATGCGAATGCTAAGGCAATTTCTTTGACTATCAGATACCCGTGACTAAGCTAGTGGCACATGGCACATCGATAGGCATTGGCAACCAAAACAAGAAAACAGATAAAATGAAAAACAAGAGACAGTTCCAGTTCCCCGACTATCAGATATCCGTTACGCTTTATTTACAAGTTTATGAAATTTGCAAATTAAATATGAAAACATTTTTCAAAAGTGTGGGCGTGGGAGTTTTGTGCGGTGTGTGGGCGTTAGAGTGGGCAACATGGGTCAACAAAGTTGTGTCTCTAGAATCTGTATGCTGAATCTCAACTTTCTAGCTTTTATAGTTCCTTGGATCTCGACGTTCACACGGTCAGACGGACATGGCTATATTGACTCGGGTTTTGATCCTGATCTATAATATATATACTTTATGTACTCGGAAACGCTTTCTTCAGCTTGTACATACTTTTCAACGAAGCTGGTATACCCTTTTACTCTACTAGTAAATGGTATAATGCGGTCAAATATGTTCCTTAGCTTTATACTCTGTAATTACTGAAGTACATGTATGAATAATAATTTTTTCTTTTTTGAAACCCCCATGTGAACCTTTAAATAAATGTAAATTGAGTATCACCATAATGTTTTTAAACAGTAATAAATCAATTACACAGGCGGCGTATTTGTAGTGCTAATAGCTGGAATTATTGTGGCTGCGGTTGTTGCTTTCTTCGAGTTTTGGTATAACTTTCGATACAACCATAAAGCTACAACATCTCAATCGGTCGTTAATACTAAATACAATCAAGATGGGATCCTCGAAAGCGATAGGAACTATACCCCACCTGACCGTTCATTTTGGATCGAAATTTCCGAGGAACTACGCTACGCATCATGGTGCATGAACAAGCAAAAGAGGCCTGCACTTCGTCGCACATGTAGCAAATGTACCATTCCGAAAGGCCAACGAATTAATAAACTATGAAGGTTTAATGCTTCGTAGTATTGATGATTATTTTTTCGATTCGATCTAGTTTTGATAAATAAGTACAAAATAAGTTTTCTTTCATTAGAAACAAAAACAATAATAAATACCCAACTAGATTCTAATATATTAAGCTATTTTTTAATAAGATTTAAGGATGTAAGAAATTAATTCTATTAAATTACACTATATATTACATACATACATTTGGAAATTATAAAATTACAAATTTATAAAGAAAGCTAAGATAATGTTGAGCTAAAAATATATAAACTCAATTACAAAACAAGAAAGATCGATTTTCTCGTTTATCAGATACCCGTTCCTCAGAAGTTAAGAAGATATTTCAAAATTAAAATAGCAATAAAAAATCTGAACATTTTCCAAATTGTGGGCGTGACAGCTTTGGGGTTTGTGGTGTTTGTGGGGGATTGGCGTTGCCAAATTGTTTTAGGCATATCGATAGAATTGTCAAGCCAAAAAAAAACAACAAAAGTGCGGAAGGGGCCGTTTTTGGGCGTGTTTTGGGTATAGCAACGGTGTGAAACAAGCTTGCTCTGCGTCGTCTACGGCTCTCAAATCGGCATGCCGAAAGCTCGACTTTCATAGGGATGCATCTCTGTTGAGTTTTATTTATTTATTTTTACTTGATTTTCACTGCATCCCTCTTGAGTTTTGCTTGGGAGTATGAAAAACATCTTTACTTACGTCACTGAGCAACACGCCCATATTCACTCTTGTGAAATGACACTTGTGTATTGTGTGTGTGTGTCTGTTTTCTAATAAATATGTAATTCATAGCGTTTATTGTATGTACACCTAAAATTCAAGCTTCATATGTGAATTATTTTACAGTGCGGAAAGGCTAGAGCGTCTACAATCCCTGTGTTCAGTATAGTTTCATGTCCGTCCCCATTGCCAAAAAATTTAAAACTCAGTAAATTAATAAAATACGTAATTAAAACTGGCGATTCTTGAAAAAACAAAGACTTATAAAATCTAATGTACGTGAGAAAAGAATGTCGTCCAGTCTTTGACTTTCAGATATCGGAAAGTCTACCCCGTTAATCTTCGATTAAGGCTTGTGTGGATATATATTCAATTTATTTGACACGTTAAGCAACATATTGACATTTTATAGATAAATTACATAGCAATGCCTAAAGCACTGTCAAGACATTGTCAAAAATAGTTCTGTATATATATGGTGTCAATCTTATTACATAACATTACATTACATAATTTCATTGCGGATAATATATCTTATTTCTAAACACAACTAGATCTCAAAACCCTTTCTATTCTGTAATAGTTTTGAAAAAGATGTTTATCTCACTGATAAAGCCAAAGTTTGATTTTGCTGTTGACATGTTAAAGCCATGCAGATCTGGAAGTCATTCTTGATAAGCCATGCAAAAAACATCCTGGGTCTATTGCTGCGGACTAAAACTTACAATGGAAGGGATGCATATATAAATAAAATTTCTCTCTGTCGCTGCTGAATATACGGACATTGTTTATATAATGTTTCTTTTGTAAATCATTTAATGCACGTATTCTTTAATGCGTGATTCACACAATGTAACATGAGGGACAAATGGCTTTTAGAACTCCATGGATTCTTCATATATATGTTTATGCTTCAGAAGCAGAATATTCAGAAATTCGTGATTCTAATTACTCTAGATATTTCTGGCATACCACCTTAAGTAAGTACGACAAAAAACACTGCAATAACCATTGAAAAACCTTGACCCCTTGCGATTGATTAAAAAGACTAGTTCTGAGTTATAAAGGGAACATAAATGAAAATATAAAACTGTTACAATGATTCATTGCAAATGTCAAAATAGGGAAGTTGATTTTAAGAAAAGGAAAACTTTCAAAATAAGTTGTCTTTTTCCAAATTGTAGAAAATTAATTTAAATAAATTTAACTGATTGAATGGCCAAACAAAAAGTACCTTACAACAATATGAGATAACTTAAAAACGTCTATAAAGAATTAAATTCTATCTCCTTGACATAAGCTTCTCTCAGCATTTTCTCACGTAACCGGGTTACATCCTCGTCTATCCGTACAAGAGCTCGAATTTTCTGAAAAATATTTGAAGAACTTACAAATGTCCTGCAACAGTTGTTTACTATTTAATTAAGATTACCTCACTCAATTCACCAGGAGTTCGTTTCCACAACCAAAACATGTAAAGTGGTATGTAAAGCATTGATGACAACGCCGTAAACCAGCCAAAAGCATGCGCCCACCATGGATAGCTGTAGTCCAAGTACTTAATAGGAGTCCACTGAACTATGTTGAAGAAAAACACTCCCTATAAAAAAAAATAATTAGATAAGAAATGATTATTTAATCAAAATACTAACCAAGCATATAGCGGGCGTTGTGACACACCAGCAGAACTTCCACCAAACAGTGGGATAGTATCCGATCATATCCTTTATTCCGTCATAAAATCGATCCACTCCATAGCACCAAGATATTGAAACACACTCAAAGAATATGAGCCACAGTAAGCAAAAACCGCTAACTGCATATGAATCCAATATTTGAAAGATATACATGCCACCCTAAAAAATAAGGACACCCAGTGAATAAAGCACGACCAGCAGTGCCCACCTTATAACATACTTGTGTAATACAGGTTAAGCCCACTAAGTAGCTAAGAGCGCATACAATAGCAATAAATATTTCTTTCCGCTTCCGCAGCAACTGCGGCCATTCATCAATAATGGCAGTGATAAAGCCCTCCATTGTACAAAACTGTGAGTCCAATCCAATGAGCAGAAGCATGAAGAAAAAGAGGCAAGACCACATTGGAGACCCTGGTAACTGCAGAACTGCCGATGGATAAACAAGAAATGCAAGGCCAGGTCCTGATGCGGCTACATCAGCCACTGGTCGCTGTTGCTCGTGAGCCATAAATCCTATTACCGAAAATATTACGAATCCAGCAAACATACTGGTGCTAGAATTGACTGTGCAGACAATAAGCGCGTCCCTAGAAATATTTTTTTACCAACAAAATTTAATATTTATTTGAGTGCGATGACCTACTTGTAGACATTATTGGTAAACTTGTTGTAACTTCCTAACGCCACCAAAGTACCGAGTCCAAGCCCGTATGAGAAAAATATTTGGGTGACAGCGTCGATCCACACCTAAAACATATTTTAAGATTTTTTATCAATGATATAACTAAGACTATGTTTTTATTCCATAGCATTCATCATTAGTTTACTTCAATTTTGCCGGACTCAAACTTTCCAAAACTGTTTTGGAATACGATAAAGAACTCAGTAAAAGACAAGAGAAAATGCTATAGTCCATTATTTATAAAGTATAGACACAGACATTTTTCTTATATCGATCGTCACTTCGTTGAGTAAAATGGTATATTGGTAAGGAAGAAGGTTTTTATAAATATAAATGGTAGAAAGTTAAGTTGAAGAAACGTATACGTTTCTCAGAATGTTGCCACGCCCATTCTAAAGCCCACAAACCGTACAAATCTGTCATGCCAACACTTTAATTTAATGGTATGCACATATGACTTAACTAATACTTCGGTATACGAAGAACATTGGCCACCTTGGTCGGGAAACTACACTATAGTTTTTTGTTTTTATGAAAATAATAAAACTCTTATCTTACCTCAGAATTGGTCAACTTTGAAAAGTTTGGAATTATATAAAATTTAATGCCCTCCAAAGCGCCAGGTAATGTAATTCCGCGAACCAGTAGAATCGTCAGGAGAACGTAGGGAAACAAGGCAGTAAAATATACTACTTTCCCTGTCCATTTTACTCCCTTCCAAATACAAAAGTAGCAGAGGATCCAAACAAGTAATAAAGTTCCAGCCAACTCCCAGCGAATATTTCCAATCTCCTCAATACCATGCGATATTTGAAGAGCTCGCCGCCTTAAACAAAACATTTTATTGAATGATTTAATGAACTCGCACGTGAATTACGTACTCCCAAAATTCTTTGACTGGATCTGTGAGTTCTAAAGATGTTATGTTAAGAGCAGATACGGAGCAAACCTTTTGCGTGGTGCCGTTGATAATCTTATCCCAGCAATGCAAATTTTTCCTTTCATATTGACTGACACAGTTGACTGTGTTCCACCAATTGTTGCACGTTCTCCAAGGGACATCTGAATGATGGTAATATTTTTGTTTGTATAAAAAATAGGGGATTTTAGTGTATTTAAAATTACACCGATTACAAACCTGCTCTCATCGACATGAAGAAGTAAAATACCGCCCAAGCAAGAATGACAATATAGTAAACATTCATCCAACAAGACATCACAGCAGCAGCATACCCAATTCCTTTAAAAGAGATACAATATAAAAGTGTTTATGTTGTTTATTGCATAGCCGTTACTTGCAAATAAGCGTAAATTATAATCGTTTAATAGGTATTTATGGTAAAAGTCAAAGGTAAGACTAACAAAAGTATTTTCTTACCTTTAAATATGGGCGCAATTTTGAATACACCGAGTCCACCAATTGTCAACATTTGACCAAGAGCTAGTTCCATGAAAAACATTGGAATACCTGCCAAAAACAGCGTTATAATGTATGGTAATATAAATGCACCGCCTCCATTTTTGTAGCACAAATAGGGAAATCGCCAAACGTTTCCCAAACCTATAGCTAGGCCCACTACTGATAGTATGAAATCCATTTTGGAAGACCATGATCCGCGATCGGGGAGTTGCTCAATTTTTACCAACTGAAAAATATAAAATATATATAAATAAAAATGTACAGATTAGATTTTAAATCGAATCTAAATATTGCTCAGTTGTTATTAAAACGAGTAAAAAATGTTTTGATATTTTTTCATATTTTTATTAGGCTTGTAAATTTCTATAGATTGACCAAACAATTTTTTGCCACGTCCAAATATACCCACAAACCTTAATTTTTCTCAGCTATAATACACATCCTGCAACTACGTTTAAGAATAGGGAGACGATAGACTAGACACTCAGCTAGCGGAAAAGCGAACGAGGAATTTCAAAATGTTTCTTTCATTTCTTTAGAAATTGGTAAAGAAACTATAAGCTGAAAACAGTATTGGGATGTTTGTAGGTACGTACGCACTACTTGGGGCACGGCCTATATGTTCTTGGGGCAACGATAGGAATTGGTAAGACAAATTAATGAAATTAAATAAAAGAGAATGCTATAGTCGACTTCCCCGACTATCAGATACCTGTTAATCAGCTAATGAAAATGCAGCGCGAAATTTTTTGGGATATCGATTTACGAATAAAATGCGCAAAATATTTAAAAATATGTTCAAACGTGTGGGCGTGGCAGTTTCGGGCGGCTTGTGGGCGTAACAACATGAATCAACAAACTGGCGCTGCGTCTATATCTGTGGAAACTATATTTAATCTCAACCTTCTAGCCTGTATAGTTTCTGAGTTATAGACGTTCATACCGACGGACGCACAGACGAACATGGCAAGTTGGGCTCGGCTATTTGTGCTGATCAAGAATATATATACGTTATATGGTCGGAAACGGCTTCTTTTGCCTGTTACATACTTTTCAACGAATTTAGTATACCCTCTTACTCTACGAGTAACGGGTATAAAAACTTGCGCTGCTACTTTGCCTCTAGAGTCCGCATGCCTAATCTGAACTTTCTAGGGTTTTTATAGTTCCTGAGATAGAGACGTTCAAAATTGCCAGATCAACTCGGCTATTGATCCTGAAACGATTCATTCTACTTGTTACAAGCTTTTTAACGAATCTAGTATAGCGACCTGTTTATCAACAAAAAAAAATAAAAAAGAGAATTCTGTAGTAGAGTTCTCCGACTATCAGATACCCGATTCTCAACTAGTGGAAGTGCGAACGCGAAATTTCATAATTTTTCACGCATATCGATAGATATTAAAGAATATAAGAAAAAATGGGCGGTCCAGGCTCCATGTTTATAAGAACAGGCAAGCGGACACGGCCAGAGCAGCTTAGAAATTAATTCTGATCAGGTATTTATACAGGTCAACACATCTTATAGTAAAAGTATATAATCTACAAGTGTCGGGTTTAAAAATAGTGAGTTTTATGCTGTTAGTTAGTTAGTTAATTAAGTCGAATTTGGCGCGAACGGCGATCTATAGGGTCGGAATCATATCTACTACGATTTACTACTTATTACTACTTCTAATAAGTTGAGACGTATGATACCCACAGAAAACAGTCGTTAAATAAATAGAATACCAGAGAAACAGAAGCAACAAGAAGACATCTTTTGTTCGAGGTCTTTAGCTTAAGACATCAAATTCGTATATAAAAGGTTTTTGAAATATAACAAATACTTCAAACATAAAGGTGTAAAAAAAATCCAACAACTAGACGACGGGCGAATTGATTGATTAGCTTTGTGAATTTTTTCCTTTGAAGCCTCCCCGCAATCTGATATAGAAAAAGTCCGAAAGTACTCAAAAATTGAGCAGCCGAATTAAAAGAAAAATTTTGATTAATGTATGGGTTCAGCTTTGGACTTAATTTTAAGAGCATTACATTATCACAATTTGATTAGCGTATATTTTTATTATTATTCCAGAAAACCAACTGTGATTAAAGATTTCACATGGTGAGATTCAATAATAATATATAAGGTATTTGGGGATGAGCACCTTTATAATTTATATACTAACCTGCTGTTTATTGGACGTGTCCGTAGTTGTAGGTGGGCTGGACTGCAAGCTGGCTGTGTGGCCCAATTCTTTACTCATTTCAAGAGATTCGTGCTTACGCACATCTCCTCCTCCGTCACCATCACTTGCGGAGTTTGTGTACATTTTGACAATAAATTTTAATGAGTATTAAGGACGACAAACGGATAGTCTAGGACAATCAAACACTGCGGATTTTGCTCTCGTTTTTGACTTTGTTCAGAGTCACAAAAACAGCACCCTCGCAGGGCAATTGCTGGTATTAAACTGAGTAGCTAAGCTACCTAATACTATGCTCTGTTCCGCAACGGAGATTGCCCCATTGTAGCGATGATAATAAAAGCGACGCTTAAAAATAAGGGGGCTGGTTAGTTGACGTTTTTACATACAATTTAATTTAATAATGATTTAAGAAGGGGGTTCAGACATTGCCCAATTTAACAATGGGGACGTAGGCGCAGTGGTAAGTTTGTGTAAATACACGGTGTGTTACAAATTTAGTTCCGGATGTTAAATTAAATAAGATTTACGCTACTAAATTGTGGTTTCCCCCACAAAACAATCATTAACAATTTACTGACCCATTTAAAATATATATTTAAGTCTGCTGAATACCAGTGTGCAAGGCACCCCACAAATAGAGATCCTAAGATAAACGCACTATATTAAGAATATTTAAAATAAATGACTTCGAAAGAATCCCTCATGGTGTACAAAATATTGGATTTCCAAATTAAAACGATGATATTTATCAAAACTCTGAGGAAGAAAGAATCCAATTTTGTATAGCATCATCGGGCTTCATATAGCGATTACGTCGGGTAACCCGACTCAACATTCTAGCTTTTATTGCTTCTGAGATCTCGACGTTTAGCTATACGTACTAATACCATTTTATATCCAGGTGAAGAATGTGTCACATACACATATGTACATACATATACATACATATTAATGTACATAAGTACACTTTTTATACCCGATACTCGTAGAGTATATGCTAGATTCTAACCAGTAGAAGGAAGCAACTCCGAACACATCAAATATGTATATTCTTGATCGGGGTCGATCAAGCCTAGTCGACAAGGTCGTCGCCATGGTATTGCAGGGGGGGCTACTGCCCCCGTCTGGACCTAAAAGGAATGTTCAAGAAATTTTATAATTTGCATATCATATCACGTTCATATCACGTATATTCCCGTTGTTTATTTACACTATGTACTGTTCTTATTCTCTTAGTCAATATGCCTCCAATTCTATCGATCTGCTTCAAATACATAAGCTGCTTGATAGGTGCTTTTACTAAGAGATTCCAGTGTTGGAAGATTAATTCTACAATCTGCACCCAAATAAATAAATATCCGCTAAATATTTTGTATTTCATTATGTTTACCGATATTCCATAAATTATCAAAATCTTTTACACTTACAGCTGAGTACGGGTTTCTGATTAACGGGGAACTCGACTTTAGCATTCTTTCTTGTTAGCATAAATGCTAATGCTAATACAGGGTTAAGAATCTATGGTTTGGACCAATACACGAGCAAATTTTTTTCCCATTTACAGTTAAAAACCTTAGAAGCTGACATACTCAAATAAAAGGGGTTCAGCCAATTTACCCAACCCCTTTTTCAGATCTGTATACACGCCAACCTTCCAGATAACGCCCAGCTTGGAAGTCATAAAAAGCATTCACAAAGGGGAAAGTTAAATATTTGTCTACCAGAACGACTTGGAAAATGAATAAGCTCAATGCCATTTATTTTCAAAAGCGTTTAAAAGGTGAATGCTCGCATTTAAGAATGTAAAGTTAAAATCCTAAAATCTGTTTAAAATCTGCATTCTTCTTTGAATAGTAAGTTATTATGTACAAAGTATGAAATTTACATTAAACAAAAACATTGCTCGGTATAGTCGAGTTAACCAAATATCAGATACCCGTTAATCAACTGGAAGTGTAAACGATTCCAATATTTTCTGAAATATCGGTAAAAATGGGAAAAAAAATATTAAGCTGAAACGTGACAGATTTGTTAAATTTGCTATTTGTGGGCGTTAGAGAGAGAGCGTAGCAAAAAGTGTTTTGGCAAATTGACAGAAACTTACAAGAGTAATAAAAATATGACATACCATATATATGTATATATATATATATATATGTATACCTTAAATTTATGGTCGGAAACGCTTCCTTCATAATTTTTAACGATTATAGTATACCCCTTTGCTCTACGAGAAATTGATATAGAAATGTGGAAAATTCGAAGTACGAAGTACGCACTTACGTTAATCACATCTAGACAAGTTTTTTAATATGTATGTACATATGTATTCTCAAGTATTTTGATCCCAATTCAAAACGCATTCGTTAGCATCCCGGAAAGGCTTCGGCGTGTTTTCCGAAATACAAATTTCTTTTCTTGTATAAGTAACACTATCAGTTGCCGTGTTAGTATATTTTTTTGTATCCTGGCAACATCTGCAAGATCGATAGAAATATAACGCTTTTAGAAAAAAGCAACGAACAAGAATTAAAAAATGTAAAATAGAAATTGAAATGATCTGTTTAATGCTGTTAAATGAAAGAAAAATTCACAATTAAATTCATATGAAATATGTATACATATGTATGTATTAACATACGTACATACCTGCAAAATCTAAACCCATAACTAAAATCCGTTAAAACATTTCTGAGACACCAGAAAACTCTGACGGTTCTGACGATTCAAAATGTAAAATGCAAGTGAAGAGAAATAAAAATAGAGAGAAGAAGGTGCTTCTTTATCTGCACTCTTTTTTGTCATATACTTTTCCTAAGTACCGTTGGTCAGCAAATATATCAATATTAAATATATCAATATAATTACGAGTACAAAGAAAAACTAAAATATAATCAAAAAAAGGTGATAGTATTAGGAAAAACTGTTAGGCAAAACATAGTTTCCGGTTGTACCTGAAAATACGCGATTGTAAAAATATGAGCCATGGAGCCACCTTAGGGTTTTTAAGCCCGTTACTCGTAGAGTAAATGGAAAGATTAGATTCGTTGAAAACTATGTAACAGACAGGAGGAAGCGTTTCCGAGCATATAAAGCATATGCTTATATTCCTGATCAGGATCCATAGCCGAGTCGAACTGGCCGTGTTCGTATAAACGCCTACATCTCAGGAACTATAAAAGAAAGAATGTTGCCATTAAGCATGCAACTTCTAGAGACATAGACGCAGCGCAAGTTTGTCACGCCTTTCTAACGCCCTAAAACCGCCCAAAACTGGCACGCCCACACTTATGTAAATTTCTATTGATTTGCCAAAATAATATTTGCCACACACAAACCGACCAAAAATGACACCTCGCATTCTTGAAATGTTTTTTCTTCGTTTTATTGTTTATCTTGCCAATTTGTATCGGTATACCAAAAACACTTTGGCCACGCCCCTCCTTACACCTACAAAGCGACGAAACGGTCACGCGCACGCTTTTGAACAATTCCAAACAATTTTGTCTCATTTTATTCTCCAATATCTTTTGATATACCAGAAATATGAAAATGAAAAATGGAAATCCAATGGAAATCAGGGAAATCGAATACAGCATTCTCTATTGTTTATATTCCTTAATATTTCCAAAGGAATTTTAATGCTTCTAGCAGACTTCATCGAACTTCCGACTGGGTACTGATCATGATCCGATCTGATTATAGGAAAGGGAGCCCATCCTGTGAATGCACGGCGGGCGGAGTATAATCAAGCAAGACGTCAGGGATGTTGGATGTGAATACGCACGTACACATGTTCACAAAACTCTACGCGCAGAAATTCTTGTGTTTGTAAGACGTGCATGCGTCCACTGCAGATGTGTGGGTGCGTGTGATGTCCATATTGCTGCTGTTAAGTAAGCATTTGCTGTGGGTATTTTAGTCGAATTTGAAGCAATGCCCGAACAGGTTCAGTATCGATGTGTACAAGAATGTTAATGAGAGTGGGAACGAGACGAAAATATACACACATTTTCGAGAAACTGTGATCATGTATTTACTTTTACCGAAAGTATTTTTTGTTTATTAAAATTAATTGCCGTAAACGAATTCCCAAAAAAAAAGGTCAATGCAATCAACAAACTCGTGCAAATTGAACCTAATAAGTAATGAATGTGGATGTGAACATTTTTACAGAGATTCTAAGCGTACATATGTAGATACTTGCCAACGTTCATAAGTATGTACATATATACATATGTATGCATGCGTATATGTAATTTTGAAGAAGAGTACATACTGGAAGATCGAAAAAGTGGAACGATAATCATTTTTATAATTAATATTAGTAAAGGGACCCTGATGGCCATGCGAAGAAAACATGATAATAGACATTAATCCAAACTTAACGCCAAATAAGGAAACAGCTGTGTGGTTCGACTCTTTTCAACATAAATGTAAAGTTAGTAACCGTACAATAAAAAAAATTCCATCGCATTGGAACAGATCCAACTGGATCGTTAGTATTTTGTGGCATATTTATGTTTACCGTACCATAACTATAAGAAACTCTAAAGAACGAGAACCTCCTTGCAAACATTCGCCTATTACTGATAATGCTGAGGCTAAGCTCACCCAAGTTTGTAATAAATCACTAAAGCTTTACAAAATATGGTTTATATTGATTGTATTGTTGCCAACTCAGCATCAAGTCAGTGGCCATGGTATATTCCGCCAAACGTCAAATTCAAAAGCAGTATTTTCATACTATCAGCATAAAGAAAATATTACGTTTACCAATTCGCAGCTTAAAAATTTAGAAAATGAAGCTAAGATACTAAAAACAAATCAACATCCAAGAATCCGAGCCAAATCAACTGCGAAAATGGGTCTTCAAAATGTATCTGAAAGCTTTAGCAAAGAAAGCAGAGACTCAATCTACAATGCCAGTTCAAATAAATATAGTCTGATTAATGTAAGCCAGTCAAAAAACTTGCCTCAATTATTCAATAAAAAATTGTCAGTTCAGTGGATAAACACCGTACCAATTCGAAGTAGGCAAACGAGAGAAACTAGGGATATCGGCCTAGAAACTAAGAGACATAGTAAGCCACCAAAAAGAGTAGATGAAGCCAGACTAAAGCACCTCGTTTTAAAGGGCCTTGGAATTAAAAAATTACCAGATATGAGAAAGGTAAGATTTAAATTACAGCCATTGTCACGTTCTGTAAAAGAAAGTTGTGCAGTGTTATACGAAACCGTATACAGAAGGGGCCACCTAAACGATATTATTTATTTACAGGTCAATATAAGCCAAGCTGAATATTCAAGCAAATATATAGAATACTTAAGTCGCCTAAGAAGTAACCAGGAGAAGGGCAACAGCTATTTTAACAACTTCATGGGAGCTTCCTTTATAAGAGACCTTCATTTTCTAAGCATTACCACAATCGAATTCAATGACATAAGCAGCAAACGATCGCGCCATAGAAGGTCGCTTAAAAAAATTAACAGGTTAAAGCAAACCAAAAAGCATCAAAGTTATGGAGATTTACTACGTGGCAAACAGGAAACAACAAATATTCTCTTACACTTTCCACTGACAAATGCACAAGACGCAAATTTTCACCATGATAAAATCGACGAGGCCAATGTTAGGCTTATGCTTCTCTATAGCTCATCGTTGGCAACAAATTTCCGACGAGGGCCAGGATCTAGAAAAAATAAGCTCGGTCACATTTCTGGGAAAGATAACATCGAAAGGCACTGTAATTTTGGTGATGTCAATTTGAACCAATCTAAAAAAAATATTAGCCAGCAATTAACTTTAAAAGTATATCAACTTCTTTCAGCGAATAGACGAAGAAAGATAGCGTCTCGTAAAATTGAATTTGGAAATGTTGGCTTCGAAGAAACTCGAACACAGTGGATAGAATTGGACGTGACCAAAGCTGTTCGTAGTTGGTTGAACAAAAGCCATGAAAACTTGGGGATAGAAATTCAATGTGATAAATGTAAAAGTATAGGGGCTCGTATATTGAGTGATTTCAGCTCGTCAACACCACCACGCTCGCCCGCCTCAAGCGACGAACACTTAAACCTCATGCCAGTTCTTAATATAATTGGACACGGAACGCTAGATTCCCAAGAGCATGGCGTCTCGGATGTTCACCACATCATGCTGACCAATAATAGAAGCGATCAATACGTGCATCACCGTTCAAACCATGATAGCGCCTGGAGAAAAGATAAGTGGAGCAACAACTGTTACAAATTGCACCAACGATGTTGCAGAAATCAATTGGATGTTGCCTTTAAGAACATTAAGGGATTCGAATTCATTTTGCAGCCGAAGGTATTCGATGCAGGGTACTGCCACGGAAGATGTCCTCCACGTCACAATCCGGCCCACCACCACGCCCTACTGCAAAGTCTAATATGGCAAGAAGATCACAAATTAGCCCCCCGTCCATGCTGTGCACCTTCAAAGCTTGAAATGCTAGAAATATTGCATGTTGACGAAGACCACAGCGACAAGCTAAAAATCTCGACGTGGAGTGATATGCAGGTTGTAGAATGTGCCTGTTCGTAAAAAAAACTTTCTCTAACGAATTATTCTGACATACATATTTTATTATTCTTTTTAAGTATTTGATTAAAATTTTGTTTATCCTAAAACATGTAATAATGCTGAATAAATACAAATATTTTTTGTTCGTGCACTTATAGCGGCATTTATTTATTGTGTTTTTATTGCTGCATTAATGCACTTTTGGTGAGTTCGTTGAGGGAAAATAAATACGTTTATGTGTAGAAGGCAGTCCTATGCAAAAAACCCGTGATGCGCAGGAATCCCTAGAACCACTAATTTCGCTTAATAAAATTAAAAAAAAAAAAGAATCACTAGATTCTTCATGATTACTGCCCTGGTAATATCAGAAAGAGGGCTCGAAAAACGTGGTTACAACGACTCGTCTGTCTGATAATCGTAAAAACACTAATATGACTAATTTAACAAATCGAAAAGAAACCTCAGTACATCAGGCGCACATTGATGTTCTTGTCGAAGTTTGGGGAGCGCATAGGGCTTTAAAAAAAAATAAATAAATGCATTCACTTGAATTTTTTGAAAATATAACCAAATATAAAAACCCAAAGATTGCCAATACCGTATTCCATCCATTGATGTACAAATGCTAGCACTTGTTTAACATAGTGTCTTACATAGCAATTGTCTAACATAGATATGTTAGCTATTTATTTGAATTGCTTGAATTAACAAATTTATGTAAAATTAAAACACAAAAGCGAAATAAAAAACAAAACTACATCCAAATTTAGTTAAACTTACTTTATTTTTGAACATATAGGTATTATCTGTTTTTGTGTTTTTATATAACTTATACCTGTTAAGACGCATTGCCTAGAAAGCCAAAATTGCCAAAAACATGCTGTCTTATTGGGTCTCTTCACTTGCATTTTATACCTCTTAGAGTAAAAGAGTATACTATGCTCGTTGAAAAGTATGTAACAGGCAGATGGAAACGTTTTCGACCATATAAATTATATATATTCTTGATCAGGATCAATCGCCGAGGCGATCTACCCATGTCAGTCTTTCCGTCCGTATGAACGTCGAAATCTTAGGAACTATAAAAGCTAGAAGGTTGAGATTCAGCATACAGTGCCCAGAGAGAGACCCAGCGCAAGTTTGTAGATTCATGTTGCACCACCACACTTTTGCAAAATGTTTTGAGATTGTAAACTTGATCTATTAGGTTTCCCTGCTGATCTTCTAAATTGGATTTTAAGCTGAATTGCAAGACGCAAAAAGTCCTTTTTAAAAATTCTCTATCTTGAATTCTCCGAGTAACTTTCGGTGTCCTACAAGGGGCCGCTTCTTTTTACCCTATTTATTAACGACCTCCCCTTAGTAATAAAACATTCGCGTGTACTTATGTAAGCAGACGATGTTAAAATATGCCTCCAGCACATACAATCTGATCTGGACATCTTTCAAATATGGTGCCGTGATAACGTATTGAACTTAAATGGCGCTAAGTGTAAAGTTATGACCTTTTGTCGTGTCAAACCAATACGCACGACTTACACTTTAAGTGGGTGCCCTTTGGACAGAATAGCACGGGTTGATGATCTTGGTGTTCTTCTGGACCCTAAACTAAAATTTTCTGACCATTTTTCGACTATTGTCAATAAGGCCAGGGGTGTGCTTGGTTTTATAAAAAGGTGGTCTAAGGAATTTAATGATCCTTACATGACTAAAACCTTATTTATTTCGTTAGTCCGTTCGATTCTTGAGTATGGATCATCTGTTTTGAGTCCTCAATACGTAGTCCACTCGGACCGCATTGGACTTTTTGCCTTGCGGCGCCTAAATTGGGGTGCAACCAGTATATTACCTTCTTATTCCAGTAGAGTACTTTTAATTAATTTACCTTCACTAGCTAACCGTAGAACTATGCTTGGAACAGAGTTCATATTTATTTTAGTCTTCTTTCGTTTGATTTATCTATAGCATGATCATTCGGCACATTCTGCTAAAGGATTTTCTACTTGTAACCACCAGCTTTCCAACCCTACTTAATCATCGAACTGTAAATAATAAATAAATACGTAAATAAGTTAAGATGTAGATACTTAAAATATGAATTTTGCTGTAGGCAATCCCACGGTAGTGATCAATCATATCAGTATGTTTGCTTTGAATTGAAGGAATAAATAAATATGCATATTTAGTGCAAATATAAAATTATATACTAATTAAAATATAAATGAAACTATATAATTTGCAATTACATTATCACCTAAGAATATATAGGCCAAAAAATATAATATATTTCTTTTTTTAAGTTTGTATATAAATTTAACATGCCCATAAGAAATGACAAAATACAAATAAAATCTATTTTTTTATAGAAATGAAAAATTTATTTCTTAGCCAGCAATCTTATCGGAGCTTTCTATTCACGGTCGGGCATTACCTTTAAATCCACCAAGCAACGTCCAGGAGAGTAAATCCGGTGGGAAACCCTGACATTGTTATGGACTAATGAATTTTTTTATTTCTAAATTCAGGCACGAAGATCGTTTTCCATTGGAATACTTACTAGACATAATATATAATGATATTTTGAAATCCTACCAATTTAATAATACTGATCAGTGATAACACGGTAGTAACATTATGATTTAGGCCGGAATACCGCACCTTACGTACGAGTGTAATTTTATTGAGTTTTTCACTATTTTATGCAAAGTAAAATTATAATCTAATAAAGATGAATAGTTTTGTTAATTCCACTTCTATCACAACAAAAAAAGGTAAAATATAGCTAGGCAATCATAGCGCCACTAAACTTATATAATAAGCTTGAAAATTGTTCGTATGATAAATAATTGGTACACATTGGTATATAAAGTATAATTTTTAAACAACGTAAAAACAATACTTTTTCTATCATATATTCTATTGTTCTTGTTAAGAGAACCTATAAAATCCTTATAAAATGTATGTGTTTTTGTATCTCACACGTGTCAATTACACTCGAACTTTCCTAACTCGAAATCTGGTATAAATCGCACTTTTTTATTGGCAAAAGAAGATTAAAATGCACGTGAATAATATTGTATAACTTGATTTTTTTTGCTGCAGATGTTGATTCGAAATAAGAAAGTTCCACCATATATTATATTATTTATATAATACATTATGTATTTTTTTATGTACACCTTACACTACTTTGTAAAAATTAATTGTTTATATTATAGTGTCGAGTTGCCGGGCTTGATGTAAAATCTTTTTTTGGTGTCCAACTAAAGTAATTCCCATGTCCGACAGTTGTTGAGCTGTTAACCTAGATATCTGCACACGAAAATTACCATTAATATTTGATAATACAAAATTGATAATTAGAAGAGTTTACCTGTTGAGCATTTATTAAATTAGCCTCTTTAAAATGTTGACAGTATCTAGACATTTTAATGTGCTCTAACCAAAGGTCGGTGCTTATGAAAATATTTTGACCACGCTGTCCATCCAAAATATGATTACCGTCTGATTCTGGTGAGGGTCGTGTTGTCAATAATGACTGTGGTTGTCGTGCCAAATTGTCAAGAGTTGAAACGATACTTGCAAATGTGGGGCGATGAGTACGTTGCTTTTGCCAGCAATCCAACATTAGCTGATAAAGTGCTTCTGGACAGTCCATCGGAGCTGGTAAACGGTAGCCCTTTTCAATACTCTTTATTACGTCCTAGAGATTGGATAGGTGTATTGTAGGGATTGTAGGTGTACAAGTATTAATAAAAATATACTAGATTTTTATCGAGGTCATACCTGATTTGACCAGTTCCAATATGGACGTTCGCCATAAGACATGACCTCCCATAGAACTACTCCATACGACCAAACATCCGATGCTGAAGTAAATTTTCTAAAAGCAATGGCTTCAGGCGCAGTCCAACGTACAGGAATTTTACCGCCCTTTAAATAAAAAACATATAAACCTAATGTAAAAATGAAGGAAACACTTGAGGAAAAAAATCCCCAAAATCACACAATATTACTATGCTCACGCCGCCTTTTTAAACTATTTTATTCTGGGATGTTGAGGTCTGTAATATACTTCAAACGGGGATTACCTTAATCTAAACAAGATAAATAATTTTATTACATTTTTGTAAATGTTACTAATATTCGTCCCAAATGAAATATTTCTGTAGTTGAATGTGCATTTTAATTCTTCAACATTCTTGCTTTTATAGTTTCTGAGATATCTATGTTCATACGCATCAAGATATTCTCTGGCGTAAGAATGGGCGTGGCAAACCCTTTAAAACACTAAAACTTCTTCATATAAAAATTTGTAATACAAAAACCGCTCTCCAAAATCACCTAATGGCATTAAAAGATGGTTTAAATCTATTCTATTCATAATAAACACATCGTAATGGTACTGTTATCATATTAAACAAAATTTCTCTTGTTAGTTATATATCGTACAATGTTACGGAGTATATTAAATGCCTAACAGCTAAATTCATAAGTTATTCGATCAGTTTTACTTACCCGAGTCGTGTATGCATCACTTGCATTTTCAATTTCACGTGACAATCCGAAGTCCGCGATTTTGCATATTAATTGCGCATTTACAAGAACATTACGTGCCGCCAAGTCTCTGTGTACATAATTCATATCACTTAAATATGACATCCCGCTGGCAATACCCCGAAGCATAACTATAAGCTGTAATGTTTGAAACTTTCCATCATTCACCCGAAGAAATGTGTCTAAGCTGCCATTTTCCATGTACTCAGTAATAATCATAACTGGATTAGACCGAGTAACTACTCCCTGTAGATAAATAACGTTTGGATGATCAAACTGTCCCATAATAGAAGCCTCTGTCAAGAAATCACAGCGCGCTTTTTCCGAAGATCCTGTGAGAACGAATGTTTAAGATACTAAGACAAATACTTGTTAAACCGCATGCAAACTTGCCTGGTTTTAAAGTCTTTATTGCCACATCAATGTCCTGTACAAAGTTTGGGGGTATTTTTAAGCGACCACGACATACATCGCCAAATTCTCCACCTCCTAAACAATGTTGTTCGTAAGATACTAAAAATAGTATAAATGTAGCAAAAAAAACTTACCGATAATAGCTTCTATTGTAATGTAGTTTGCATCGATTTCTCGAGCGAATTCCCTTATAGCCTGATTAGGATCTTCATATGTATGGGGATCTACGTAGCTTCTACTATTTCCAAATAAAGGCGTCGTCACTAAAATGGACACCGGAAAATAAGAGTCTTGACAAAATTACCAGTAATCCTAATAAATATTTACGTATATATACATTATTAATATTAAAGATACAATTATTAGTATGGATTGAAAATAAATAACAAGCCAAGATTGTTGCATACCATATCAGTCTGTTTTTCAATTTTGTTAAAATTTTTCTAACAAGAAGAAAGACATTTTCATCAATAAAGTTGAAGAGAGCTCTAAAAGACGGAGCATTTAAAATGCTTTATTTGTTTCTATTTATTTTTTCTTATAATAAGGCCTGACAAAAGTTACCCATAAACATAAAGAATTTCGGACGCGGAAATTAATTATATTTTATTAGTTTGTACAAACACAACCGTTTTCCGAGGCTAGATTCGGTTCTAATTCAGAGACTTGAGTTCCAATTTCACGTATTGTTACGGAAAAGTTAGTGTTGTTTATTTGTAAAACAGTTAAATGCTGAACTCACTCACTGCCGGTTCGACAAGCACAAAGACAAAAACTGCAGACTGTCAGCTAACCAGGAAAACTATTAATTTAAAAGTGAACACGCCTTTAGAAATGGATTTCGAAAACTGATATTTTACATATCTACTTCTAATGAAGACACCATCCATAAATATACTAAATGCATGCGACCAAAACCACTTAAGCTTAGAATATAGCAAAGATATACAAAGTCACGAAAATTTATACCGTTTAAATGAAGTGTTTTAACAATTGGAGTAGTATCCATAGAATTAACTAAAAATAAAAATAAAAATATGTTGTATTGTATTGATATAGCATTTATATAATTACCAAATGGAAAATTCACGAACAAAAAGGTTATACTCGACGACCCGACGCCATCTACGCTATACGTATTCATCGACAAGCCGGTATTTCTTTTCTTTCGGAGGTTTCAACTAGTCCGACAAAAAACGTAATAGAGAAGCACCCACTGACAACAGACCGTATCCAGATCTTTTAAATCGCTCGAAAATTTTAAAGTAATTCAGCCGACAAAATGGATACGGAAAATATGCCTTATCTGCACACATACACATTTATGTAGTCAATTAATACTCATTTTTATTATAGTCAAATATTATTCCCCTTGCAGAGGGGACACAACTTTAAGTCAGTAGTTTGGAACATACGTTTGTGCTGCTGTCTGACCGTTCTCTCAATTTGAAAGTTTTTTTCGTTATATTACAAGTGGTTTCGGCACGCACCTGATTGCATAATCATACAAAAATAAATAAATCCTCGAAATTGATTTAAATCAATATATACACATCTTAATAATGGATACTACCTGAGTCGACTTGCTCATGTCCGTCCGTCCCTCTGTCCGTATGAACGTCAAGATCCGGAAACCATTTCCAATTCTCGACATCGCAAAGGTGTCCCTACTTAAATCAAAAATGTAAGAGAATGCTATAGTCGAGTTCCCCGACTATCAGATACCCGTTATGCGAACGCGAAATTTAATTTTTCTGGGATATTGATAGATATTGGGGAATACTATTTTTGTTTTTATTTGCAATCTGTCTTGGTAGAGAATAAACCAATTTTGTAGCGTTAAATAATTATATCACCGGATAAATTGAGCTCCAGTGAGAAAAATTTTAAAATTTTTCCGAAATGTGGGCGTGGCATTTTGTGGCGGTTTTAGGGCGTTAGAGTGTGCGTGGAAATACATTTTTTGCCAGATCAATCGAAATTTACAAGTCTAATAAAATTATGAAAAATTTCGAAAAATTGGTTTAAAAATGTGGGCATGGCAGTCTTGGGCGGTTTGTTTCTAGAATCTGTAGGCTGAATCTCAACCTTCTAGCTGAGATCTCGACAGACGAACATGTATAGATCGACTCGGCTATTGATTCTTATCAAGAGAAAACATCTAGAGAGAAAATATTATCATATTATGAAAACATAACACTTAGGGAACTTGCCAAAGATCAAGTTTTTTATCAAAAACTTGTGTTCAGCGAATTCTCGATTTGGAAGTGAAGATCAGTGATAAGCATTGCAATCCAGAAAAAGTTACAGCTTGGCGCTGTTGATCCCACTGCTGATTGGACCGTTCTTCAAAGAAGATGCGAAACGTAAGGTAACTGTTAATGCTGACGGAGCTACATGACAGTAGAAATCGGTTCATTGAGAGACGAATTCGGTGAACATTTTATTTCCCGTTCGGGATCAATCAATCGGGCGCCTAGTTCCTACGATTTAATGGCTTTAGACTATGTTTTCAGGGCTATGTTAATTCACATATCTATACAGAGAAGCACGATTCGATTGACCTTTTGGTAGACAACATTGGAACATTTATTCGTGGCATTTGTGCTATCAGTTCAAATAAAGATTTTATTCGATTTTTTTATTTTTTTCTTAAATATTTTCTCCTATCTTCCAACAACAGTTACATTCCAAAATAAAAATAAAACGCAAAATACGAAACAAGTCCTATAAATACACTCAAAAAGCAATAGCTATAAGCAATAGATACAACAAACTAAACACAATCGCCTCTAAGCCCTTGGTTAAAACACTTTAAACCTAATCTTAATAATAAATTCCATTTTACTTCCATAAATACAAATATACAAAATAAATAAATGGGACTTTATAAATCGCATAAAATCTATGCAAAACTCGTCTACAACAACTAAAAACCGTTTCCCAAATAAATACATTGGAACAAGGTTAATAGATCTTCTCACTTCCACCTTAGAAGTGATGTTAGAACATCAGGAAATAATTTAAATTATTGCAATACAATAGACAAAAAACAGACATGTATGAACTCGATAAAAAAATTATCTGCATCGCCGTCCAAATTCGGCATAATAGACAAGGAAAACGTTGTTTCTTTTTTAAACTACAAATTAAGCGAAATTTATTTCTTTGCATTAAAAAATACAACAAATAGCTGTTCGACATTAACTACAAAAGAATTCCCTACAACTTTTCAACGAATCTAATATACCCTTTTACTCTACGAGTAAAGGGAATAATAATACTCTTCCTGCAGAATTTGTTATTATTAATTCATTTGACTCGTCATGAATTGAATAATCGATTTGCCAAAAACCTTTCAGCACACCCACATTAATGCCTTCGGTCAGCAAAAAGCTCTCACGCTATAATTTCTATTTGAGTCACATCCCTTTTTTTTAAAAGGTCTAATTTATTATTATAATTCCTTTTATGAATAAAGTGTATGTCGCATAGCTAGTTTATCAAGTTATGATATGTTTCTCATAGTTTTAATTTGTAACTGCGCAACTAGCATATTATTTAAAAAAGTACTCTTACCTTCGTTGCTGGCGTAGTCAAGTGGTAATGGCAAATGATTAGTAGATTTTTTATCAAGTTCATCCTGATGCTTGGATCTCATGAAATATACTGTAGCTATTATAAAAATGACTAGAAATAATACTCCCGTCACGATGGCTCCAGCAATAAATCGTATTTGCACAGAATCGTCATATACTGTTATGATGGAATACATGATTAAATTTTACTGGTGCATAAATATAAGGATGACAATTACCTGAACCAACGGATTGAAGAGTTTGGGCGTAAATCATGTTACTATAAGAACCAAACCCATTAATCGTTTTACAACGAACTTGAAATCCATACTCCGTATTTTCTAAAAGTCCTACTATATGTGCCTTGGTTTCCTTTGTGTTCAAAGCTGATTTATTTATAGCATCTAATTCGACCTTTGGAAACCAGCGAACTTCATAAAATTCAAGTGGAAAATCACTTTGAACAGGTTTATCCCATTCTAGATCGGCATCCTTATTAGTTATAGCCAATATACGCAAATTAAAAACTGTCGAGAGCAAAACCGACTCAGTTGTAAAAACGATTTCAGCTTGACCGGTCTTTACTTCGTTCAAATCCAAAGGTATATTTAATAAAGATGTATTTGAAAATATTATGTCATTGACTGCCACCAGGGAAGACTCGTTGGAGTGCCTATTAAATTCGTTAATATGAGACACGCTATTTATTGCGTGTATCTGCACAGTGTATGCCGTTACCGGTTCCAGATTTGTAAGTGTTATTTTCGTTTCGTTAAATGTATCAGTTGAGGGATTGTATACCACATTTGGGCTGCACATATTACACTTGATCTTGTACACAATATCACTGTGGTATATTTTAGACTGAGTTTCGGATGAGAGCGATTCATTTTTGACCGGTGCGCTCCAAGATATTATTGCACTTGTTTGATCAACAAACAACAACGTGAGATTAGTAGGCGCGGGTGGTGGACTATAACATGGCATATGTCGACCATCATTTGGATGTCTATAGTATCCAGACACACACTTACAGAAAGGTGAACCAGTTTTCGAAGCATTTGAATTGGGAGGACACGGAGTACATTTTGTAACCTCTGGTGATTTAAATGTCCCAAGTGGACATTCTGGAAAAATAAATTAAAATAACATTAAAAGCTAGAGCTCAGTATTATATCACACTTGAGAAAAGTCGTGTCTTCGTTCCGCAAAGCATGTTCAAAGTGCACGTGTGCAGTGCAGGACAGCAAACGCGCAACATAACCTAAGCGACAAATAAATAGTCATGATGGGGATCGAGGCACTCTACCACTACCGAACTATTAACATCTCATGTTCCAAATATATATTTGTATACTAAATATTCGGATATTCGATACTGTTATCGAGAAGCAAATGGGTTTTGCCTGAGTAGGTGAAGTCTAAGAATGCAAGAAGCTTAGGTTCACTTCTAATCAAAATATAGAACAACTTACAAAATAATAAATTTATGCAGCTCCCACATGAACGCTATTATCAACAACTTCCCTTCTTATAAAGACATTAAACTAAGAGAACTGAAGAGCAATTCATCTGAAGTAAAAAAAAAATAAAATAAAAATAAATAGTAATCTGAAAGAGACCGGCCTTATAATATTTACATTTAATATCAGTGCTCTTCCTAAGTTCATTAAGTTCATTATTATTGGCAAAAAGAACTCAATTCGCAAGTGGGAAAATAATAAGGTATTAAACATTGGAAAATTATAAGTAATACCAACCTGTACAAGTTTTATTTATGTAATTCGGCTCATAGCCAGCCTTGCAACGACAGCCACCAGTAAGAATTGTCCATTTTCCATCACCTTTACATAAGTACGTTGGCGTCTCATACGGTTCTGCGTTTTCGACACATGTTCCATTTTGTTTCTCAATTATAGTAATTTCTCTTCCCGTAGGTGTTTCGTTAAAGTGCGCAAAGTTTTCGGTAACAGCAGGACACGTAATATAATATACTTTTACTGCCAGAACGCTAATACAAGCGCCCTGATCTCTGAAAGCAAAATATACGCCTTTTTTGTTCACGGCTATACTTTTCACCTCTGTGTTAATATCTACATCAGAGTTCTGATTGAAGCGCCCCTCGCCAGCCGCGATGCGAGCAATCAGCCTGTAACTGTCTGTTTGCCATGGAGGAGGTTCTCGAGTAGCCGCATCAAACTCGTAAAAAAGTAAGCTAAATGTTTCTTTGCATGACAAGGCGTTTCCTAAAAAAATTTAAAACATTTTTCTAATTAAGATAATTACACTAAATAATACCCTACAAACCGCATACATAACCGGTACTTCATAATTTGTTCACCGATATTGGTAGGATTTTATTGTGTTTAGGAACAATTTTATACACTTACCTGGGAATAAAGAACAATCGCGTATTGTGAACTGAATCTCAATGTAAAGTCGGTTTGCTGATCCACGATCGATAAACGGCGACCACAACCAGTTATTGACGTTGTGATATGCCACATCGCAAACCACATAGCTTCTCCAGTTTATGCCCTTAACGAAGTCGGTAAATGACTCCTCCACCCACTAAAATAAGTTAATATGAAGGAGATATCGTACCGGTTAATAAAATGTAACTTCTCTAAGCCAAATCTAACTTTATAGGATCTTAATACACTATAAGCTTTAAATTATGTACATGTAAACATGCAATATTTAAATATTATATATACATTTGCAGTTATTATCTTTACATATAAAAAGTGGGTTATACCGAAAGAGGCATTTTATAATTAGAAACGACGAAGCAATGAGTTCTTTTCCGATTTTTTTAAATAAATTTCCCGATCGTTTCTATGGCAGTTGAAAAATGTAGCCGGATCAAAAAAAAACATTATTTTAAATTTTGTCAAAAACCCGGTGTATACCAAATAAAAACACATGATCAAATCATATATGATTTTTATATGATTTTTCTCCTGCTTCTGAGAAAATCAAAAGTCGAAGGCAAAGCATAGGCAAAAATCGACGGTTTTCTTGCTTTCTGATTTGCTGTTGCTTTTGAGCGGCAAGTCATAAATTCTGGAAGTCGTTGGCAGACGCAGCAGCATAAGCATATTAAAATCGATCAAAATTAAATGATTTTCAATAAGAAAAAAAGAGCACATCAATAATTGAATTGAGTATATATTAAATATAAGATATACTGAATTGAATATCTTATCACTACCAACAATTTATTGTCGACGTAATTTTGGCACAGTTTAACTAAAAACATTTTTGTTGTTTAAAAAAACAATAGCATATAATTATACGTACCCCTGGTGTTTGGGCTTGAGGTCCATATGGATACCTGGTCCACTCTAATGTAGCTTCTCGAGTTGTATCCAATAGAACAACTGTTGATATTCGTAAGCATTAGAAAGATTTGCTGTTAAGGCTTAATATTGTTGAGCAGTACGTACCCTGATCTGCAAGTGCCAATTTGAAGTGAATGGAAATTATAATAAGCAGTATTGTGCTTAATAATGACATTCTCGAACAAATTTGAGATCTGTTTTGCTCGCTAATTGGAGCTTGCTCTTTGTAAAACGCGGACTTAAGGGTTCTTATAGCATCACTTTGTACGGAAGTTAGAATGGTTACGGAAGAAGTTTTGCTTTTAATACCATCATATTTCACCTCGTCTTTGTCATTTGGGTGGTACCCAACCATTTTCATTTTGATGGGATCGTTTTCGAGCAGTTTTATTTTATAATTGGCTTGTACGCACTTTGATGCGGATTTACCAATGTCGATAGCATTATTTGTGTTTCGGGTCCAGTTTAAAATCCAAGACTAAAATATTAATTAATTATCTTTAATGAACTTTGAAGAAATATGAATGTTATTAATTTGTAAATAATTTAAAGGGACCAATTCCCAAACATTTTGGAGTCGGTATTCACTGGCATATGTGCTAATGCATATACATATATATATATACGGAAGCGTATACACATATGGACCTGCATTGATACCTGCATTTTCCGACGCTGCTATATACATGCATACATATGACCATACATGTTATACATATTTACACAAAATGATAGTGTGTATGTATTCTTGCAAAGGGACGCTAGCTTTGATTTAAGCATTACATGTCACGCATGATTACTGTTATCATTTCAAGATCCATGGATCCATGTTATGGCCTTGGAACACAAGATGTTCGAACGGATTCAATTATTTTATATGTACACTTTGTACTTCAGGATCACTTTTATTGATACCTTCACAGCGGACTACTATTATGGAAGTCTCGTTTTTATTTTAAAGTGGTTCTTTTACAACCACAAAATCCCTTGAAGATTTTCTATTGATAGTTGGTAAAGACCAGAGGGTCATTTTCAGTCTTTTTTGTTTTTTTTTATTTTTTAAATTCACTTATACTCAGCAATTCTGTTAAAACATTTGGTGTCGATAACTTTTATAACCACATTCAAATCCATGAAAACAAATTTTCTGAAAATAATAAGTTAACATAGCATCGACGATATACCACAAATTTGGAATAATGGAAATGGTACAAAATGTCCTAACAGCAATAACTGACGTTCTTACAAATACGAATTATTGACACTTGGCTTTATTAATATTGTGTCGAAAGAATATGCATTACAAATGATTGACTCTCTACTGAAATTATATATAAAAATATCTTGCTTGATAACTGTATTAATCTGACATACATATATGTATATGCATAAGCATATGTATTCATTGCATATCTGCTGATCACTATACGATTCGATTGTTTGCAAATGCACGTTCGTTTTTGTGAAAGCTGTAATAGTAAATCTAATGATTGATAACTTAATTTTCCATCTATTAAAAGTAACTCGGGAAAGAATACATAGGAGACCAAAACGGATGTTCAATTCCGATTAATCACCAAATACTTAGACCAAAAGACAACACTTGGCAAGTTTAACAACATCAACGTCTGCATCGTTGTCCATAAAGCCCGATGTCACCGCCTACGAATGGAGTTTTAAAGTAATATGGTTTGTATGCCAAAATGAATGACTAATGAATAAATACCATTTTTGAAATTTTAAAGCTGGAATCGTTATCCCATTAGTTTTCTTATGTGTTTTAATTTTTTTACCTCACGTCCTATTTGGAAAAAATACATACATATGTACAAATTTAGTTTTAATAAGTGGGCAAACGAAATTATTTATTTTTAAGAGCGGACAAACAATAAAAACTAATTTTAATGGCTGTGCCAACGATAAAAAACTATTTTTAAAGGGTGGGCAAACAATTAAACATATTTTTAAAAGTGGGAAAACGTGTTCAGTTAATACTATTTAGTTTAAGATCTAGGAAAAAGTTTTATTCTCTAATAAAAACATTTATTTTTCATGGGATATATTCTCTAAATTATACCTTTTTTTAAGTGTAGGCAAGCGATGTCATTGGAATACAAAATAAATTTAAAGAGAGTCAAAGTCAAAAGATTTTCGAAAATATTTAAATGTCATAAATTGTCAGGAGAATGGACACACTACGTATTTCTGCACTTTAGCCCAGTCTGCTTAGTTTTGTGCAGACCCTCAAAACTCCGAAACGTATTCAGCTAAAATAAAAAAGTGTGAAAACTGTCAAGGATACAGCAGATTACAGAGTACCCAGAATTTAATATAATACCCAGATTACATATATTCTATACAAACGCCCTAAGACACGGAAAGAATCATGCAGAGCCGATAACTAAAAGTGTATGTTAATAATACAAACTTGTATAAGATTATCTTTGTGAAATGCTGACTAAGTTCACGGCATTAACCGAGAATACCGAAACCGACGTCATGTTGTTTGAAAACGCACCTTCAACATTGAAGTACGAGCAAAGACACTAGAATAATAATAATAGAATAGAATAATATTCTAGTGTCTTTGGTACGAGGGTATACGTTACGTTACCAAGACTACTTTTGTTAATGGCTTGCTACGAGCAAACTACAATAAGATAACGGCAACCATGCCATAATCTGTCTGCTGTCCACTTTAAAATCATGGTGCTTTACAATTTACAACTAATGAAGTAGTCCCTACAAGTCCTTGTTAGCCCTAGAGGAAGGCCACCATATATAAGGTGCAACAACATAGAGTACACTTTACCAGTAAGTACTAAATTTAATGCATTTTACGGATACAAAATATCTTTCGCAATTAGAAAACTGCAAAATTACTATGAAAACTAACTGACATAAATACAAACATTTAAATTCCTTTAAGAGTGTTTCAGACACAAGTTAAAGTATATATATTCATTGTGATTCTGCATTCGCCGAGCCGATCTGGCCATGTCCGTCCATATGAACGTCGAGATCTCAGGAACAATACTAACTAAAAAGTTGATGTGCATGGAGCTTCCAGATACATATGTACGTCGACGCAGAGCATGTTTGTTTCTACATGATGTCAATCCGAAAATTTCGTATACTACGAGTAAGGGGTATAAAAAGTTTTTTGATCGCAATGACAAGGTTTTTAAAAAATTTCGGTGAGTATAACTAATTGCAACTTGTTTCATTTTAAATGTGTAGTTTCAATAATTTTTAGGATTATCGTTAAACTCCAGTTTGAACCCTTCTAAACCATATTGGAAAAGTATGCTCGCAAAATGGATAATGATTGTAGGTATGCACAAAAAAGGTTAAGCCTTGTCAAAACAATGCGAAATATAATAATGCAAATATTCTATAAACTTATTTATCTTTTTAGTGGTGAGCAACTCCGAAGAATTCTGGAATGCTAAATGAGTCAAGGGCAGCCATGTTAGTGGCGGAGAGAACGTAAAATAAAGGTGAGTCCATGGACTTTGGTCTACATCGTTGGACCTGAAATGCCGCAACCCGTGACCACTCAATCATTATACATGTCCGAGAATCACAGTACAGGACCAGGACGCGTGCGTGACGCCAGACAGTTGGAAAGACGAAGACATGTCATACAAACCAATATAACGAATCGATCAAAGGGGACAAAAGCCTTCCCATAAGGAACACACTAGATATTGAATAATGAATATTACATTAAAATATAACTTTCTGCTGCTTAAATTATGTACATTACATTACCAATAATGATCAGGATCACGGTTCGATGCGCTCTAGCTATAATAGCTATGTTATATTACTTAGAGCGCTGGGATTTACCATGTTGGTTTTTGTGACGCCTACGTTGGCCCAGCCCACTTATACGATAACTAAATTCTAACATTATTAGTTGCTTTTTCAATGCTATATGTTGGTCAAAGCCATTTAAACCAAATCCATTTGTCACTTACAATTATAAGCTTTAATAACTTAACCAAACAAATGGATCAGGTTATTTTGAATCAAATAACCATTAAGCCCCCAGCTGCAAAACTGAAAAATATACGCTACTTTAAACCCACCCAAAAAAGTAAAGCAAAGCAGTAAACAATTCAGTAGATCCCAGTTCACTTTCTCGCACTGCGCATGTTCAGGCTTTCGGGGTGGGGTTTATGGTTTGTGGTGCACTGTCTGCATGTGGCAACCCTTAGCTCGATGGTGGTGCGTTGTGGCCGTTAATTTTATTTCAGTTCCGTTGTGTTTGGTTTGGTTTCGTTCAGTTCGAATTGAGTATAATTCGCGTGAGGATAAGTCTTCATGGAACGCGGCGGTCACATAACAAACTTTCGGAAAAACCACCCACATGTGTGTACATGAGTGTATAACCGTGCATGCGTAGAGAATTTTCTGGCCGAAGGTTTCAGTTGTGAAAACAGACGAGGCGCTGTGCCGGAGCCTCTAGGTTTTCCTCAGTTTGATCCAGTTAAAAGCTGCCTTATTTTTAAAAAATTAAAGCCTTCTTACACGGATTCTAAATACATGAATCGCCTTCGTCTGATTTGAATTAGATCTCGGCTATTGGAACGTTCCAGTCAAGAAACCGAATGAAATTTTCTTCAAAAATCTTAATTGTGATTTGTGTAATACCTAATGCATAAATTTGGTTCGGAATGTGCAAAGGAAGACGTATCCGCCTTTCTAAAGATCTACCTTAAAAGTGGACTAGCTTTTAGGTAAGGTAAACTCTGCCAACAACCGGTTTTATCAGCTTAATTATAGAAATCAACATTTAATCCAATTTGTCCCTACGTAAAAAAGGGAAATATATTAGAAAGTGCAAGCCACCCCCTACACATTGCCTTATCCGTATGTGTAAGTAAGTACGACCAAATACTTACGTGTACCTATGTTTGTGTGTTTACAAAGCAACCCTTAAGGTCGTTCGACGATGGCAACGACAAAAAATATATTGTACAACTAATAAATAACAAATATACCACGAAGGCAAGAACTTTAAAGGCAAGAACTTTAATGGAAATGTTAAGAAATATGTGTTTTAATTGTTTCTCTATGAAACTATTAACTATCTATTAACTATAGGATATTAAGATCTAGTGAAAGTTATATAAAAAAGACACAACTTTTCAAACGCTTAATATGAATCTATTGACTATCATTTTTTTTCCAATTTAAAAGCACTTGAATGGTACCGTAACTCAAGCGTCATCTTGTATGGAATGGATTCCTTAAATGAGATAATTGACCACCAAACATTTAGCCAGGAGTTAGTTGAAGATGCATCGGAGTTCATCACTGTGGGTCATCATTCGGAGCGCCCTTCGCAGTCCAGTCAGCAGCCTAATTCTGGACAGGATCTGACAATGTCTATGCAAGACATGATTCCCTGTCCCAGAACAAACTCTTTGAGTGGAGGGGGGAAACACCGGCCCTGCTCTGCATCTGGGTCGGGATCGGCATCGGGATCCGATTCCATTGTCATGGTTATAGACGCACTGGGACAAGGTAATAGGCAGTCATCATATCAAATTGTGCCTCAGCAGTTACAGCAAAGAACATTGTCATTGCCTTTCGGGTTACTTGAACAAGATAGGCAGCATATGCAGCATGAGCGTGATGTCAATACTAGTCCAGTGGACTTTGTATCACCAGACATAAATTTGGATGGCCTGACTGTAGACGCAGACGTCTCCCAGACGGATCACTCCCAAGAAACGGCGATAAAGCAGGAGCAAAAGCTACTTATTGTGCAATCAAAGAGCCAGGATCAAAGCCACAGGCGCATTCGAATGCTTGTGGACGTTTCGAGCGCAAATTCAGGCCTTGACGTGCACGTGGATAATATGGATGAAATTTCCTCTGATGGCGTTGGCTGCGACGACGAAGGAGTTACGCTGAGCCACCAGCATCTTTTGGAGCCGGAGGAACAATTCGGCCTAACAACCCACCATCCGCATCACCAACCTCATACACAGATCCTCCATGGCTTGCACCAGAGGTCAACACATTCGGAAATGGGACTGGACAGTGGGCATGGGGAGGTTCTATCGGTTATCGTCCATTCACAGGACAGCGACAAGGAGGACTGCGACGAAAATGATGATGGGGATGCAGAAGGAGATTTAGAAAATGAAGACGATGATGAACGCGACTCGCGGAGTCGTGAACAGCTGCTTAGTCACAGCTCGTATCAGGCTCTGACCTCGGTGAATGATCGCCTATCTTCGCCTGGGTTTAGTCAAACATCGTATGCTACACTCACCCCCATACAACCACTTCCGCCTATATCAACGATGTCCGAGAAGTTCGCGTACTCTGGACACATTTCAGGAGGAGACAGTGGCGACACGGATGTCAATGGAGATGGTGCAGGTGGAGGAGTCGTTGGTGAAGTCATCAACCAATCCGGCGAGGCAACAGGGACTGTATCAATAACTAGTGGCAATGCTACATCCTCTGTGTGCTCAAACAACGATTGCAGTTCTTTTTCTGGCCTTTCCATGCCCATAGGAAGTGGCCATTTGGGTCTAGGTGTTTTAAGCGGCGTCCAGTCACCATTTTCTTCATACGAAAAGCTATCTTCGATGATTTCCCCTCCGCCTAATAACTATTTGGTCTCATGCGATCTAAATGGCTCCGTTTCGGGACGCGTTATAAATTCATCGCACTTGCAGCTAAGTCACAACGGCAATAAAAAGGAGTCTGGAACACACGAACACACACACAGGCCTGCTGATGTCAATGGAGGGAAGTTTTCCTATACTGGCCACATCTCCGGAGGTGATAGTGTAGATAATGATGTAAACGGTGAGAAGTTCTCTTTCTCTGACCATATCTCCGGAGGGGATAGCGGAGATGAAGATGTCAACAGAGAAAAATTCATATACTCAGATCACATCTCCGAAGGAGACAACGGACCAGACGTCAATGGCGGAACGTAAGTATTTTTTTTAGCTACTCTGGTCGTATTTTATGTTGTCGAGGCGTTCATACGGACAGAATGATGTGTATATGTATTTCATGTGGTCGGAAACGCTTCCTTCTGCCTGTTACATACTGTCGAGATCTCTGGAACTATAAAAATATGTGTCACGCCCACACTTTTTCAAAACGTATTGATATCTTTTCATATTTTTATTAATTTCGTAAATTTTTATCGATTTAAAAAAAACCTTTTTCACGCCCACCCGTACACCTACAAGCTGCTCAATATTTATCGATATCCCAGAAGCCACTAGCTGAGTAACGGGTATCTGATAGTCGGGGTTATCAACTATAGCATTCACTCTTGTTTATTAACTCGGCAGAAGGTGTTTTTGTTTGATACTTTATAGGGTCGGAAACCTTACGAGTAGCGGGTAATTCTTCGAAATAATTGAGTTTTTTAACTCAAACCAATAAAAGGGTGGTGTACCTTCAAAGTTTGTTTAAATATTTTTCGTTGTGTATTTATTAAATATTACTTAATATTGTCAGTATCTGTAATGCTCGACTTTATGCAATGCATTTGGAAATTTCTACTGGGCATTTTGAACCATACTATTAAAAATAATATTTAATTTATTCGAAGGAATTGGCTCCAGATGCACTCTGAGAGGGAAGTGCGGCTCCATATGTCCGTGCCGGCTGATCTGGAAGCGAGGTTTCACATTTCCTCAGAGCGAAGGACTCGACTCAATGTGCCACCTGCTCGAGGTTCTCTGGGCCGACATCTTGCTCCAAACGCTCCGATCTGCCCCGCGGATTGGAAGGCGGATGATTGGAAACACAGCAATTCTGGCATTGTCAGTTTGACCGCCGATATGCCCGTGGTTGTGTCTCTTACTCCTACACCGCCTCCGATAAGAGACGACTCTGTGAGCGGTATTAAACAAAACGAGCGATCATCACCAGGACACAGAGAACAGTACTTCCTGGATAAAAGCGAAGAACCCAGTTCCGTGATAGCAGATCAGTGCAGTCCGGGCATCCATGGCACCCCGCACTCGGTGTGTGTCATTCACCAGCAGTCTCAATCAGCTCTCGGAAACGGGCTTCAATCAAGCAGCCAGCAGGCCAAGGTTTCATCGTGCGAATCACCAAAGGTGACTGTGTCCTCTGGAGGTGGAGGTTCCAGCCGCAATGCAAATTCCACCGACATGGAGGAGATCAATACTAAGGATCTGGCACAGCGCATCTCAGCCGAACTCAAGCGATATAGCATTCCGCAGGCTATATTCGCACAACGGGTACTCTGCCGATCTCAAGGCACCTTGTCCGATTTGCTGCGAAACCCAAAGCCGTGGTCAAAGCTAAAATCCGGCCGAGAGACGTTTCGCAGGATGTACAAATGGCTCCAGGAGCCCGAGTTTCAGCGCATGTCTGCTCTGCGAATGGCCGCTGCCCAAATTCCTCAGCGAGCTCCTTTAAGCTCTGGAATGTCCCTTGGGTCAGCAACATGTCCAAGTGGCTCCACCGGCACAATGCCGACGGATTTGGACACACATGGCGGCCCTACGATGACCCCAAATGGTAAGTAAATATTGAGTTTCAGGCTAATTTATTTTTCACCAATACTTTCATCGAATATTGTTTAGGTATTTAATAAGTACATGTAGTGAAGAACAAGTCTCATCAAAACAAAAAGCATTAAAGCATTAGACGAAAATATACAAAAAAATACCCATTGTTATTTATTTTATATATTTAGTCAAATGTAAAATGGCTTTCAAGATTTTCACTATTTTATGTCTCGTTAAAAAGTTGTACCTTATCTACTCTTACCTTAAATGTAGCAAATTAGTAAACCATTTTTGATATTTTAAGGTAAATTACATATAGTACACAAATATATACATATAAAGGTGATGCGTTCCCTTGAAATTATTTTCAATATTTGTGTCTAAAGACACAACTATCACAACACGACTATTAGATACCCGTTATTCATCTCTCTTGAAAAACTGTTTGAAATTCGTTCATTAATATTCATTTTGCCAATTTTTTATTTGAAAATTTGTTGTCATTTTATTATATTTCGTGCCAATTTCCATCGATATGCGAAAAAGAATCTGCCACTTCGAAACTTCGAAACATTTATTGCAAATATTAGAACAGAAAAAATAGTTTTATTGTTTTTTTATCATAAATTGTTCCCATTCGGTGTACAAAAGGCTTTTTTAATTTTAATCTAATATAATTATTGCAAGGGTATATTAGCTCTGGATTTCCCATTTTAGCATCCTTTCTTGTTATAATATATTGTAATAAAAACTACTTTTTGTATTGAATTCATTTTTGTTCAACTGCGTTTTGGGCTTTCATCAGTTCTGACCAACGAGTCGGACTCTTCGCCTTCATCCACACCTGTTACAAGCGTTTTGGTTGGCGTGGTTAGCTGTCGTCGAAAGGAAGAGCCCCAGATCGAACAAATGCCCCAGCCTAAAAAGCCGCGATTGGTCTTCACCGATCTCCAGCGACGAACCTTACAAGCTATTTTCAAAGTAAGTATAAACATTAGCTACTATTTTAGAAAATGTAACTATTTCTTATAACTCTGTCATCGTGTTGTCGAGGGGGGGGGGGGGGGTTAGATGGTTTTGGAAGTGGATAATTAATTATTCCTTTACAGGAAACTAAAAGACCTTCGAAGGAGATGCAAGTGACCATCGCGAGACAGCTAGGACTCGAGCCTACTACAGTGGGAAATTTTTTTATGAACGCCCGAAGAAGGTCGATGGATAAGTGGCGAGATGATGACTCCAAAAGCACTATGCATATGACACATAACCGACAACAACAACAAGACGAGCAGGAGAAAGATAATGCCCATACTCATAGTCAGTCTCAAATTCAAGTTCAAAATCACACTCAAAATCAAGCTATTAATAATAGCATGTCGCAAGATCCCTATTCAAATCTTCACACAACTGCTATGTCGCCTCTTGGAGCTTTTGATGAAGAGGCTGATATGGACTTGGAACTAGAAAGTCATGACTTTGATTTAGTGGACCCCGATGAACATGGGGATACCAATGATCCAAACGGCGACATGTTGTGACAGCATAGCCAAAGCAGACGTCGAACGATCAACAAGCCCAAAGTATTGGCTCCGAAGACATCGACTCTCTACTTTAACAGCACCTGCATTCAGTCTCGTACGCACATGGTTTCTCTGAGAAGAGAAATGGATGTTAATATAGATTGCATTGTCAGAAAGAATAACGAAGGTATTAGCAACGGGAGCTATGACAAAAACCGGGGTGATGTTTCGTCGGACCATTTGCATCAAGGCGAACGTCTTTCAGATGAAAAGATTATAATAAAGCAAAGCTTTCGCCAAGAAGCACTCGATAAGGAGGCCCATATATTCATTGATGATATAGCTATTCGAAATGGCTTGGATGACCTGAAGGTAATGATTGTCTGCTAAGGACAGACATAATATCTAGCGATCTCATTGCTTAATTGTCCGAAAGTTTAGCAAGCTCTTCTATTATAGGCTTAAAGTTGATTTGAACCAAAATATTTTCAAAGCAACAACAGTAAATACATATATCAAATACTTTCAAACAAATATCTTTCCTCCCAATTCTAAATTATGAACAGAGATTTTAATTGTAAAATGTTTGACCCTGTTTTAATGCTTATCTGTTATTGAATTTTCAAGATGTAATCTTAACAAGGAAAGCTTAAAGAACATAAAATTTGATGAAATCTTTTTTAGAATCGATAGTATGGTCCATATAATTTAATGATGGAGATTATTTCATGGAAATGTGAAGGCGAAAGGCGAAGGAAATGGTCAATTCGCTTAGTCCAATTTTGGCACACTCTTTCCGGCATTTCGGCCGGTATCTCACAAATAAATGCTTCAATGCTGTTTCCAATGTATCAATTCAAGCGGGCTTGTCTCGATAGACATGGTCTTTAACACATCCCCACAAAAAATAGTCTAAAGGCGTTAAATCGCACCATCTAGGGGGCAAACTAACCGGTTCCGAACGTGAATAAATAAATAAAATGGTCACCGAACTGGCCAACAATGTAAATTTGGTGCGAAATTTAGACACAAAAGACCGAATTGCCGCTTAAGTGATCGATTGAACTGACCGTCAATAATTTCCAACCGCTCCTTTGTAAGACGATTTATTGTTAAATTGCAGACCAAACTGAAGATGTTTCACAGTGAAAACAATATAGTATAACCATATATTCTTAATCAGGAGTCATGCCGAACTATTAGTAGTCTAGCTATTTCATCTGCATGTAAATCAAAGCCTCGCGAACCATAAGACCTAGTTGAGATTAGGCAAGCAGACTCTAGTGATACCTACGCTGTGCCCATAAACACAATTAAAATCTCACCGTCACCCTTTATAATTACGTTATAATTTTCAATATTGTGGGCACACGGTAAAGCGCACGAACTAATTCGCTTTGCTGCTTGCTTATCTCCACTCCCCCGCAGGGAGTGTCAATATCCGTAATCGAGGTATTTGACTATGGTTTTTTTAATTTATTTGTGAAACGAAACTAAATTTGACATGTTAAAGCTGCAAAAGTACAAAACATATATTTGTTGAATTAAGCTTCCTTGTTATTATAGAATAATTTTTTTTATTTATTTAAAAATTCGTTATCCTACTTAAAACATTTATATCTTTCTTAACGTTTGACTGAGTACGCGGTTAAGCCGCGTACGCACGCAGGTATATTTTCTCTTCAGCAAAATTTAGAAGGTCCTTTATACGACATTATTGCCCACTAGCCTTGTGTAATATAAGAAATGTCTCAAGAATTTACAATTCACAGATATAATATTCTCCACTTGCAATATCGGTACACCTTGTACAATATATCGAGACAGTCAGTTAAGCTTTGAGAAAGTAACTATGTCGTGCTTGGGCGTACCTATTTATATGTTAAAAAATAATATATTTACCTTATCGGAACGGAATGCAATTGGCCTTAGGCAAAAAGATAAGACGTCCTTGGTAAAGCGGAAAGGTGTACGTATGTAGATATTAGTTTGAATCAAATTGATGATATGTATATTGAATAACAAATATGTAAAGAAAACTGTATCTAGTCAAATTCTTAAGATAAAAAATTAATTTACTCATTTCATACAAATATAATGTAGAAACGTTTATTTAACTATAATATTATAATTCACTCATCCGCATTAAAAAATCCTATATTGTACCTTAGTATTTACCTTTTTTGAAGAAATATCCGGGTTAAAAAAATTAATTTTAAATGTTAATACTTAAAAACAATATGGCTATCAAATAATACCTAATAATTTTTAATATAAATGTAAGAAAGTGTATATAAAAAAATTTTCTAAAATCCTTCCAGTTAAGTTTGAATGTAGATTTTCCATAAACAATAAAAAAACACAATAAATCACCATTTATTTTAGAATGATACCAAATAATTTAAAAATACTCAAATGTCATTAAAGTCATTATGTTAATATCTCTAGGACGTATTATGAATAAGAATATGCATCTTGGTGTATGCTAGTCAATTTAGTTAAAATAAAATGTAGAAAACAGCGCATTAGTGAGGTGGGTATGTCTAGGCACATTTTTAATTTAAGTATATATGTAAAAATCAGGCAATGCAATAATAAATTAAAGGCAAACTTTATTGAGTATTATTACGTGTGAGGTTTTACCAAAGAGGAGCGCGCGGAGAAGACGGTAGGAGCAGCGAATTTGCAAGAAGCCATCAGCTGCCCAATTAAGATCCCGGAACGAATTTAAAAGATGTAGCCACCTGTTAAAAGATTCCAACTTCAGGGAGTTTAGATGAATTTACAGACCGAAACAGCGACTGGCCCAGTCAAAACACGAACGAAACCACGTTAAAATCGATTTCTTTGACTATCCCGTTACTCGATTACTCGTTACCCAGCTAGTGGCGGATTAAAAACCAAAAACAGAATGCGCAAAATGATGTGCAGCTCGGCCGCCTTATTCAGCGGGGCTACCGTGGGACCGCAGAGTCCCGGTGCATTCACCTTCCCTTTAGGGGATACGTTTTTAATCCTTCAGAGTGCTGATTTTGAGAATAGCATCCGGTGTTGCACCACCATTGGCACCATACTAACTCATATGTATGCATGTTGCAATAGAAAACATTTTCACCCATTTTAGCTGCCGTACCAAACCACCAGCTAGAGCAAATAAAAAACTGACTTTTTCATCCAATGTTTAAGTTAATTACACCAACGGGGGCGTGGTAAAAATTATTTTGGCAAATCTATTTAAATTTACAAGGCTAATAAAATATGAAAAAATATCCAATAATTTTTCAAAAATGTGGGCGTGTCAGTTTTGGACCAACAAACTTGCGCTGCTAATATGTCTCAGACGGACAGGGCCAGATCGATTACTACTGATTACTGATCTTGCTATTGATCTTGATCAAGAATATATGTGGCCGCAGGGTTCCGGTTTATGACCAAAAACTCCTGCGGCGACGTTGTATTATTATAATTATATTATTAATTTTTTAGCAGAAAAAGTGGAAGTGATTTTAATCTTTAAGGAGTTTACAAAAATGTGTGGTTCAATGTGTTACGCTTGAGATCTCGGCACGGGCTGCTCGTCAATCCGATTGATCTCTCTATTAGGACTGACGACCACTCCGCTTCTCTCGGTCAATTTGCCTTTCTGGCTTGTTTCCGACTACTATATTTGGCCCGATCTCCTTCTTGAACTTAGATACAGTGGATGTTTCTAAAGGACCTTCACCATCTCCCACTTTCTCAACATCATACCTGTCATGCTTGTGAACCTTTACTATCTTGTAAGAGGCAAAACAACTTTCCTTTTAACTTCAGACAAACGCCATACGTCTGAGTAAGTCTGATTGCAATAAGATCGTTGACCCTGATCTTTTCGTCCTTTCTCTTCTGATTGAAAGCTCTCCTGTTCTCTATCTGCTACGCATCTATATTATTCCTAGCCTCTTGACGCATATGTTAACGATCTTTGTCCAACTCCTGTATCAAAGACTGCTGCATCTGTTTTTTAGGCTCTGAACTGTCAACAACTCGCATGTCAACACCTATTAGTAGTTTGAAAAGGACACTTGTGCTTCTGGGCTCGATATCCATTGTTGAACTTTACCCATATGCTTGTAGCAATTTCCATGGCTCTCTAGCCTCATGGTTCAACAACATCTGCACCACGATTTTGTGCATTCTTTCTACCTGACCGTTACCCCGATGTACACCTGTAGCGATCAATACATGCCGAATCTGCTGTTTTTCGTAATATTCCTTGGACATACGTGATGTGAAAGCTGAACCACGGTCTTAAACAAACTTAAATGGCTTACCAAAATTTACCTAGGCAATTATAATTTCTCTCTAGGCAATTAAGTACCTTCTCTACCCCAGTACTTCGCGTCGGATACAACCAAGCGTATTTTGGTAATGCATCTACGATGACTAGTATGTGATTACACTTCTTTTTGGTGATCTCCATCGGTTCTACGTGATCTATACGATAAGTGACGAGTGGTTTGTCTCCTGTATCAATTGGATTGAGATATCCCTCCTGTTTCCTGCTTCTGAGTTTACTAAAATGCACTTAACATAACTTACCATAACTTCCAACACCTCTTTCAGCTTTGGAATGAAATAAGATTTCTCCACCAGATCCTGTGCCTTCTTCGACGAAAAATGACCTTGCCTATGAGCAATCTGAATGATTTCAGTCTCCATTTGGTATGCAATGACGATTATTTCTCTGCCTGGATCCTTGCAAAATATCTGATTTATTTAATTTATTTATTTAATCCCTTTGTTTCAACTAAACTTCTGATTGCCTTGATCCAATCACCTGTCAACTGAGCTTCTTTTAGCGTATGCATTCCGCTTTCTGGCTAAACAAAACATTCCACTCTACTGAGAGTGTCTACATGCCTCATCTTTGTTCCTGATCGATATTCGATTTCGTAGTCATTCGTAGTTGTAAAAACATTGCCCACCTAGCTACTCGCAACGGAACTTTTTTCTTCTTCACCGCCATTGCAAACACGTTACAGTCTGTGACGATTTTACACATTATTCACAGGACATATACACGCCATTTTGTCTGTGCTGCAATGACTGCAACAACTTCCAGTTCATGACTCATGTTTTCGATGACGTACCCTAGAAAGTCTACCCTCTGTAAGATCTTAAACTTGGCCCAGTTAATTCGCACCCTTTTTTTAGCTTTTTCAAACCTTCTTCTACGTCTCTACTTGGAATTATAATATCTTCCATATAGACTATAGTGTCATCAGATTAAACAAGATCTCTTAGAACTACCATTATGAAACTCGTATTGTCATTTCTGTGTAACAAATGAACTGGGCTTAATAATCTTCTGCTCAGTGTAAGCAAAACGTGGAGCATGTTGAAACACTGGTGTTTCGTCTGTAGGGACGTTTTTCATCTCGATCGCACAATAAACGTTTCTTTTCGGCTTGTACTTTTCTATCAAACGTTCTACAACACTTCACTTCGAATGTGGCAAATGCGACAACTCTACGTCAAGCTTGCCTGCTGTTCGCTCTACAGATATCATGCACAAGCTCTAAAATTCGTTCAGCAACTCCATGGATGAACCTCAGTTCTGCTCTTTATCGTAGACCTGCTTCTTTAACCCTGTCACTACCTGCCTGTCTGATTTTAGTCTGAATTTAGTAGCACCCTTCGTGATTTTCATGTCTACCATTAGTAAAAGAGTTCTACTTAAAATCGCATCGAAATTCATGTCTTCGTCGGCTATGAAGTGGAATTCTAGGTTGAGATCTATATCATCAATTTGAACTGGGATTGGCAGGCTTCCAAAAGTTACGATTTGACATTCTCCGATTCCAGTCAAACATTATTCGGGCCCCATTAAATTTCTTTTCCCTATCTGCAAATAAATGCTACGACGTAGAAAACAAAACAAATTATTCTTTTAAAAGTGTACGATGAACCTCTACCGATGACACCCCTACCACCAAAACCGTCAAGCAATGCGGTTTTAAAAGTTTTCCAATCACGCTGACTACGAATAAAAAGCTTTGCCGTTCCACTAAATAATTTTTTTACATGTGACTCCTGCAGTTGACTCCATTCCACCGCAAGTGGAAATCGAAAATACTTACCTTTCTTTTTTCTTCTTTTATAGTTATTCATTTACTCATTAAATTGTTTCTCTCAAATATCTAATCGCACGTGAATCAGCGAAAAAAAAGGCTCACGCTCTTTAGAAAAGGAATCCCATAACCCATTCCTTTCTTATATTGCCCTGCCTTGGTCCTTTTGCCTAATTTTACAAATTTAAATTTTCTTTTGGATCCTCTGCGCTCCCCGACTTCGTACCAAGAAGCTGTCGGCTTTTAAAGAAAAATGTATGAAATTGGTTGAAATATAATCACATAAACATTAAACAAATTTTGCGGCTTTGTGGACGGTTCTCTAGCATTGATAGTTCTTGAGATCGATGCGTACAGACAAACATGGCTAGATAGACTCATCTATCCTACTAAGTAAATAATTTTGAACAACTCATTTACTCAACGAGCAACAAGTATAAGTCAGTTAGGAAGACTTACTAAATTTATTTGTATTAATGGGTGTTAGTAACACATAGTAACGATTTATTTAAACAACTTTTGTGTGTGCACATTCATACTCTAAATGTAAGATCAATCTAGCATGTAACTGCGAACTAATTTTAGCCTACGACAATACACAATACGTGACAAGTATACTTGTATACAATACTTGTTTGGATAAGGTACTGTAGTAGAGAAACAAGTTAGGATCTAAACATAAGCTGTAGTTCAAATGCTTGTGTCTCAATTGTTCGCAACAGGCTTAGAACTAAATCAAAAACTTCTGTGAGCATTTAAAATGCAGTAATCTATAATTCAAAAGAAAAACTATCTATCTATAATAACAAGCGATAAAATCCGTATCGTTCCAGATATTCCAGCACGATAACACGATCGTCCAACTTTTAGGTGCTCAAAGTGGAGTTGTTTCTTTCACACAGATGACGTCACATTTTGGCCGCTATCGATTGTCAGGCTAGACGCACGCATACTTAGCGATGCCAATGATAAGTTGCTGTGGTAAATGACTTTGGGAGACAGGAGAGCGCTGTTTTCAGTATCTAGAGCTGGATTCTGAACGTAGCAAAACGCAGCCGAAGGTAAAAGGATGTCGGAGTTTATCCCTAGGAGGCCGTCGACCGACAAAGAATTCGTATTGAAGGTAGAAGCTGTGCCGCCTCTGTTGGTGCTTTCACTTTCAACCGGAACGCTGCCGCAGAGATGTGTGCGTGAGCTGATCAGTTTGTTGCAGGCGGGGCATGATCGCGGGGCATTTTTCTCCCGCCGTCGCAAAATTTCATAGGCACATCTGGAAGGGGCCACATACATATGAAAAATTGAAATAAAAAAAATTAATACGGTTTTAAAATTATCTTTTCTTTATTTATAATCTAAAGCACGGACGAACACGACCAGTTGAAGAGGAGCGGTCTGTTAAGGCTGCAATAACTTTACAAAAATTTGGGTTTTGTGAATTCGAATTTCAGACGGCCATAGGGATTCGGCTGGAGATCGCGGTCAGAATTAGGTTAACTAAGTACGGTCGAGCGCTTCCCAGTATACATAGCTGTCACCTACTTTTTAACGAATATTGTTACGTAGTTAGGTATCGGCGAGCTAATCAAAATGATTTCAGACCTTCACGAATGCCTCTGGACGCGAGACAGACTTTAGCAATATGCCATGGCAAGATTTTAAAACAAACAAGAGCTGCGAAGGCGTCATCCCCTAGGTTGCTTTCAAGAATACTTATTCTTTGTAGGGACGGAAACGCTCCCTTTTAAGGAATTGATACCGAAAATAGTGTTCATACAAATTTTTTAAAAAAGCTTACCTTGCATGAAGAATGTGTGCACAGGGTAGAGCTTCCAAGTTTTCTGGACGAAGTCCAAGCAACTCCCCACACGCTCCGCAATTTAAGCCTAGCGCAGCATCCGTTTGATTAGCTAGTCTAAAATGAGTGTTGTATTGATCTTCGTCTCCTAGTGCCCGGTAGATCAATGCCAGTCGGCAACGAATTTTGCGAACCAGAAACTAAACAACCAGCACAATTTCAACATTCGGTTATCAATGAATATCAGAGCAGGCAATTATGAAACATAAATTTCAAATTAAAATATGTCAAAATGTATACCTCTCGGAAATTGTAAGTGCCGAGATTTCAATGTTCTACCGGACGGACACCCTAAATATACTTTCCTAGTGAGCCATTTCAAGACTATATAAGAAACATGTCCTAACGCCATGGTAAGCATAAGGTTAGAATCGTTCAAAGAATCTAGAAAACCTATTAGTTTATAAGTTATGGGTATAATACAGATAATAATTATCTACTGACCTATCTTTAAACGCAACTGTAAACAATCAAAAAATTAAATTTACAGTAAGGGGATAAGCTAAATTCGTTAATAAGAAGGTAGCAGCTAGACAGAATTGGTTCCAGTCTATAGAGTATTTATATTCTTGATCAAGCTCCCTATGATCCCGTTATGATATAATAATCGCGATAAAAATATCCCCTTCCAAAGGATCTTTAATTTTGTCAAGGGGGATCTGTATTTATTCAATTTAAAATTCCAAATCGCGAAAACTAAAAAAAAATAAATTTTCCAGAAAAATATAGGGTAAATAGACTGTGTTTGTATGTGTATTTTCGGTGTCACTCCTATATGAGGCTAATATAACTTTTTACTCTAGAAGTTATACAAATATTTTTTTGACTGGGCATATCGAATATATGGGTTATATGCATTACCTTGGCTCCAATTGAGCTGGCAACTTCCAGAAGTCTTGTGTTAAATTCTAGTGGTCTGCAATTGCAGATCTTGTTCTGTAGACGGAGTGTTTCCAAACAACGAGCTGCTCCATCCATAGCCTCCATTTGGGCCATACGATCTCCTAAGCTTGCCGACGTACCCATAGCTTGTTCATATTGCCGGAATGCACGCTAAAAAATTGTTTTATTATCATTAAAAATATACATAATATGTAAGTAATAATTTAAAATGGAATATAATAATATAAAATAATTCGGATCTGCGAATTAAGTAGATATTCAAGCTAATCTTTACCTAGCGTGTGATAAAAAAAAGTTTATTAAATGGTCCGATTTCTGTGGCTGTTTTAGTCGTTTTCTGAGCTTGGCTACATATCAGCTTTCGCCTTGAACTTATTATTATTATTAAGTGGGTTTCTATGTGTACTGCGACCTATTCTGATCTATTGTACTACCCCTCAAAGATCTCCCTGAAGTCCAATGCACTGTATAAATGCCAGAATTTTATTGGGGTTCAGGGCTGCAATTGTTTCCCGTGGGACTACATGCCCAGGAGTCTGTTCCTCCTGATGGAAAGCGCCATGCAGTCACATGTAATATGTGCAGAGCTCTCCTCCTCCATACAGCAGAAGCGACAGAGTTCACTGTCTGCAATGCCAATCTTAAGCAAATGACTGCGAAGTCGGCAGTGCCCCGTAAGAAGGCCAGTTAAAATGCGCACGGTGTCTTAAATCTTTTATGGTTATATTCGCGAAGGAGGATCTTAGACTGCCTAAGTCCCCAGAAGGACAGACGTTTTTCTTCCTCTATTGACTTAAGTAAGCCCAGTACTCTGTGGTGACCAACACCACAGAATGGTCCGGGCCCAATTAGAGGGTTCTCTGCCCCTTTTCTGGCTAGGTTGTCCGCTAGCTCATTTCCCGGGATGTTGTTGCGTCCCGGGACAGTTTGTTGACAGCTCCCAGTTTGTCTAGGGCTGTCCTCACTTCATTTACTAGCTTAGATGCTATCTTAGCTTTGCTGAGCGCCTTTATGGCTGCTTGACTATCAGACAGTATAGCAATGTCCTGGCCACGATAGTTCCTTTGCAGATTAAACTCCGCACAGCGTCTAATAGCACAGACTTCAGCTTGAAAAATGCTGGTGTATCTGCCCATTGATTCGTGATATTTTAACCTGGGGCCTACAACCCCCAGCCCACTTCCCTCGTCGGTGAGGGATCCGTCTGTATACCACTTTATTGTTTGTGGTTTCATAGGGTGTACTTTCCCCAGGATTGTCCAACTGTTTTTATTACTGAGAGGAGTGCTGAAGTTCTGAGCGAACCTGTGCTCAGCTGGCATCTCATCCCTTGGTTGCATCAGCAAAGGGATATCCCTTTTTAGGCTTCCAGCATCCTTTCTTGTGAGGTTGCAGTCATTTCCTGCTCCCTGAATTCTTATTAGGGTGGTTTTCCGTTTCATTTTAATGACGATATAAAGTGGCGTTACCTCCATTAGTACTTCTAGGGCTGCAGTGGGACAGGTATGCATTGCTCCTGTCATGCATATGCAGGCCATTCTTTGCAGCTTATGAAGTTTCACCTTAGTGGTGCTAAGGCGTGCTCTATTACCCAGGTTATTACCCCATAGGTTAGTATGGGTCTGACTACCATGAGGTACAGCCATCTTATTATGCGTGGTGAGGTTCCCCATGACTTTCCAGCAATTTTCCTACACGTGAAAAGTGCTCTGGTGCACTTATCAATTGTGTTATCGACATGAGTTTTGAAGCTAAGTTTGGAGTCGAGATACTTAACTTATTTGCTGGCCTCTATGCAACATTCTGACAGGGTTATTGCCTTCATTGTCTGTAGCTTGTACCTATTTGTGAAAGGAACAATAACAGTTTTGCTGGGATTTAGGCTCAGGCCGTCTTCCTTGCACCATTCGCTGGTGATATTGAGGCCCAGTTGAATGATATCGCAGAGTGTTTCCTCATATTTACCTTTGGCTATAATGACAATATCGTCAGCATAGCCTTGGCAAAGTATACCTCTTCGGGTCAGTCTGTCCAGCAACTCGTCTACCAGCAAGCTCCACAAGAGAGGCGAGAGGACACCCCCTTGGGGGCAACCCCTTGTGGTAGATACTGTAGACGACTCCTATAGTGGGAGGCTCGCCTAGATGCCAGTAGTGATTTGATCCATCTGCTGGTTGTTGCATCTAGGTCTCTTCTTGCCAGGGATGCGTTGGCAGTCTCATGGGAGGTATTGTCGAATGCACCCTTTATGTCTAAGAAGGCACATAACGCCACTTCCTTATGAGTAAGGCTTTTCAGGTGATATAGGGCAGTATCAGTTGATTTGCCCGCCCTGTAGGCATGCTACGTCCGTTGGAGCGAATGCTCTACAAGCAGAGTGCTTCTTGAACTTAGTTCCGACTAACTCGTGAGCAACCACTGTTCACACGAAACCCTTATCCACTTCAGTCCTCCAAGGTCTTATTATATGATGAAGGAAGAATTGTTTTCAGTCAGAAGTAAGATCGTAGTCAAGGAGATATAAACGATCATATTTGGTTCTAATTTGGTATACAACAGTTCTTTTGACAATATATAAATTTATCCGTTGCTCGTTACGCAAAGCGAGCCCGACAATGTATTCGTGCCTGTCCCTCCGACTGTCCCATCCCATTCAAGCAGCAAATTCCCTGTCCAGCTGAACTAGAACTCTTCCTTGCGTTGAATAACATTACATAACTCCTTAAACAGTTCGATGCGAACAAAATTCACAATTTACTTAAAGCATTCGTGAGCACCATTTTTGTTTTCAACGCTGCCTTTACTGTGCAATACTTACATCCATGTCCATTTTCTTTCGGTAAATGTCGCCCATGACGCGAATACTTCTCGTGTAAGTCGCCTGGTCTCCAGAAATAAGGGAAAGCTTAGTGGCCTCCTGAAACGAAATAATTATACGGCGTGAACACATCTTGAGTTCAGTTGATGCACAGTCTCGACGATACCTTACAATAATCTTGCGCGTCTCCAAGCTCACCCTGCTTTCGGAGAGAAACTGCCATTCGCAATAGAGCTGCTCTATGGTGACATGAGTTTAGGTCACCCAGTTGCAGTGATCGTGATAAGTCGTAGGCTTTAGAAGCGTATGTTGCACTTTTATCGTTATCCTGAAGGCGTCCGAAAAGCTCAGAAAGCGCGACATACACTTGTAACTCCAGTGATGGATCTCCAATAGCTGTAGCAATTTTGTAGGCACCCTGCAAGCCCTCCAAAGCCCTAGAGAACCCACCCATTTCTAGGTATACACGTGCAACCGTCAAATGGACAAGTCCACTTCTGCATTTAGTGCCGCACTCATTGTAAAGTGAGTGCCTGGCATAACTCAGCGATCGCTCTAAACCTCCCAAGCTGGCGTGTGCCCTGCTGAGATTTAAATACGTCTCGGCTCTCATATTTGGTGAATCCAGCTCCTCTGAAATTCTAAGAAAATCGAAGTACTCAGCTAGGGGGAGTGGCTGGCGAAATTTCAAAAATTAAAAATGCATAAAGACTGAAGAAAAAACTTAAAATATATTTCATAAGTGTGGGCGTGACAGTTTAGAGCGGTTCGTGTGCTTCAGAGTGGACGTGGTCAAAAAGTTTGTAATCCTTTTTAATATTAATTATACTTTGTAGAGTTGAACACGTTACCTATCTTGTTACGAACTTCAACGAACCCAGAATGACCTTAAAGGTACATATTCTTGACTCACTCGCCCAGTCGATCGAGATCTTCAGGTAAAGCATGCAGATTTTAGAGAAGGTAGAGTGCAAGTTTTTTTAAGAACGACCACCCCCACTTTGACTCCGATTATTAGTTATGACAATTTGGATATACCAAAATTATTTTTGTTTTGGGTTTTTTCATTGTTTTTTTTTTTTCAATTTTTATCGATATGCTAACAAAACTCCACCAAACTCCCACCAGCTAAGTAATGGGTATCTTAAAGTATATAAATATTTAGTCATGATCTCTTTCCTAAGAAATATTACTAATAAAAATTATAAATAATAAATCCCAAAACTTACCCGAGCTGCTGATGACTAAATTCTATTGCCTCACGAAATTTTCCCCAGTCCATATGTGCCTGATACAAATATCCTAGTAGCTGGAAGCAGTCCTCTCTTTGGCACGTCCCTTTCAGTGCACTACGCCAAGTGCGTACGGCCTCCGTTTGATTGTTTTGTTCATATAGCCGTCGTCCTCGCTCGATCTGGAGAAGAATATATCTGTATTGGTGATATACACATGTGTATTTCTAAGTTTCACACCTTCCGTTTAGCTATGTACTGCCTTAAGCTTTGCTGGCAGGACAAAAAGCAACTGATAACAGAACCTGATCGTAATAGCGCCTGGCTAGCCCATGCCGAACGTGATCCTACGTCTGGACTGGATCCATATCCCGCCAACCGCGAAAAACTCTCATCTAAGTGACACAAGTCTGTAAAATATGTAACAAATGTTAAAACATTGAAAACATTCCTTTGAAGCTTCAACAGAAGTCCAAATCACTGTTTTCTTTCAGTTTTCACAAAAGTTTTCGTTTGATTATGAACAAAATTCATATTATTTACACAAAGCCTAGGGGTGGAAAATGTGTATCTTTTTTTCTCAACACAAGATGTTCAATATGTAAATTAGTAAATATAATATAAATAACCAATTCAAAACTTCTATTCAATGCCTCAATTTGACATGCTCGTAAGTGGTTCTGTCCAAAGACTCTAGACTAGCATAGTTATTTTAGTGTCTTTGTCCTGTCTATTAGTTATAGGGCAGTAAATTAATCAATGTATAGTCGAGTTCCTTGACTATCCGATACCCGTTACTCATCTTAATGGAGTGCGATTGAGAAATTCCAAATTTGTTTTGGTATATCGAAATCGTAAAATCATGTAAGTAAAAAAATGAAAAAAAAAAAGCAAAAATATACTTCAAAAGTACGGGTGTGGCAGTTTTGGACGGCTTGTGGTGCAAGACCATGCCAATGGGCATGGTTGTATAACGATACAAATTTGCCAAACATATAATAAAACAAAAAGGAATAAAAACATTTTTTAAAAGTGTTGAAGTGCAAGACATTGGCGGTTTGTGAGTGGTGTGAAAAACAAATCTAAAATTAAAAAAAAAATTAAATTATATAAAATTTATTTTATATTTTTTTTTAACATAAAAAATAATATAAGTGTGGGCGTGGCACCTTTGGGCTTTAGAGTTGATGCTTAGAGTGGAAATAATAATAAAACCAATTTGGTGTTTGGGTCCTTCATACAATATATATAGCAATGAGTTTGAGATTGAAAAAAGATCAACATAACAACATTATTAAATACTTTTACAGAAGTAACATTCAAACCGCTTGAATTTTCCAATAGGTAACGAGATCCATCAGGTGATGTAAGTAAACGTGTTGCAGACAGATTCTGGCTTGGTGGGATGCTAAGGACAACATGAAAATAGCGCGTAAACAAATATATAGATATATAAACGTAAAATAATAGTTTTCAAAAGGAAAAATGCATTAAAATACCTAAGGAGATCCTTGGAATTAATGCTCTCCCATGACATGGCAGGCTGCTTTTCTTTTCAATCTTTTTGGAGCGTACTGAAAGTAAAATATGACAATATTACACTTTTATAATAATAATAATAAATAATATAGGCGTACAAATTAAATGGTCCAATCAGATCGAGCTAGCTTTAGTTGCATAAGACTTCTCACCACCGACGCCCATGAAAGTTAAAATTGCAATTTTCTTGTTTAATCTTGTGTTTCTGTACATTATAGAAAACTTACTCATTTATAAATCTTTATGGAGAGTCAGAAAGAAAAATGCTGTTAACATTTAATATAAACTAAGTAGTCGTAGAAAACATGTAAGAAAATACTGAAACTATACTTAAAGGTAATTAAAGTCCAGCGTCGACATCAACCACTGTACCTTAAACCAGCAATAAGTCCTTATTCCTCACAGGAGTTATATGTATGAGTGACCTTGCTCCAATATTCGCTTCTTTCACTGTCACAAATATTTGTGGAATAGTCTGTAATGTCTTCCAAAAAACGAAGAACATGCACATTTGCACTGTTTTTACCCTCAAATGGTCGTTAATGCTATTTACTAAAAATCGGAATGCAGTATTACAGTTCTACATCTCTGCTGAATCCGCAAGAACATACACTTCTATAAACTGTGCGTTCGACAATGTAGTAGTCCAGTTGGAGGTTCTTGTTCTTTTTGCCCGCATGGTGGTGGTGCTCTACGATTTGTCGGAGGATGCGCGGTGAAAAACATATTGCTGTAGATGGTTCAGTGGAACCAGTTTTAACCAGTTCACTCTGTCACACCACCTCTTGAGAAAGACCACGGCGGCAACTGAAATATGTAAATAAAAGGAAAAAATAAAAAACCTGAGCTCTCCTGAATACACACAACGAACTTAGTATTTCTTTGATCAACACTCAGTTAATAAGGAGAACATTTGCGATTATATAAAGTATATTCATATATATAGCCAAGTCGATCTGGTCATGTCCGCCTGTCCGTGTGATTGTAGAGATCTGGGCAACTAAAAAACTAGAAAGTGACTTAGCTCGCATATTTTGTGACACCAGTGCTGTTTCAGAACGCACACTCTAAAGACGACAAACCGCAAAAATATGTTTAAAATGTTCAATTATTTTTGTTGGCAATTTTTCCATTTTTTACGTTAAGGGGGCAAGATTTTATTATCCAATCGAACGATTAGTCCAAACTTAGTTAAGTTCTCCTAACTTGGATATGCCTCAGCCATGTAAGTCGTTTGTCAAGGCGTTACATCGCTAGCCAGTTGCGTTTTATTCAGGGTTAGCGGAGTACTCGTTTTATCATTAAGAGTAAACGGTATATGTTTAGACTTTTTCTCGTTTAGACGGCAGTATGATTACTACCTGTCCAATACCACGATGTGAAAAGTAAGTGCGCTGTTGCCATAATTTAAAAACTGGGCAAATTAAACTCGTTTGCCTTCGTACTGAAAAAAAGTTTATATAAAGTATAAGAATCAATCAGTAGAATAATCTTTTTTATCTATTAGGACAGATCAAAGCGGCTGGGTTCAGCAAAAATGGAATTTTTTAAACTGTAAAGCTGGAGTCGTTTGCCAGATAATTTTGCCCACGTCCAGTTTTCAAAACAAAACGAAATATCGAAAAGAACATTTTTGAAAATCAAAAAGTTCACTATTTTAAAATTAATTTTTTTTAACCGCACCCCTCGTTTGCCCACCCTTTAGAATTTTGAAAAAAGAGATCCTTTAGAAAATATAAGACATGAAAGACGATCTCGGTCAACTCCGGAAAAAAATCGTTTGCTTAAAGGAATAATATCATCGTTAAAAAACGTTTGCCCAATCGTTTTTATCGTTTGCCCCTTAAGAAATGGTTATCGTTTCCCACTCAAAAATAATTTATCTCGTTCCCACCCTTAAAAATAATTATTTTCCTTTGCCGAAATAATTTATTTTTAAGAGTGGCCAAACGACCTTTTTTTATTTTTAAAGCGTTAACATCCCTTTGTTTTTAAAGATGGGGATTACTGCTTATGGTTTACTGTTTAAATCGCAATAGTTTCTCAATATGCTGTCAATTTGTCGGTTTTTTATCTGCCCTAATTTAGGGGTCACCAATGCGAGAATTGTAGTCCCCCGCTGATATGAATAGAAGAATAAATAATAAGTAGAATAAATAAACAAATTGCAGTTGAAAGATAATTGGAGGTGCGGAAGATATAGAGGTGCAAGGGTATAAAAGTATTCACTTTTGGTTTTTGCTTGGTACCTACAAACTTTCATTTTAAGAACATTACCAAATTTGCGGTATTTTAAACTTATATGTATGTACGTTGATTCAAATTTTTTTATTTTTATTAATATAATTAATCATCTGCTTGCCACATCTTCATTAATATCTTGGCTATTTTTTATGCTCACACAGTTTTTTTTTCATATGCACTTATGTTACTCCTTAATATATGTATATACATATATATATATATATATATGGTTGCAGTGTAAGAATTTTTTATTCGATATTCTTTTTTTATTATCAAATCATTCGTTAATCAATCGGCATGAATGGTTTTGAAAAATTATGTTTACAATTAATTTGTGCATCGTCATTGCGTTCTAAAAACGGAAACATGAATTTAGATGTATGCTCTTTTTGCTCTTTCAGAAGAGTCATATAAATCAAAACAAAACGACCAGCTGCTTAATATATTCAGTTCAAACACTAATTCAGAATACAAATACTTAATTGGGTGTTTTGTTCTGCATGCACCGCTTACAAAAAACTAATTACGAGAAAGTTTTGGTCATGGAAAAACTTTCAGTAGCCCTAATGGTGATGATGGTGTGGTCGGTGTGTTAAAACGAAATCCTTCCTTAAGAAACGAACGAAGGTATGTAGGCGTTAAGAAAATAGTATTAAAAATCTTCAATTCTGTCCTCTGGTCAAAAATATGCTGATAAAGAATGTATGAAATATTGGATTTTATTTTTTGTTTATCCACGTCCTTTACATTTTTAGAATGCTGCTCGCTTATAATTCTGTATTTATGCAATCTGTGCTGAATGATTATGTGTTATCCTAACGATTCTTTATATTATTCTGACTCTTGAATTATTATGATGATAGTTACGGTTCTATTGAATGAATCTAAGTATGTTGTATGGGATGTTCCTTGTAAGTATGATATTAAGTAATTGATTAAGTAACAAGTACGGTCCGCATTAATATAATCCTGCCAAAGTAATAACAGCCTGTAATTCTAAAAAAAAAAATTCGTCGCTTTAAAGGCTTTTAATACATTGACAGAAAATTTTGGATACAGGTCTAAGTAGAGCAATGCATATTTTTAAGGTATTCACTCATAGAATTGGACTGAATCTAGATTTCGGTTTCCACCGTTGGATCGTAATAAATTCGGTTTAGTGTTCAGGTTAGCTGTGGCAGTATAAGAATATAGTTGCCCGAAAATTAATCAAAATTTCATGGAGTTTAAGAAACTTGTGTTTTTAATGCTATATTGCAGTAAAGAAACCAAAAGGCTACACAAAATAAGCGAAACAGGACAAACACGACGAAGTTTACACGTACTTGCACAATATGGATGTTACTTTTCAAATTAGTCGCGACAAAAACACAGTTTTACAACACACCCCACCGATAAAATATGTTAATTCTGCCTATCTTCAATTATAATTTGTAAATAGTGAACTCGCTGTGGCAAATTATTTTAACCACATGTTTATACGAGAAAATTATACCCACGCCCTAAATAATTAAATTGTTTACTATATATAGACTATGTATATAAATTTTAACCTTTTTTCACATAAAGGTAGCACAAGATGCCTCAATATATATTTCATAATTTACGATTTTTTAATAATTCTTATTTTTCGATATATTTAAATTTTTAGTTATTTAAATTTACAAAGTTTATAACGTTTCACCTAATCATTTCTTGTATATAAGTATGTGAATGCTATATGTATATACATATATATTTTATTAAAGGTTAAGAATCACTTCTCTATACTGCTTGGTTCATTTACAAAATAAAATTGTATTATTGTAAGGAAAACAAAAAATAAAACAAAACAAAAAAGAACATAAAACTTATAGTTGAGTTCTTTAAATTTCACCTTTACCATATTCAAAATACCTACCATGATTTTAAATACATGAATGCATACTAAACACATACATAAGTTTCATTTGATCTTATACAATTACAATACTAATGCGTGGCAATCCGCATGCAATATGTCTTTAAATTACTAATGTTTTATTTACTACGTGTTTTTTAGTCAGCGATGCTAATTAATTTCAGTCGAAATATCCTTCGTACAGGATAACTAGTTTTCAAACAGTAATGGGGCTTGTAATGGGAAATTGTAATTAATTTAATCCATTCCAAAGCCATATGATTCTCTTGTAGTATATTTTAACTATACTCTTTGACATTTCCTTTAGTATGTCGGTAAGAAAAAAGAATTTCGGAATGATCATTTTAGCTAACAGAAGTGAAGTCAGGTAAAAATATAGCTGTAATGATTTTGTATTTGCTATATCGCTTTACCATTTTTCGTTATAAATGGAAATATTTTATATTTCTGTCTCACGCATACAGCTATATAAGTATTTTCGGAAAACCAGAAGGACACAATAAAAGAGAGGACAGAAGACACAGTGGCTAGGCGGTGTCTAGTGGCCTTTCGCATTAATCTGTTTTATAATAGCATTCCTCTATCCTCTGTCTTTTCTTAAACAATATTAGTTAGATCTAGACCACTAAATCTAAGTTTTAATGTACTTGATATATTTAATTTTTTTACTTATTAATTCTATTTCACCTTTCTCCTTTCTTTCTGATCTATTATTTTAAATTGTGAGTCACAGTAACTCGTTCAATTGCAATTACTCATCCAAATCATTTGATTCCAACCTCTCACACCCAATACTTTTATCACTGTTTAAATAGCAATAGCCGGAGAAGAGTGACAAATAATTTTGTGTGATACTGTTATTCTTTGAAATAACGTTGAACATTGGAACACAAAATCGAATGTTCATTAAAAATTCACCGGTCATATTCAATAGTGCCGGCATTCTGGTCAAACATCCCGTTCATAGAAGTCGCGGTGATTTCAACCATTCCAGGACTATATCGCTGCACTGTGGTTTGCAACGTGCTTTGAATAAGATAATGAATGCCAAGAATCGCGATAGTGCTGACTAAAAGTGGTCCGTTTATCCAATATGTAGACAAATGGCAAGATTCAATAGATAGCAGTGGGAAAATTGATAAAATCCAGATCCATAAAGCGAAGATGTTACCATCCGATGTCGCTGCACCACTATTATATGTCAGTTCTTCATTTTTTACAACCTCGTTGGGATGTTTGTTGTAATGATGGTGGTCATCTGAAAATATTTAATATAATTATTAGAAATATAAACAATATGAAGAATATCTATTTTTAGTCGAATGTCTTGACTTAGATTCAGGTTTAGGTCGCTATGAAAAATTTATACTGTGTATACACTTGATAAAATTTAAATAAAAATACTTTGAACCGAGGTATTTTATGTAAAGTGTTCAGTGTATCAGCTTTTTATGTGCTCTATGTGTTTCTCTATCTGTATCTTTTTTCTGATATTATAAATAGGTTATAGATTAACAAAAGAAATGATTAGGATTACTAGGCGATGCATTTCGTCTGCCTGTTCGTACGTATGAAAACGAAATCTCAGAAACTATAAAAGCTAGAAAGTTGGAATTTAGCATGCAGATTCGATTAAAGACAGACAAAGAAAACAAAAAACCTTAAAATCTCGTTTGTATCTTTCTTAAGAATTAAAACAAAAGTATTTAAGTTAAAGTTTTTGTTTAAAAAAGCACTGGAATCGAGAAAATGTTGGTTCTAAGTAGCAAATGTAACTTAGTATATAGGTAACTTATTTCCTTAAACTAAAACCAGCTTGAAGAAAGCGTACGCAAGGAGTAAAATTTTGCCTGTAAGCTTCAAAAGTTCGCTCCTTTTGTGGATTTCCCAGAGGCCATTACGTACCGTTTCCGTTAATATTACTGTTAGGATTACCCTTATGGGACGGATAGTTGTGTTGCGTAGGCACATTGTTTATCCGTATCCCAGTTTGGATGTGGTGATGTCCGGGATATGCTCCGTTTATTCCACCTCGCCCTGGTTGCAGCATATTAATGTTGCCATGAGCATGGCCAGGAGTTAATATTATTCCTCCACCACCGACAATTCCGGTTCCTACGGCATTAGTCCCTACATGATTGCCGATTATGTTTGGCTGGATTGGAATCCGATTAAACTGATCAATGTTTGAATTAATAGTAGTGGGTATGCCATTAAGATTGTTATTCCCGCTTAGTGGATTAATTGGCATTCCTGCTGACTGAGGTCCCCCTATAATTAGGCCTCCATTTATACCAATGTTGGTTCCAATAGCTATGTTATTGCCCTGGCTATTAACACGACTTTCATCATTATTCGCTATATTGACATTAATGGCTCCTCCGGTGTCTGTAACAGATTTAGAATTGCTTATCGCCGTGGTTTTGTTTTTGTCCTCTGGGCCACAACACACTTTAAAGACTACTTTCATGTTATTTGTAGAGCATCGACCTCCAATTCTTCGATATAAATCATCCTTAGATGAAGTTGCTAAATAAATAGTAAAAATTGTATTTTTTTAAATAGGAGGAATGCAAAGGAACTCACAAATAAAGTAATAATCATTTCCAGGTAGGAACTCCAAGCCACCTGGCTGCGGTGTAAATGGCCGGAAAGTTATTGTAAAAAACATTAATTTCTGAGGTTTATCACATATAGCTATTACTCGCGGATCTGCATTTGTTATGCGACAAGTTTCATACTCCACTTTAGACACATTGTAAATTATGTATTTTTCAGTTTCGTTCTCAAAAGTCCCTGGCTCATATACGGGGCATATTATATGAACCTGATCGAACTCAAATGCAAGATTTCCTTTATTAACATCGATAATATGATCTGTGTTATCAATCCGAAATCTGTGGATATAAGAGTGTAATCAAATTATATTTTGTTTTGAGAAAGGGAGACAACGATTTTCAATAAATAAGTGCAAAATGAAATACAAAATTAGTGTCAATTAATGTGCAATACATTACACATAGTGACAATGAGCACTGAACGCACGCGTAGGGTTCAAGGAACTACATGTCATCTAGAGTTTTAGATTTGGAAAATGCTGCAGTAGTTCGCATATACTGAATTAAACAACAGTTTAGGAAAATGCTGAAGTTAACACTTTGAAAATGGGAAATTGGGTTGTATTTATCTGATCTAGACTTTACTGTTTAATGCCTTGGCTACAAAAACGTGGATTTTATCAATTTAGCGCAATCTTTTGTTTTTGGAGTTTGTGGTTCGATTTTGGAAACAACATTATCCTGACAAACTTAATGTCTCATTGCAATATGGGTGATATATATGATATGTTTATATCGAAAAAGAGAAAACCAGACAAAAAAAGTAGGCCATATACATGTGATTAACAAAAAAGTAAGTAAAAAGTAATCATGATTCTTAGGAATCAATGGAATCGCCCAATCATCGTCTGCACATTTTGCACAACAAATTATGACAATAATTATTCTATCGGAAATGTATCATTACTAATTGCTGGGAAAGTTTATATAAGACCTGCATGTTTATACGCGACATTAGGGATTAATTTATAAATATATATGGCCAGCAGTCTAATTATCAAAATGAGAAATAAAAAAACCCTAAACGAATAAATAGTACTCCTCATACTACTAACTTAAAAACTAAAATATAAATTCGACAAGACATAGATGAACATAATACATTTGTAGAGAAAAAAACATCTACAATTTTTAACTTCAATAAAATTATAATACCTTCTGCGTGAGTATACCACTATATTTGTGTACTTACATACTGTTCGATGTGTTCCAATGCATGTAAAAAGTCTTGGCGCAACTAGACATGGTGGAGAGCAGAACCGTTTCCATACAAATTAAAGTGAGCAAAGTAACAAAGGATGTGGCACCAAACTTTGGAAATGGAATCATCATTTTGCATCTCATTGGCGATGGCTGAGACGAAGATAACAGGCAGTCTCTGTTCTTAATCCTCTTTTTACCAACAAAATGCCGTGTTGCCTTTGATTCTATCCCTGCTTCCACCAGTGCTGATGAATGCTTCGCGGATGGTTGTCTTTTACTCGGAGAATAAAGCGGCTTGAGATTGTTAAAAGCTTGAAACTTGCTTTTGCTCTTAGACTTTCGATGCATAGCAGGTTGTTGTTTATTCGTTGTCGTAAGCGCCTTATGCCGAATTTTTGGGATACTCTCAATACTTCGTGGCACGTACAGCTTAATGCTTAAGGGTTTTCCAGAGTATAGCTGAACTTTATGTTTCTCCTTTTGTTTCTGATGCCAGAGAGTGTTGGAATTGGGGAAAGCTACTGGTGGATGTGAGTCTTCAAGCACTTTAGTGGTAGTTAAGCGCCTCTTACATGCCAACATGCTCCGACGTTGACAACTGTCATGAATCTTAGACTTTGACTGGGTCCAGGAAACAGTAAGACGCAGTTGCTTTGGTCGTTCTTGCATACCGCCAGCAATGCTTTCGATTTTAGATCGTTAGTAGCTTTCTTGCTAAATGCATACAATAAACCTCCGAAATAAGAATATGTTGACTGGCTACAGCTACATCCGTGTCATTCCACGCCAATGTGTCTTGCTCCATCTGCAACCAATAAAATAACTATTTTTACAACAAAACGCTGTAGCCATGTGTGAATTCTGGGCAATGCTCCCTTACATATCAATTAAAACACTCAAACTACAGTGTAACTTGTAACATGATTTTCTCACTTTGGACGGCATAGTTACGAAGCGCACCAACAGACTAAAGAGACTATGCGGTGTGGTTGGTTTCTTTACCCTTCAAAAGTATTCTTGTGAATGAGTAAGTTATATGTAGTGCGTTATAAGTCAGGTGCAATATAATTTTTAATCACAATAGTTAAAAAATACAGCTTTTGTATATAAAAATAGGAACATTCCAAAAAAATCAATTTGAAAAGGCCGTTAGATTATTGTTTCCATTTCATCTGTTATATATGTATAGTATACTTTTTGACGAAGGATGAGATAAATTTGAAGGGATACAACTAATTAACGACTTAGTTTTTACCTCTTCAAGGTTAAATTTTGATATTGAAAATGTTATTGATATAAGAAATACCTAGGGTTCACAGAAAATGTAACTCGACCTTTTAGAAGCGGAATTATTATTTTTAATTTATCTCGTCAAAAAGTTTACTAGACCTGTATCACAAATTAAGAAAGAAACAATAGAAAAAGAAAAAGTCTAAGACTGAAAGATCAGTTTGCGTCGCGTTCGGCAGCAGTCAGCGAAATAAGCAGCTGTTAATGCTGATCAAGAATATTTATATATACTATAGTATATATATACTATATACTACCGCCACCTGAGAGATTACGAGATTTTTAAAAGTACTTCATTAACTTTTAAAACGCCGAATTGATTTGATTCGACTCTGACTGATAAAAAATACTTATTTTACAAGGCCAGTAAACCAATTATCAATTTATATTGTGATGCTAATCATTAGTATATGTACATATGTACATTTCCGATACAAATAGGGTTGGTAATGGCTTGGCAAAATTTTAATATATTTATTAACATGCATAGTCATAAACAATCAACGTGACATAATATCAACAATATATAGCGGATCGGCAGTCTTGACATTCAATTTATAACGGAACAATCATATTTCTTAAAAATTATGTGTTCAAGTGATAAAACATCACAATAGCATTATACAATTACATATGTATGTATACACCAAAAGACTTTTCTGTATACATACACAGTGACGACACACTCCCCGAGGAGACAGAATAAACTCTATATATACACAGACATTTTACTCTCGGGGAAGCATTCTTATTTGATCCGATTAACAATCCGGGACAAATATGTTGGTATAACGATAGTTGACAAATAGAAACACAAACATATATGTATATGAACAAAACACCGTCTTCCTTTTTCTGGTACATCTATTTCAAAATTACATTTTCACATGATTAAAAATGGTTCCAAACAGGTTTTTGTCTGAAGAGAAATACTCGAAAGCAGCTCATTTAAATTAGTTTTTTCTACACTTGGACTACATACAAGAATTATTTATATAAATACTGTAGAGCTAGAGCTATTATAAAAAAAACTTGTTTAGAGCTGGAACAAAAGACGATGTTTACTTTAACTTTCGATGTATGAAGAAACTTAAGCGCATCGATAGTTTTACAAATCAATCGATAGCGATTTTTATACTAAGGCCCGTATCACCTTATGATATAAGTTAAATGGTTTGGTTTGTAATTTTATAAGAGATGTCTGAAAATTTAAATTAATTACAATTAAGAAACTGAGCAATTGGAATATAATTTTAAATTTAAAATATGATAATTTCTACTATAAGTAATGTTCACTGTAAAAAATACTATATTGACTGATAACGCCATATATATTATGTAAAGATTTCATTTATAATTTGTTGTAACAGGACCATTATGCAATTTCCTAGTGGATTTTTTAGCTAGGCTTAAACCTTATTTGATGTTTTACGAATAATTTTATTATTCTTAAAATTTATCTTTTACCCGTGGAACGTATATTGATTAGTGTCAGACGTTTGGAACCCAGTGAAAGAGTTAAGATTTTAAAGTAAATAAATTTTTTTTTAGTATTAAGAGTCAGTAAGCATCCCCTTCTGTCCGACTATCCGTTTTTACGTAAACTATCTCTTAGCACCAAAGGCATCTCTTTTGACGGCATAAAATGTCGGCTTAAGTTTGAATCGGACGATAAGTCCAGAAATCAATTGTTATAGAAATGAAATAGTTTCGTTGTTTTTAATCATAATATGTTCACATAAGCTCTACACAATTTTTTTTTTGTACATAATTACTACTAAGATATATAAGTATAGTCTTTTTATTGTGCTCCATTAACGTAGATATAAAAACTTGGGAAAAAGAGCAAGAGTAGATAAAAAAGTGTGTAATATATATTAAGGAATTTATGCGTTTTGCTTTTAATTTTCATGAAGCAACAACCTGCGATATATTAGTGGTGTAAATAGTATATAAGCTGCACTGGATTCGGTGGTTAAAGTAATGTTCGATATTTTTGTATAGAGTTCCGATTGCGGATAACTATTTGGTTGTATTAGATTCCTGAATTGTCAACTTAGAAACATAAATAGAGGAATTTTGAGTTTCAGGATGGCCAATATTATGAGAAGAACGTTGGTTCCCGGACTTTCACACTTGAGGCTGCGCCCACAACTTATTGCAGCTGGATCGGCCGCGTTAACGTAAATATTGAATGCTTACATAATTCGAATATATCACTTATTTTTGTACTGTGCATATCACATACCGGGTCCAATTGGAAACTCGGTGTTCAGTTCTCAGCAGACGCGACGGGGAGCTGCCAAGTGGTATCCAGATCCTGAGTTCATGAAGCAGTTTAGCGGTCCGGTGATGTATCCAGATGAGGTCACATCACTCTGGAGAGTGCCACCATGGAATAGTTAGTTGGTAACCCAATCTCAAGTTGCCCCTTGAACTAATCGCTTGATTTACCTGCTCTATTAGGCAAAGTAACGCCTGTCGAAAAGTCGGTGCGTAATCTGACCTTGAACTTCGGCCCACAACATCCCGCCGCCCACGGAGTCCTTCGTCTTGTGCTGGAGCTGGATGGAGAGGTTTAAGCTGTTAATCGACCACAGGCCTTGCGTAAATTAAAACCTCTGTTATTGCAGACCGTTATGCGTGCCGATCCGCATATTGGGCTGCTGCACCGTGGGACCGAAAAGCTCATAGAGTACAAGACATACACCCAGGCATTGCCGTATTTTGACCGGCTGGACTATGTCTCGATGATGTGCAACGAGCAATGCTACTCTCTGGCTGTAGAAAAGCTCCTTAATATTGATGTGCCTCTCCGTGCTAAGTACATTCGAAGTAAGAATACAGATTAATTTTCTCTTGCTCTAGTCTTTGTAGTCATTAAGATTTCAATAGTTTCGTTTATTTAATATATGTATATATATTATAATTTAGCATTGTCCCCATCGCCATAAATCTTGCGCAACAAAATCTTTTTAAAAGTTTTAATTATTAATTGGATTGGTTTGATTAGATTACTTATAAAAATGATTTTAATCTCAAATTCAAGTTAGAATGTTAACGTAAAAAAGTGAGATGAAAAAGTTATCACTGTTTTTAGCACTAAAAATTGTTTTTCTTTTACAAAAATAAATTAAAACGTGTAGTTCTTGCCTCTAAAACCATGTAACATACATATTTTGAAGTTTGACAAATGAGCCAAGATATGAGGGGAAGTTAATTATAAAAGAATAATAAATTCTACTCTTTTCTGGTAAAACTGACTTGTATGACTAATTACGGTCGTATCGAAGTTAAGATCGTCAGACCGCTTGACGATTTTTATCCAGACAAATTTAACTTAATAGAAAGAAATTTTTTTTGTCACCACTCTTCACCCTACACTAAAATTATAAATTTGTAATCATTTTGTGAAATTGTTATTTTTTGCGCAGCTCTCTTTGCCGAGATTACTCGTATTCTCAATCACATTATGGCCGTCGGAACACATGCCTTAGATGTTGGTGCTCTAACGCCATTTTTTTGGCTATTCGAGGAGCGTGAGAAAATGATGGAATTCTATGAGCGAGTTTCTGGTGCCCGGATGCATGCTGCCTACATACGTCCTGGTGGAGTGTCATTGGTAATGCATTCAAAATAATATTGAAAAATAATATAATTGTCTTACTGTATCTCAGGATATGCCTCTTGGTCTTATGGACGATATCTATGAGTTTGCATCAAAGTTTTCCGAGCGATTGGACGAAGTGGAGGATGTGTTAACTACAAATCGAATCTGGGTGCAGCGGACCGAGGACATTGGGATCGTAACTGCAGATGAAGCTTTGAACTATGGCTTCAGTGGAGTTATGTTGCGTGGATCTGGCATAAAATGGGATCTTCGAAAGCAGCAGCCGTACGATGCCTATCATTTGGTAAACTTTGATGTTCCCATCGGCACCAAAGGAGACTGCTATGACCGATATCTTTGTCGGGTCGAGGAAATGCGCCAGTCATTACGAATTATTGATCAATGCCTAAACCAAATGCCTGCTGGAGAAATTAAAACGGACGATGCCAAGGTGGCGCCTCCGTCACGGTCCGAAATGAAGACATCCATGGAGGCACTTATTCACCACTTTAAGTTGTTTACCCAAGGATATCAAGTTCCACCCGGGGCAACATACACGGCAATAGAGGCTCCGAAGGGCGAGTTTGGAGTTTACCTTATATCAGATGGGTCTAGTCGTCCATACCGCTGTAAAATCAAAGCTCCAGGGTTTGCTCACTTGGCAGCTTTAGAGAAGATTGGAAAGCAGCACATGCTAGCCGACGTCGTTGCAATAATTGGAACTTTGGATGTCGTATTTGGGGAGATAGACCGTTAGTTGTTTTTAAAGAATGTGTGCCCTTCTCTGTACGAAACTGCTTGTAAGGATATAAAATAATATAAATACGTTCAAAATAAAATAAATTATTTGCTTTTTAATTACTTGTAAAGTTGGTAAAAGGTAAAAAGAAGTTTTTCCGCTGTTATCGTTATCTCGGGAACTAAAAGTATTAAATTATCACAAAGCATGCATATTCTAGTAACGCCAATGCTAGTGCTAAGACCCAAACCCATGAACATTTTTAAAAAATGTTTGATGAAAATATCATCATATATACCCAAAAAATAAATGATGAATATATTGTTGTAGACATTTTAAAATTGGGGCTGATAGGTATGATAGGGAATAACATAACCCACAACAATGATTGAAAATACACTAGGGTCACGCCAAAGACACTAGAATAACAAGATGCGTAACGGCCATACAAATTTTTGGCACGCGATTTTTTGGCTCTAGAGGTGGCTCCAGGCTCTCTTTAGTTTTTGTTCGAGAGAGTAAGAGCGGAGAGCGCTACAGCAAACAGCTCTTTTCTACGCATACAGTGATAGCATACAACTGTATGTGTGCACACGTATGCTCATGTATTGTAAATTTGACAAAATATGCCCTTCACCTTAGAAGTTCGTTGACTTTAAATCTATATTATTTTTTATCAATTGGCACCATGCGAAAAATTCTTGTTTTGCATTGCCTCAACGTTATTATTATTTAAATAAAGCTTAGAAATAGTAATAGACGAATCTATGTACATCACAAAATAAATTTCGAAAATGACTTTATATTAGAATACTTGTCATTAGGGTATTCAGCTTGCGGCGTGAGAAAAATTAATAAGGCAATGATTGTTGAGTGCTTGTGTCCGCACTTCGTGCCTGACGATATGACTTTTGCAACGAACTGTTTTCATATTTTTATTTATTTTATTAATTTTTATTTTCTACTACGTATTATTATTTTTTATGAAATATTATTATGAAATAATTTTATTTTTATTATTTATTAATAAAATTATTATTTTTATTATTTATTAATAAAATTATTATTTTTTTATGAAATTAAAAAATAATTATTATTTTTATGAAATATTTATTTCTCAATGTTATGTCTTCTTTTTGGAAAATTTATGTTTCAAATTACAGTAGTTATAATAATTTCCTTTGTATTTGCTTTAATTATTATTATAATAATTATTATAATAGTCAGGGAATTTTTATTTTATTTCATCATATTGCTACGAAATTGGCCACAACTCCAAATATGTAAATTCGTTTCTTCGATCAGAATTGATTTCGGCCCAAAAATCGTCTTCTAGAACAAGTACGCACACATATACGTGTTCTCGTCTCTTGTTTTTACTCACACAAGCAAGCAAATTCTATTTTTACATTTCTTACGCTCTCAGCGTGAGCGAGCGAAAAGAGAGCAAATTTGGCCTTCACCAAAAAAGTGGCTGCATAGTGCCAAACGAATGTATGGCCGTTACGCATCTTGTTATTCTAGTGTCTTTGGTCACGCCTTATTCGTTTCGACACTAAAACTTTGCAAAATTTTCTGTTCTGTTCTGTTCTACCACTATTAAAAAAACCTGCTAGCCTAGCGAGAAAGCAGCTATAACTAGCTAAATTTTCTACTCCTATTACTTCAGGAACAGAATACTATATCATAATATACATATGTCATTGAATAGTGTTCAAATACTATCGACGCTTTTAAACGAATTGTGTAAATAGAAAAAATAAAAAAACGTGTTACCAACACCAAACTATCAACAGGTTTAATATGAAATGCTTGAGTGGGCAAATACATTTTTTGCTACAGCGGGTATTTTTTTAGTCGTACATATTATATTATTATATATTATATTATTATATATTAGTACATATTAAGTACTTAAAATCACCAAAAAGAAGTCAAAGCGAAAAACGGAGTTTTTTAGCATAAACCGAAGAATATAGAAATTTCTGTCTCCTTTTTCAATTTTACGAATTTAATAAACAATATTGAATTCTAATGATCCCATTTTTCGACTCTAAATTAGCTGCTAGGAAAAATAACAAGCCAATAAATTTCTATGTCTTCGAATAAAGGTCAGTACTGAAATCGATCGGGTTATCTTAGCAGATTTTTTATACAGCGGCATTCGAACACTCTTGGTCCGACTATGCAAGTTTAAAATAACATCCAAAATGCTAAATTTGTTAAAATTCAACTTTATTTCCATGTTATATTCACAAAACTCTTACAATACTTGTATTTTTGCAAACAACATTTAAGTTAACTACATATTATGTTGAATCTCTGTAACATCTTGCTGCTTACATTTGCACGATAATTATAAAGATTTTGTGTTTATAGTCTGATTAATATCGACTCTAGTATGGAAATTTGTAGGAATTTCGGATGCTTTAGTTTAAATAGAATTATAGTAAATTAAATTATATTTTTATTTCATCTAATGAACTGGCTTTCGATTAAATGAATAAAATCATAAATTTATTTGCGAATACATTTTTTTCTCTCTTTAATGAAAAATCATTAAATTATTTGCGAATACATTTTTTTGTCTCTCTTTAGTGAACCCAAAATCCTGATAAATTTCAATACTAAATAATTAGTACAGCTAATTTATTACTTAGCATACCCAATTTGTACACGATATTCCTTAATGGAAATTTATCCGGTATGTGCTTGTGTTGCGCTTCCGATTTATGTTGTTATTTTGCTATGCATTTTCATCGTACTTAGTAAGTTTTTATTCTACGTGATCACATGAAACTTTTGTTTTAAAAACGAGTTTAGGAGTTACTTTAATTTGTATTATTATATATATAACATATTATTTCTAGAATCTTTAACAATTTTTTAAACTTGTCAAAGATATTTCAAATTACATTAACATTAATTAATTATGGCATAACCCATAAACTTTAGGAATACATTTAATGAGAATTATGACTTTAGTGACACAAATTATCAATTTCAAATCGAAATTTCTATATATATTTAAATTTACAACAGAAATGGCACTACTTAAAATAATATCAAATAATATTCAACCGAAAGTGATTATTATTATTCGAAACTTGCAAAACATAGATTGTTATCGTTAACTGTTCATTATTAGTAGATCTCCGCTAACGTAACGTAACGTATTGAATCATAGAGATTAATTATTTTTGTTAGGAAATTAATTTTGTTGTTAATTTCAGGTTAATTAACGTTGTGTCAAACAGATTAATCGACTGATATGAATATTTTGTGAGTTCCGAAAACAATTAAAACAGTCAATACAGGAACACGGCTTTCTATTTTCACTTGTAAGGCAAATCAAACAAGTCAATGAATAAATTAAATTTTCTTGCACTAAGTACAAGCTAAACAGTCAGCCAAAAGAGGACATTTAGAATTCAAAATGACTTTAGGATTTAATTTTCTCTAAAGTAACTCTAACTAATTTATGTTTTTTTATTACAAAATAGAAATTAGCAATATAGAATACTAAAACATATTTGGCTAAATGCTACAAAATAAATATATTTGCGTGTCATTAAGGTTAATTAGTCGCATGATTTTGAATTTAGCCATGTCAAACATTACAAGCTTTACATATTGGTTGGTCAATCGCCATTAAAAATTTTATTTTTCGCGCCTTCTTATGTGACTTAGTAAATCACGGTATGTTGTTTATTTAAGACTATTTGAAGATGTAGGTAAGTTAATTTCGGCAGTAATTGAGTCGGACGATTTTTTCATTTTCTCGCAATAATCATTAAAAATATCTCGAAAGCGAATCCAACATTTCTCCGGAATAGTTATCGAAGTCCGGAAGTTATTTTTCACCTTGAAGTTTTAAAATACAAATAAATAATACAATACATCCGAATGCTGTATATAAATATATAAATATTTTGGTTATACTTCGCTTATCCGCATGTACACTCCTCGATTATTTTGTCCGATATCAAAATAAAAATTTTTATTATCCACCTTCATGTGTCGCTCTTCCGGTAAATCTCCTTTAAACCTGCTGAAGAAAAGAGTAACAATTAGTATTTGGGAAAATGGCAGAACAGTATTAATCTCCTTAGAATCTAACTATCCATAGCGCTCTTATTAGCTGTGTAAAGGGTGAAGAAATCGGACAAACCATTCTTTAGAATTTTTTAATTCCTGATATACCTGATAAAGTTCGACTGTTTTTCGCATTACGTAAACAGTCAAATATCATAACAATTCCTATGCCGATTTTTGTTTAAGACAATTTTTGTGGCGTCCACATTTTCCAGACGAAAATTTTAGCCAAAGTAAATCTTAAAATATCCCTTATTTACTACTCCTATGTTCTGATTTCGACAAAAAAAAGGTTTATTTTAACTATTTGCTTATCCGTATGCCCGCTATTGGCGTCCGAAATGGCAAACAGCTAAAAGGTTTTTTTCTCAAAATCGCTCCCAAATGGACAACTTTTGTTCCAGATTCTAATTTTTTTTTTTTTTTTGCATTGTGTTATGGATATATATTTAAATATACTTTACCCTCCATCATTAGCTCCAAACTCTTCTAACAAATCTGTAAGAGCGTCACGAAACTCGATCATTCCTTGAGCCGGTAAAGCGATTTGGGATCTAGGCCCCCCTCTTGTTATCGTTTGCGATACCTAAAAAAGAATCAGTTTATAACATTATACAAAGCAGAAATGTTACTGTTATAATTTTACCCGTAAAAATCGGCCACGCGCATTTTCCTTTAAGTCCAAGTAATACCTTCTGTAATCTTTTATCATCATTTCAGATTTAAGTTTACCATCTTCCGGTAAATTGTCGGTGTTTGGTGGACCTGTGTATTATCCAAAAATTCTTAACCAACATATGTATTTATCAAATCATCCAACACTGCTGAAAAATCTATATTTTTACCCATAACGTAAAAAGCCATAGCTCTTTTTCGAAATGAAGAATTCGATAATCTTTTGCAAATTATGTTTGTATCGGTTTGTTTGTCTGTTTGTACCAAAACGATATTTTGTTGTCTATCAGAATGCCACAGAAAACATAGAATAAACATAAAGCACTACTAATCTAAGTTTTTTATAATTTTTTTATGGGGAAACTTGTATGAAATTAAGTTTAATGCTAAGTTAAAAAATTAAGCATTGCACATCAAAACACTGGTTGAGTTCCTGCGGTATGAAAACGCATGAATACCAGATCGTTATGATGACAGGACAAAATGGAACTTAATAAAAAAAAAAGATGAGACATCTCAACCCTTTGGAAAGTCCGCTATTCAAAGCGGTAGTTGTTATTAAAACTGTTTTTCAAACATTTTAAAGAATAGATACGATACCTATTATTGATAAATATGATCGATCGCCTGTATAAATGGATCAGATTATCTTTCATCTAAGATACTTTCGCTGGATCTTCACAATTGCTAACAGTCATGCTAAGGATAATGTTGCCAATTTTGTGCGAAGTTGTTGCGATTCACATTTGAATAGATATTTAATAGTTGAAAAAAAGTTTTCTGTCTGATGCTGCATTCAATGTAAACTTTATTCTTTAGCTAGCTTTCAATAAAATAATAGCGGAATTATTTCCCGCTGGATTCTGTGGTACCACTGTATATATACGGCATATAGTGGGATAAGATGTATGAAACGTAACTACATGATTACTATAAATTGTAAGTTTCCTACGCAAGTTGCAGTTAACCCCTGGCGACATGTGATACATGTCATTATGATGTCATTTCGAAATTCGAAACACGCTTTAAATGTTAATATAACAAAATTCCGCCAGCCTAAAAATTATGGATGAAAAACGAAATGTTACGCTCTTTTACTTCACAAGTTAATTTTACAAAAGTGATAATAACGAATTAATAGTTTAGTCTCTAAAATTAGTTTAACATAATTTATTTGTCAACAAAGGTAGTATTTTTACAAATGCAGAACAACTAATACTATCTCATGAGCTATAAAAAATAAATATTTTTGATCAGGATCACTATTGTTTTATTATTATACAACATTTATTTAGCTATTGTAAGTGCGAATCAAATGAAAGTGTGTAAGCCCCAAAGCTAGTCTGGTAAATAGTCTACTTAAGAGATTGAACACGAGGTGATATTTCTTGCTTGAACTTTTTTTAATAACTTTTAATGGGAAATGAAGCGTGGGTCTTTCTTGTTCAGATAGTGATTCTGTGTGTGTACTTTTTGTATATGTACACATATACACTCTATCAAACCTAGTACGCAACCTTATACGCAAGAAGTAAGCCTAATTTGTTTGAATGGGTCTGGTAGGACCGCTGACTGAAATAAATTCAGAGACATTCGAACTTGCATGCGATATTATGAATGTATACATATATGTTAACATTTATAACTTGCTGTTATTTTTAAAGAATGTATTGAAAACTTGTATTCTACAAGCAGTGGGTTTAACTAACAGACTTTTAAAAATACAAAAACCATTTAAAATAAATTAAATAGTAAAGTTTTCGTATATAAAATAATATTGATTAAAGTGAACAATATACAATAGAACAGTATATACATACATACCTAGAGAAGCATAGTAATCGCTAAATGAGGACAAATGATCACGAAATTCGGCTGCAGTTGAAAGAGCCAAGTAAATTTGACTACGTCTACCATCAGCGCCAATCTGAAATTTATAAATCTGTTATACATAACATTCCACCGTTGTGAATTTTACAAAAAGGTGCTATTATAAAAATCAAATCAAAGCTTTTAAAGAAAAGTATGTTTATAAAGATAAAATAGAACTGATAACAAAATTCTTGTCGGATGATTTACCTCTGCAACCTTTATAAAACGGCCTCTTCTATTTTGTTTTACATCCAAATAAAATCGTTTAGATTGTATTTGCAACATTTTCGTAGCCAATTCCTGTTCGACGCCGCTTCCTCCTGAAGGGAAAGAATGTGACGCATTTGTATATTATAAATTATGTATGTACATATGCTGAATTTTTTACCTTTTGCAGAAGAATCGAAGTCGTTCCTACTTGAGGAACCCTCCATATTTGCAACATTATATTCTAGAATTTCGAAGTTATTATCAACATATTTATTGATATGCGGCTTACTTACTTGATCCTGAGATGCCATCATCTCCACTTCCCAGATCGGACATTACGAGACCACCTATTTATAAAATCTCGAAGCTTGATAAATAGTTACGCTTCGTTCCTTTTCAGCCGCGCACGTTTAATGTTACACTACACTTGTGCATCAACACGACAGCATATGGCTAAAAGTATAACCATTCATTTTGTCCGCTGAACAACATTCTCCTGCTTTAAATATATTACGAAATAAATGGTTTTTAGATATTATCTAAATTAAAAATGCTAAGAAGTGAAACACAATTTGTTTGCAATACGTATAATAGATTATATCAGCAAAGGTACTATATAGAACGAAAATTTTCCGTTAGATAATTATGATTAATATCGTAGAGTAGCACACAACAGCTGTAACGGTGCTTGTTTCATTTTCTTATATGTATTTGTTTTTGTTTGTAAGTACCTTTAATATCTAAATCATATGAGTTAATTTCGTAGGATTTTGTTGTTATAACTACAAATAATAACCTAAAAATCTTAGCTATAGTACCTACCTCATACTGCGGAAGCTAATTTTTATATATTTAAATATACCGTCCTGCCAAAACATATCACAGTGGACGAAAGTCCTCGTGGTGACGTTGTGCAGCAGGATAGTGGTCAAAGGCGGCAACTATATACTATAAAATGCAAATGCACATGCAAAAACTTAGGGGTTTGCATCCAAGATATGTGTACAGCTGCGGTTAAAATAATAGCACTACTGCAGGTGCAAAGTTGATTTCCTAAAAAACGGTATTAAATGTTTTTTTTTTAAGTCCGATTGCATGAATAATAAGTACCATATGTTGTCTCTCTAAGCAAGAAATTTTTAGTTTCTCAATGTAACGGTTCTTTTTGTTTTTGGGCACTTTCTGCAAAAGGGCGCTAAATGAGGCGGTAACAAAAATAGCACTGACCATGTTTTTGCTGAATAAAATTAATAGGAGTGATTGCTTTGGGTTTTTTTTTCGACATATTTTGAAAAAAGGAGTTGCATTAAAGGTTTTAATTGAATTTTTTTCAAAAGAAGACCAAAAATTCTCTAGTTATGGGTCGGGGAAAGCATTCTACCGTCGAAAAAAGGAATTTGATTAAAAACATGATCTCTGAAGGTAAAACCTACGCTAAAATGGGACGGTTTGTTAGTTTTTCAAAGAAAATGATCCGCAACGCACTTCTGTTTGTCGAAAATAACGAAACACGTGGAAGAAACCCCTTAATATCCAACGTGGAGATCAAGCGCTTGGATCGGCAAAGCAAGAAGGAGTCTTTTAAGCCGGCGACGAAACTGAAGAAGGAGCTTCAGATAGCTGCAAGCGTGGAAACAGTTCGCAAACACTTAAGACAAAACAACCCTAATGTGTGCAGTCCCAGAAAAGTCCCGCTTCTGACTGCGAAGCATGTGGCAAAGTGAATCGAATATGCCAAGATACGCAAGGACTGGCCTGAGAAGTGGCGCCACATTTTTGTGGTCAGATGAGAGCAAAATTGTGTTTTTTGGAGTAGATCCGATTCATATGATTCAAGGCATCATGGATCAGCACATTTACACAGATATCCCGGAAAATGTGATGGCGCCATATGCCGAGGATGAAATGCCGTTTTTTTTGACATTTCAGAAGGATAACGACCCAAAACACACGAGGAAGAAGACTCGAAAGTGGTTTGAGCAGAAATCGATTCGAGTAATGAAATGGCCTGCTCAGTCACCCGACTTGAATCCAATCGAAAAACTTTGTGCGGACGTGAAAAATAGGTTTCTGAAGCCAAACCCAACAATATCGAGGAACTTTGGATTCATGGGGGACCGAGGATCAAGGATTCATGGAGCAAAATTCCTCAAAAACGGTACCAGGACTTGGTGGACTCCATACCAAGAGGATGCGCAGCTATCATTGCATACAATGGTCACGCAACCAAATATTAAGATTCTTTAAAAATAGTTCTTAAGATATAATCCATTTGTTGAACTCTTATTTTATTTTTTTATTTAGTTTTAGAAAAATACGAGAAACAGTGCTATTTTGGTTACCGCCTAAATTTGGAGGTTTTTTTTTGTTTTACCAATTATTTTTAAAATATCCATTAGATCTGTTACCAATTTAATTATTTCGATTGAAGATCATTGTAGTATTTAAGATTAGTGAAAAATTATGAAAAATGTCAGAAAATAGAGAAACGCTGGGGCAAACACGAAATGTGCTTATAGTGCTATTATTGTTACCGCATCTGTATATGGCTCAGAAGAGAAACGGTGAAAGTGAAAATACTCTTTTAAAGTTTAGACTTATTGTGCTGTTATCTAAATTTAAAAACCGCGTTCCAAAAACGATCAAAGTATTATTATACTTTATTATAAAAAATATATATATTTTTTTTTAATATTTTACGGAATTTCTCGGCACACTTCAAAAGAAAATGCATGAGAGGACAACGAAATATAATGATAAATAGTGCCGAATGACTATACTTCAGATATAATAATTTCTTAGTTGAATATAAAATCATTTTTCGTTATAAAAGTACAAATCGTAATTTTTGTATTTTTTTCGTTCTTGTTCGATCGTCAGAAGTTAATAACTCGTTAGGAGTTGTTTTTGTTTGATCCAGTTTTAACTCCAAGATCTAAAGAGTTACAAATATACATGTATGTATGTTCATACATATGTATATATTCTTGTTCAGGATGGCATGAATTTGTGTAATTTTTATTTATTTATTTTGAAAAGATTTTATTCACTTTTAGTTTGAATTGGTTATTTTTTTACCAAACAGTATTAAGTTAAATAATAAGAAGAATCCATATAAACATGTGTAAATAATTAAAGTAATAGGAAGTAAAGTACATATAAATGTATATGCATATGTACACACATATACACTTTGAACATGTCTACTTTTACCAAACTGCTAATAATGTTCTTATACAAATACATACATTATTTATGTATTATTCTTTCAAGGCATTATATTTATCTGGCAATAAATTATGTGTAATTCCCTGTGCTGACAAACAATGAATTGAACTACCAGTCTACGAATTCATAAATTTTTATAAACAAACTAAAATCCCGTTGAGTACAGGAATTAGGTGTTTACATTGCATGTGTACGTGTTTGACATGTATCAGCTGTTCACCCATCGCATTCGTTGAATTGATTTGACTACCCAAGAAAACAGTTTCAAGGTTTTTGCATGTGTACACATATATGTATGTATTCAACTACGGGTAAAACCATTTTACACACACAATTTTAACTTAGCAAGCTGATTTTTGTATACATATTCATCTGATCCGCGCGAATACAGGAACTCAATCTTGAATTCAACATTGCCATAAGACAGTTTATGTAATTAATTGGGAAAATGTGCACCAAATACGAAGGGTGGGAACTTTTTAGATGGAGCTTTAAAAAGTACACATACATATTAGCAAAGCACAATTCAAAATATAAGTGCTCAGAATGCAATGCTAGAGCCAACTGCAAATAAATGGAGGAGCCTTATACTGTTCACTAAACGCATTCCTTACTCATTACTGCAACATTGCGTATTTTCACTCTAGCACTTAAGTGCTTGAACTCAAGTCCAAGAAAAAAATAATAAAATACGTACAACATCGACACACACACGCACTGCCCCTTACGAATGACATCGGCACTCCCTTATTTTATTTGTTCGTCGGGTAAAACTGAAAATTCGTAGGTTGAAACGGAGGGGAATGAAGCCCAAAAGAACTGAAATACCTTAACGCCTTTGCAGGAAGACTTATGCAAATCCGAGTTTTTGAGTGTTTCGAGTCACAGCAAAGGCTTGAGCATGTTGTACAGTCAATGTTTATGTGTAGATTGAGTAAAATGGCCTAGTTTGATTTGAATGACTGACTATCCATCCAAAAGGAACGCTCGATCTATGTACGTGTAGAATCCGGCAGAACGCGTTAGGGCATTTCTCGGAGCTCCGTTGAGAGCACGTAACGAAAGACAACGTAACCCATCCAACACGTCGTCTGACCGAAAAAGCTCCGATAAACTGCAAATAAGTCAGCAAAGCTCCTTTTTCCTAGTCTTTCTATTTGCGGCGTTATTGGTGTTGGTTGCTGTTTGTGGTTCGTCGTGGATGAGCAGCAGAAAGTGGAAAATTATAATAAATCTAATCGAGAATTCTGTTTTGATTCCGATACATCGCGAATTTAAATAATTTAACGACTGAACGTGCAACGGTGCTGTGAGGCAAATTAATAATTTCTGCGGCATACTACTGTTCTTCGGGTGTGTGTGTATTCATACACGACATGTGTGCACATACATATGCCTGCATGTACATTTGAAATTGAAATTATGCAAAATGTGCATCATACTGCGAACGCCAGTTAAGGAGCAGTGCTTCAATTGCTACTTCAATGGAAATATAACTGTTACGTACTGCGTTCGCGATTTTCCCTGTACTTATCCTGTGCCTAAACCGTCGAGCGAAACGTGAGTATATGACCACCTATATACTCGCACATTTTCTACATAAATACAAATACACGCAAACTTATTTTTGTTGGTCGTCTCTCAGTTCTCTCCTCGTTTCTGGTCATTCTCCTTCTCATCTCGCTGCCATCTGCCACATCCACTGTGGAAAGCGAAAACAGAAACAGCATCTCTGTGAACCCACAGAAATACATATATAAAGCAGATATGTAGATGTGTATATATACGTATATATGGATGTGAAAAAACGAGAAGAGTAGCGACTAGTCTTTTATCTTTTATTTTGGTATCGGGTCTGTATTTCGTATCCGTAAATCCGAATCCAAATTGTCGGGACAGCACTGACTAGTGTATAAAGTATAAGTAAAAATAAATTGATACATACACTTATAGATGTATGTGCGCAATACACCCTGTCAGTGTTTTTAATTCGTATTCGTATTTGTATTTTACTAATTTTAAAATATATCACAATGCCCTTGTAGTCCGAACTCCGACTTATTGGGCTCAAAAATGGATAATCCCTTCGAAGCTTCGAAAATCCAAGATTGTTGAGGATACTGCTGCTATATTGTTTTCGTTCCTATTTTCGTACATTTCGTGAACAGGGAGTTTCTAAGAAAAAGTTATGTAAAATTAGTCAGAAAAATAAAAATTGTTGGCCTGCCTTGGTAGCCCCAGCGATTTTCAAAACTGCTTCCATGTGCTCTTTACGAACGCCCATATTTTGTTAACTGAAATATTAGCAGCTAAAAGACAAAGACTCCGCAAATAAGAGTGCTAAAAAAATCGAATTAACATTTTAAAAAATAATATGTTGGGGCTACTGAAGCAAAATTCCATCTCCTTACCGCTATTATATTTGACTAATTTTTCTTTTTTTTTATATTTGACTAATTATTCAGCCATTTTTTAAAGCGTATAAAGTGTACATTTATAAAGTGTATTCCCTCTGAACTAGCGTAATCAAAATGAATTCAACTAATGTTTAATATACATATATAATAATATATAATAATTCGACAGAAAACAAATACGATTTGAAAAATCGTGCCGTTGCAGACGACAAAACACGCGGCAGAAATTTACAATTTAAAGAATAAATGTACTTCCGTTCATAGTGGAATCAAGAAAATTAAGAGTTGGATTGCAGAGCTTGCCACTCCAACGCAACCGCTATTTCAAATTTTTTGAATTTGTTGAACTGCGACCTTTTTAAGTTTGACAGTAGTATATTTTGGTTGGACGACCTTTTTAATAAAATCTTCAGAAATATGCGGACGACCAACGTGAGGACAACCTGGCATTGTCAGATCGACTTGTCTATATATATATATATATACTCGTGTATCCTTTGAAATGCTACATAAATTTCAACGAATCTAGTATACACTTTCTGTCCACAATCTTCACATAACGTAGCTAAATATAAAAATTTAGATAACCATAAAGTATTAATCAAAGCAAGATGGTTTGTGGACGTAGAGTGCACGTGGCAACATCGCTAAACGAACTTGCGCTGCGTCTATGTTCCGGCACCTGTATTATCTCAGCCCTCTATCTTTTATAGTTCCTCACATCTTTCGACATCTCGGACAAGACCTGAACGAATCGTCATTTTTGAAATTTTTGGCACATTGTTCTGGTAGTCGAATTGTTATTGGCAAAATAAATACAAAAGTTAAAAAACAAGAAAAAATTTCGAAATTTTTCGTATGGGCAGTTTTTTGGAAGTTTGTATATTGTTGCTTCTGACTTTGTGATGGTTTTAAACCTTGATGATTTTTAGAAGGCTTCCCTTCACTACAAACAAGGACTGACAATGATGCAACATTTTAGATAAAGTGATCATTCTAATGCTGATCTAAGTCTACCTATGTTAATAATGAATGAACTTTTTGTTTGCAATTTTGGCGACCTTATAAATTCGAGATTTAAATGTTAAACGTTTTCGGTAGGCCGGCTTGTTTTACGTATGGTATACATTATCGACACGCGGGTGAAGAATACACCGAGTTACCACATATTGCCTCTCTTAAAAAAATCTCTTGAACATATACGAACTCACGGCTTGAGCTTTTTTGAGAGTGCGTACTCATTTGGCTGTTGTTTCTGATTTTACTAAACTTTCTGGTACAGTAGTTTAGACTCACACATATGTAAACTCAACAGCGTACGGCCCTATACATACGTACTTGCATACAAATGGTAATGCACACACTCACAGCTTGCTACTGCCATTTTCGCTTCGTTGCATTTTGAGGCTCCGCTAAATATTATGTGTATGCATATTTGTACCATTGGTGTCTCAAAAGTTGATACACAGGCGATTAAAAAGAGTAAGCCAGCATTGTTTTTGTATTTGGGAAGGCTTGCATTAATAATTTTAATTTATTGCCATATATTTTATATATGCCATTCGCAAATAAGCTACACATGAAACTCCATTTATAGTACTAATATTTCAACAAAATAATTTAGAAAAAAGGCTGAATATCTTACCTTTAAAAAGTCCTAAATATAAAAATTCTTTAATTTATCTGGCTTATCGATAGATATTGTTCATAAGTGTGGAAGTGGAAGTGCCCGTGTTGGTCGTTTTGTAGGTGTAAGGAGGGGCATGGCCAAAGTTTTTTTGTGTTTTTATTTCTACCGTTATTCGCGGACAAAAAAAATAAAACCAAGAAATATGGACAGGCGGACGGACAGGGCCAGATCGTCTCGGCTATTGATTCTGATCAGAATTATATAATTACAATACCCGTTAACCCTGCAAATAGCGGGTATAATAATAATATATTTCCAGATTTATGATTTTAGGATATACAAAGGACGATTTTCTTATTAGTCAATTAGTTACCCAGAAAAAGGGTTTATTGCATTCGATGAATAGTCTGAAACAAAGCGAGGCCGCACGAATAAAAAATGCTTTGGATAAATATCAGTATTGGAAAATCTAAACATAGTCATATACCGAGCCGTATAAAGTTTAAATCGCGGAGAGAATAAGACGGTAAATAATGTTTGTGTTCGGCAGATGACGACGATTAATGTAAATGTAAGAAAGGTCTATAAGCATAGGTATGAAGGATTAAATATAGATCAGCATACACACTCCAATTCAATATAACAAAGCTTATTTCAGAAAAGCTTATTTACATTGCAACGTGGTATTCATTGTTGATCGAGCACAAAGACAAGGATGAGTTAAAAGTTGTGAAGTTTTCTTATGAATACTTTAAATTATAATCATTCCTTTATTCTTCTCTTTATTTTATCTAATTAACTGTTTGTGTGATTTATTTTTAGGCAGGCTTATAGCGCATCTGGCACATAACACGGTTCTCAAAAGAATTTTTTCAAACCTAACAAATTGTTAATTTGATCAAATTATCATATTTGATGAGGATGCTACTGGATGTAATTGAAAGCGACCATAGTTTTCTTCCTAAATGGACGGTTAATAAATAGGATATGCAAGAGGAAAGTGGAATCCCTCCACTGTTAAGTAGTTCCTTCACTTACACGCCTACAGTAGCTCCATTAGTCTTAAAAATAGCTCTAATACAAGCAGCTAGATCATTTGCTGACTCTAAGTATACCAATAAAGTTCTGCTTTCTTTAAACTTAGCTTTGTTTGAGCAAGCAATAGTTCAGAAGGCAGTAAAACCTATTTGCACTGTAATGGCATCAGAGGTGGATGCAAGTTCGGGACCAGAAGATGGGACGGTACCAACTTTGATGTCATTAACACCATATATAACTAATGTAGAACATGGCAACAATGAATCAGGCAAGTATGTCTCTGGCCTGCCCAATAATCGCAAACGACAGAAGCTGTCCGTTCTTGAACACAACAGCATTCAGAACAATGATGTGGACAATCCAGAAGTCGAGCCCAATATGGATCCGAAATCAAAAATGTCGGACACCAAGTCAAATAAATATCCTGAAACGGAGAAGCATTTGAATGACAACAGTAAGATCGTCATTGAAGGGACAATATCTGTAGGCAACTCAAAAAGAAAAAGTCCAGAAAAAATATTGCCATATGATAACGACTGTTATATGCCCCCAGAGCAGGCACTGGTCACAAGCGTGGAGTTAGTCGTTCCTGCCCCTCAAACGCCTTCATCGAACACACCGGGCAGGCAATCTGAAGAGCCCAATCTTAGCACTCTAGGCGAATCCTCGACTACACCGTCTTCGACTATTGATAACAAATTGCAATACAGTACGGTTGGTCTGTATAATTCTACTAGTTCCACAAGTATATTAGCAAATGATAAAATCGTTGGTTGTGCAAATGATTCTTCCAATTTGAACTTAAGAATTCCTACTAAGTTAGTAGTAACGACAGCAACAGGTGATATTTTGCTGGATGATCGAAGGGCTTCTTTATGGACGCCTCACCATGACCAATCCGGGCAAGGGCAACAACGCATAGCGACAGCAGCGAGTGACACGAAGCAAGAGCCCATGAATGTAAGCTCGGAGCTGTCTTACCACCATCAGAATCGTCACTCCGAACTTTTGCTACAAATCGAGAAAGAAAGCTCTGGTTCATTTTTACAAGCAAGTCCAATTCCATTGCAGGATAACCATAATAATGCAGCTTCGGGCCAGTTTGGCCAAACAGAAGGGACTTCTAATATCGACAGTCAGTCGCACAATAATTTTTATGCCCAAATGATGCAGCCGCAGCACCTTCTTCATAATCAGCATCAACAAAGCATGCATGAACACAGTCCTCGCCATCAGCAGGCTGCGAGTTATGCTGGCTATATCTCCCATTATCAAAATCCTCCGATGTTTGGTGCCCATCAAAGTGAGCATCATCAACGTCTTAACCAACAGCAGCAACCTCTTCAGCATCTAATGGATTGCCACGGGCATTTACATCAATCGACTCCTATTTCCCAACAACATCAACATCATCTGTCACAGCAAATCCATCAGCACCAACATCAACAGGCACACCAACGATTGCCATTGCGCGAAAACTATCATGATCTTATTATGGATGATTTCCACGAAGAACCCAGTCATGCCTTCAAATTGTAAGTAGTTACACACTTTAAAAAGTATTAACATATTGTCAGGCTGCATGGTATGTCACTACAGAATTTATACAAAATCTGTTATTATTTTTAAATGTCTTATTTTTTTTTGTGTCAGGCCAAGGTTGATGCAGCTTATACAGAAAAATATAAATAGTATTTTGCATTTCTTGCAGCGATGATATAAAGTGGTTAAAATGAAGCTAAGTTCACATTTTTATAAGTGGAGTTTTATGCTCAAAAAGCTAGTAACATTTTGACCACACTTTGAAGGAATCAAATCTGATTACGAAAATAAGTCTTGGTCATTGTAAGTAATAATATGATGACTAGAATTTATTGTTAGGACCTAAAAGGCAGAAGAAATTCGGATATTTGGATACATTCATACGTCAGCCCACGTACAGAACAACCAAGAATACATTGTCTAAACAAGAATGTAACAATTAGGTTTTATAGCATAGGAGAGCTTTTTTAAGATTTAACAAAATCAAATCACAGCTTAAGCACCTGCTCAGTTCAATGAAACTCAATAAAATTTATTAAGTAGTTTTTCAGTTTTAATTATTGTCTAGAAATTAAAAAATGTACTATTTTTCATTTCTTTTAAAAGCTTGTATTTAATTTTGCAGAACCCTCTCTCCAAGCAACACCAAACCTGAAAATCAAGATGATGGTTATGAGACAAGTGCTGGCGACGTTTTAACACCAAATTCTCATAGTTCGTCCACACACTCCATTACTCCTCAGCATCAAATGCAACATTCGAATATCGTGCTCATGACGCAAAACCAGAAGAAGCCTGATGATTTGCAATTGACAAAAGTTACACTCTCCGGGGAAGCTCACACTGACCCCAATGCTTGCTCATCAAACAGTAGTCAAGGACAGGTTCTGGCCTCCCAGTCTCACCTAGAACTGAGTGAGGGCACTCGATGCTCAAGTCATGCCTCTGTTGTCGATCCCTACAGTTTTATGGGTGAGGAGTTGCACATGCATTCACCATCACATCGTCATTTGGATGCTGTCACAACTGGGCCAGGGCGGTATGGGATTTTAGTGTCAAATGATGCTCCCGAATGTCTAAGCAGAGAAATGTATCGACACAGTCAACAAAGTACAACTGTATTGGAACAAACTGATAGCTCTCCGTGCGGCATAAATTTCAAGCCAATGCCAAAAAAAAGAGGCCGCAAAAAGAAGCTAGTAGCTGTTAATGCAGATTCCTCACAAATGACAACGCCAGTAGATCAACAAAAGTAAGTCGATAAGTTATATAACTTTCTTAGCATATACAATACTCGACCACAAGCAACAATATGATTACTTCCCGATTTCATATGGAACTGGTGGTAGTTTCGTAGTTTGATACAGGCTCCGAAAGTACATGTAAAGACGGATCCCCTCCAATTCGATTTACTGACAGGACCAAATTAGACAGCTTAATGCCATATTTTCGCAGGCTGGAGAATTATTTGAAATTTATTTCTACCCGTTACTTTATCTAGAGTAAAATGTTTGATTTCTTGAAAAGTATGTATCAGGTAGAAGTAAACGTTTACTTATAAATTTATTATTAGCTACGATCTTTGTCTACCCGCCACTTGTAGAGTATAAATAGAGAATCCGTCCATCCCGGAAAGCTGTCATGGCAGATGTTCGCACCAACGACTCATCATGCATTGCGGGGTCGACAAATCTGGCTTCAAGGAAGGAGTGCTGTCTGCTGTGGGAATTGAAGGGGTTAATATCCAAGTGTTGTCCTTTTTGTCAAAAGTATTTGCTGTTTGAATTTTCTTATATATAATGATCTGTAGCAGCCTCCATACAAAAGACCAGTGATCTCGGTGTTCAATCTGGGAAACAGTCGCTTTCTTGTTTTCATATCTTGCCCTCTATTTAGCAAAACAAAGAGAATCCGAACTCCAGTGTTTTGACTATATTGTTTTAATTTTGTTTGTAATAATATGGAAGGGATCCACAAAAAACAAAGCATTTCATTACTGTGTCAGCTACGTAATATTATTCCTTTAGATGTTCTGCTTTAAAAAAAGATTAACATATTATTATTATTATTATTATTATTAGGGTATCTGGTGGCAGAGCAGATTGTGAAGATGGTGGTGGCGATCAAGCTGCAAAACCCAAGGAACGCAAAAAACATGACAGATTTAATGGAATGTCCGAGGAGGAAGTGATTAAACGGACAATTCCAGATCATCTATGTGATAACCTTGATATCGTTATAGTGAGTTGTAAATTTCGGGTTTAAAAATACAAAAAAAACACAATTTATATTCAAAGAACAATGTTATTAACTTTTTCCATGTACGCTTTACAGGTCGGGATAAATCCTGGGTTATTTGCAGCATACAAGGGACACCATTACGCAGGTCCAGGCAATCACTTCTGGAAGTGTCTTTACTTAGCGGGGCTTACTCAGGAGCAGATGAGTGCTGATGAAGATCACATGCTGATAAAGCAAGGAATAGGATTTACCAATATGGTTGCTCGAGCCACGAAAGGATCTGCTGACCTTACAAGAAAGGAAATAAAAGAGGGCAGCCGAATTTTGCTTGAAAAACTTCAGAGGTTTCGCCCAAAAGTAGCCGTTTTTAATGGCAAACTAATATTTGAAGTGTTTTCGGGAAAAAAGGAATTTCACTTTGGTCGCCAACCTGATCGTGTTGATGGCACTGACACTGTAAGTATTTCAGCGCTAGTTGCCTAAAATCTGTATAGCGCGAAACCGACAAAAAATTTGTAAGATATGCTTTTAAATTACTTAAATACCATTTATAATAGCTCGCACTATTATTTGTCGATTTAAATTAGTAATGATAGCAGATTCTTTGAAATCATTATACCCGTTACTCGTAGAGTAAAATTGCACCTTTTTAAATTAGCGGTCTGCATTGGGACCCATAGGGGCTGCCATAGAAAAAAGCCTGTTCTTTCCCTGCACACGGACTTCGTTAAAGTTATGGCACTGTCTTCGAATCGTTTTCAGCGCTTTTCTTACAGCTGCAGCAGGAAACTGAATAAGTTGATATCCAGCCGTCGAAGGAAAGCAAAGCCTACGCTGCTCAACTATTTATAGATTGTTTTGATGGTGATGCATAATAATAATAATAAATTTCTTACTGTTATATATTGAGGTTTATTGTTTAAAGATCTAGTTTCCTGTTACATATTTTCTTTGCATTTCTTACATCGTGAAAGCTTCTTGCTGTTTGGGAGCGTTATAGTGACCAAAATGTTTTTGCCATGACTATGCAAGGATTTATATGCATCATGTAGCCGAACTATACAATATTTATGGCTTCCTTTCTTTCTTATATTTCAGTTCATTTGGGTGATGCCCTCATCCTCAGCACGATGCGCACAGTTGCCGCGCGCCGCTGACAAAGTACCGTTTTATGCGGCTCTAAAAAAGTTTCGGGACTTTCTGAACGGACAGATTCCCCATATCGATGAATCAGAGTGTGTGTTTACGGATCAAAGGATCCGGCTATGTAGCGAACAGCAACAGGTGGATATCGTTGGTAAAATTAAGAAAACACATCAATCTTCTCTTGGCGATCATCCATCCAGTTTAACAGTAGTAAGTAACTGTAGTGGTCCAATCGCAGGGGATGCAGAGTGTGGGATTGTCGCCGAGGAGTCAGATCAGGTTCAATCGGAGAAAATGATTCCCGAAATGGATCCCACTGCGCCATCTTCAAGTAATGCAACTGATGCGAAATCGTTTTCCTATGCGACAGAAAATACACCCTTACTCCCAGTGTCTAATCATAATCCTTCAATTAATGAAAGCAATTACTTATCCGTGTTGGGTTCTCAGCAGCCCTTGTCGCAGCAACCACTAGAGAAGAAAAAACGGGGCCGTCCGAAGAAAATAAAAGGACAAGATATTATTGATCATTCCGTCGGTGGAAAAGCTTCATTGGCCGGACAGCATATACCCAGTCATGATTTTAATAATATTCTTAACCTTTCGGTGATGTCTGGCGGTGGCAGCATTGAAACACCAAAAAAGAAGAGAGGCAGACCAAAGAAACTTAAACCCGCAATTGACAACATAATGGCAGTTAAACAACTTCAACACGGTAATAACAATTTAAACACAACAGCAGGATTGTCGGCAAGCTCAATGCATCCAATATCCATGGAGCATATTGCAGCGTCTCCGCAAAGTAGTCATCAAATGCCGCCAAGTTTGTACAATACCCCCCCACCGTCGCACCTTTTGTACACTGCATCAGCATCACCGATGGCCTCTCCTGCCCTTAACTGCAATTATACTCAAGTTCATGGACACGGAACTCCACCGGTAGGGCAAGTGGCTTCTGTTGCTCAGGGCTCGTCACCTGTCATCGATACGCAAAACGACCATCTTCCTCAACAAAAGCATGGAAACCTAGACGGTGGACTAGATATGCGGGATCATCCGCACTTGGGTGAAACACCTCCGCCAAGTTCACCAAATATGTGTTCAACAGTCGACTTCGATCCACCAGACGAACACTCAGGCTCTCAAGTGGGCTCACGGGTGCTAAATAAAGCCGTGGAATTGGATCATCAACACCCTCAAATAATGGATAAGGTCCAGTATGATAGCCCTGTACCTAATACCGAGGCGAACCCAGCTCATCCTCACGAACATTACCAGCAATGGCTTTCGCCTCATCCTCACCAAAGTAATCAACCAGCACAAAAACTGACACATAGGCAACAACATCCACCTATGCACCATTTCCATCTGGAGCAGACGGAAAACTGGCGCTACGAAGAACAGAATTCAAATCCCTATACGGTGATCTCTGCTCACCAGCAGCATTTGAGTCCACGACTTGGAAATCAAACTCATCAGAATTCCTCCCCATCAGGTCATATATCCTCAGATGTTGCTCATAAAAGCTTATGTGGACTCGAATCGCTGGTTGATCAAATACCAGCAATCAGAGAACAAGATTGCAGCAATATACCATTAGCGACAGTAGCGGCAGCTGCGGCTGCTGTGGAAAGTCGTATCTTGAGCTTGCAGCACCAGCATCAACATCCCCTGCAACCACATCAACAACACCAACAAAATCAACAGCAGCAACTAAAGCAATGCAAACAAGAGAACTCGGCGCAGGGAGAATCTTGTAGACCTACAAGTGAGAATAGCAATGTAAGCAATAGCAATTTCTCAGTAAGCAGTCTAGCCGCTTCTGCTTCGTCTGCAAGAACTGACAACGTTGCTATCTATGGTAATGGAGAAACAAAGGGCAACAATGAAAGTAGCCATAATAACAATTGTGACACCAATATTGACTATCCCATTCATAATCAATCGGGTTATCATCATACACCTCATTTGATTGGTAGCGCCCTGGGCACGAATGTTAATAATTCTGAGCCTAATCTTCACACGATTTCCCATCCTCATCCACCTCACTCACATCCGCATTCAATGTATGTGGACCAAGCGCACCACATGGCACATATCTCTTCCGTAAATGTAAATTCAATGTACGGCCCTGCATATGGATCCCATCCACAGCATACTACAGGAGAATACGCAGGAACACATGGTCACTATAGTCTTGGCGGTAGCGTTCAGACTACTGGGCCAACAAGCTCTGCAACTTTACATGTTCCGAGTCCAAATTATCCATTTGGACACCACCCATATGGTCATACGCCACCCCAAGCAAACTACCCAAGCTATACTCATCCACATACTCACCATCATCATAGCCATCCCTCACACCATTTAACCGTGTTTGATCACTTAAAGCCGTCCGACATAAGTGGGTACGGCGGTTTTTGATTAAAAAAATAGGAATATGGATCTGCAACCGATTTAATCGCAACTACCCGAATACAGCGACTTGATGTAAATGTAAATCTTTTACGATTTTGCGTCCCGCCGCATCTCAGCAATATTTATCAATCTCCGGCATTGCCGATTTTACTTTAAGGAATTTTTAGATCTTATATACAATAAGATAACCAAAGACTCCGCCTAATCTAATTATTCTAGCTTTACTTTCTAAAATTACAAAATACTACATATGATAATGTTCACTTAAATTATATACGTAACATACAGAAAAATACGATCCCGAAACAATTGTTTGTACTTAATATGAATTATTTAAGCATACTTTATTTTACTCACACACAAATATTGCTAAACTTACTAGTATATAATAAAGTTTTAAAACCAAATACAAAACAAAGTCATACTTAAATCTGCATCCCACAAAAATTATATTTTACAGTTGCCAATCCAGTTCATGAAGTTCATGAATATAATCTAAGAGCTGTTTCCACCAAAAATATGATATATTTTTTATTGTTTTCATCTAAAAGTGCTTTGCTGCGGACATAACATGAGAATGTGTTGTGATTGAGTGTTCATAGAACAGATACTAAAATGACAATGTAATTTCGTGTACTAACATACATTTTTTGGGTAATATCTCCTTAAAAAATTGGTAAAATTAATTTGAAACGCTCTTTCAAAAGCCCACATGTCAAAAATTTAAAAACAACCAAGAATCTGTTGAGCGATAATTGCCATTTAAAAATGACTAAATTTTTAATTTGATTGACCACATTTGGAATTAAATTCGTGCATCGCAATCAATTAGCTTTTGGGTCCCATAATTTTATTTCACAAATGTATCATTTTATACTACAGTGTAACTATGTAGACACACAGATGGCAAGAATTCTCATTATAACTTACAATTCAAAGTAATTTCCAACATAAAATGTTGCGTATTTTATATTTGTACGCATAATGAGACTTGTATATATATTTTTATACCCGTAACTCCTAGAGTAAATTGGTATACGTTGAAAAGTATGTAACCGGCAGAAGAAAGCGTTTCCGACCAAATAAAGTATCAGGATATTGATCCAATACCCAAGTCGATCTGGCCATGTCCATGTGTATGAACGTCGAGATCTCAGGAATTATAGAAGCTAGAAGGTTTAGATTAAGCATAAAGATTCTAGAGATATACGTCCACAAACCGCCCAGGACTGCCACGCCCAAACTCTTGCAAAATGTTTAATATTTTTTCATATAATTTCTTGTACATTTCTATCTATTTTTCAAACAACTTTTTGCCACAAACCCCCAAAACTGCCACGCCCACATTTTTGAGTCATTTGTTGTTCTATCGATATGCCGAAAATGTTTTGTCCACGCCCACTATGACCCTTAATTACCCAATTTCTACCGATATTCCTGAAAAATGTTGAAATTTCTCGGTCCCACTTGAACTAGCTGAGTAACGGGTATCTGATAGTCGGGAAACTCGACTATAGCGTTCTTTCTTATTTACTATTGTCATTATTTCTTTTAACATGCCAATGGTTTTGTGCGTATTTTGAAGTTGCGGTTTTTATATAGCAAGATACAAATTACCACACAATTTCAAATGCGCTTAGGGTGAGTGTGAGTGTAATTTTTCTAAATATGAACAATTCTTTTTTGAACATTTCTTTCCAATAGAATGTACAATTATTTTGAATTAACCAGAGAACCAAGTAAGTCTTTGGACATGTGTCGTATCGGTGTTGTAATTAAAAAACACCCTTCGAGATAGTTTTTAAGCATATTATATTAAGAAAAGTTAATGTACATATTTACATTGTAATGTCTGTGTAGATTTAATTTTGCTCTGTTACTGTACTACATCTTCGAAAGTAAATGCATTCTCGGGAATTTTGGGAATTTTAGGAAAATTACGATACTTTTAAAGTTATAGAACAAATTATTTTATTATACTCACACAATTTTTACGTTTTGCACATATTTATTTAAACAAAATTAAACTATTAAAAAAAACAAGTCATAAGATCAATTAATAAATGAAAATACTTTACAAATTGAACTAACCAAATGAACTTTCGATTTAATACAAATTAAAATATTGTGTTATTAAACTTTCGTTATAGGATCAACATAAAATTTGTATACCCCTTAATCGTAGAGTAAAAGGGTATACTAGATTCGTTGAAAAGTATGTAACAGGCAGAAGGAAGAGTTTCCGACTATATAAAATATATATATTCTCGATCAGGATCTATAGCCGGTCGATCTGTCCGTATGAACGTCGATCTCAGGAATTATAAAAGCTAAAAGGTTGAAATTAAGCATACAGTTTCCAGAGACATAGACGCAGCCCAAGTTTGTTGATTAATGTTACCACGCCCACTCTAACGTCAACAAACCACCCAAAACTGCCACGCCCACACTTTTGAAAAATGTTTTGAAATATTTTATATTTTTATTAGTCTTGTATTTCTATCGATTTGCAAAAAGACTTTTTGCCACGCCCAAAAACCGCCCAGAACTGCCGCGCCCAAAAACATTTTTTTTTCAATATTTTTCATATCACACTTTGAAAAATGTTTCGATTTTTCTTAGTTTTATTGTTTGTCTGGCCAATTTCTATTGGTTTCGCGTTAGCGAAATCGTATAGTCGGGGAAGTGTTTCTGTTTGGGTTCCTTAAGTGTATTTACGCCTTTAACTATTGTAAACCCCGGTTTTGAGAACAATTAAAATAAATTTTAGTAAACATCAACCTGTTTGACTCACAGAGCGTTTTTTCAAGCTTTCTAATCGGACAAACAAACGTGTTTTTGTTAGCTAGAATTCTTTTTCTTTTAGTGGAACCTTTGTCGTTTTATAAAATTTGGCGATTAATTTGCTGCCATAGGTAAAGCCGGACGGTTAATCAAAAATGTATCATTATTTCGTTGATTTAGATAATAACAGTTTTTGTTCTTAAAATATACATTTTTGCACCCGTTACTCGTAATGAGAATGGTATAATAGATTCGTTGAAATGTATATATATACTCTTGATTACTAGTCGATCTGGCATCGTGTCACTGCTACGGCCACAATTTTAAAACATGTTTTGCGTATAATTTCTGTAAGGTTCCTTGCCGAAGCAAGCATGTGTTCTGGTTTTTAGTTAACGCTTTTCAGAACCGTGTCTACTCCTATGGCTTAACTCCTATATTGAGTTATTTCTTACCTTATACACCAAAATTAACAAACAAATGAATATATTAGAAAAAAATACTGTTTAAATAGTAAAATAGGATATTTTTTTTATACGAGGTTGATTTACATTTGTTGTTATACTCGATACTCGCAGAGTATTAGGGTGTGCGCGATTCATTTAACAGGTAGAAGAAAGGGTTCCCCATCCTATAAAGTATAAAGCTGTGGATGACAGTGAAGTAAGGCTCCAGGAGTGCTATCTTTATTAGATTAAGATCAATAATCGAATCGATCTGGCCATTTCCGTATGATCGAGGGGATCATACGGATGAGGGACACTGCCAAATCGACTCGGCTATTGATCCTGATCAAGAATATATATACCGTATGAGATAAATGGCTGTTGACTTCTTGCTTGTTCGATGAAAGAGATGGTAATTTTTTCGGAAGCAAAAGAAGAGGTGGAAAGGGAAGTGTTCTAGCCACGAAAAAGAAATTTAAGTCCCACTGTCAATTTTTTTCTTTTATTAAGCCCCTATAGAGACATTATTGATTTCAGTTAGAAATTTGCCGCGCTGCGAAGAAGTATTTGCGTCCATAAAGCTGCATACTCAGACTTTTTTGAACTAAGAAAAACTGGAAGACTTTAATGATAGATTTTTATGTGTTCTATTTAGCCAACCATATTTTCGCAGTTCTCGAGATCTTAAAGTTAATACGGAACGGCGGACCTTATTGGATTGGTCCATTCTGTTTCATATTTCTCAACGAATCTAGTATTTCAGAAACCGCGTAAATTACTGTTATTATGAAAAGTCTTCATTGATGTCATAGGTGCAAAAAAATACAAGTGTTTCTGTTTCATATTTTTATTCATTTATAATTTTATAATATATGCACATCTGCCAATTATTAAATATATAGGAACTTTATATTTTTTATTTATACTTCCTACTTTTGTAAGTTTTACCAGTATTTGTAGTAACTTTGATTAATTAATAAGTTGACAATAAAATTACTTATTCGCTTTTGTTTACTTATACTAAATATAAGAAACATTTGTTGTCATATGGTAAATATTATTTCAATTGAGAAACTAAGAGCATACGATTGTGCAAAATGTGTTTAGTATTTCCGAACACACAAAATATATGCCCAATTTGTAAAAAAATAATAAATATGCTTGTAATGTCTGACTTAAAAAATTTTTCAAAGGGAAAATAATAGTTGTTAAGTTTTTTTTAGTAATATTTGTGATATGTTGTATATTTATACGTACATACATCGGTATGTGTGGTGTCTATCAGTTGAGCAATGTAAGTTTTGATATCATCTTAAAATCTCATATTATTTTGGTGTTGCCTATGGAATTCATATTTTGAATAAGATTGTTTAAAAAAACTCAAATCGATTATTTCGAAGTCACAAATTTGGAAAACATATATAAATATATATAATGTGTAAAATATATTATATAAATAATATATATATATATCTATATATATATATGTTATCGGGTGTTAGTATGGTATTGTGTCCATTTATGCAAATCTGTGCTTGTTGGCAATTGTGAAGGCTTAAGTACGTACATATGTATTTAAATAATTCTTTTACAAACTGATTATGGGATTTCAAACATTCACATATTTGCAATATTCTAATATTAGAATGGACATACGGCATTATTTTTACATAAATTGCCTGTCGCTAATTAATGGTGAGATGAACAGAAAATCTTGTCATATATAGTATTCCTGAACTTACAAGTAAATATATTTGTATATCTTTTTATTAAATTCTATAGGAACTTCTTAGTAGATTCTTATGTTTCGCAACATATGTTATATTTAGTTGCGGTTAACAATGAACTTATACATAAACGAGTACTAGTACGTATAAATGTACGTAATGCAGAATAAAATCAAATAAATATAGGGCTGTATATTTTAATTTTAATTATCAGTCAAATACTATTTTGTTTAAAAATGTTGTAACTGTTTATGGTCTAAATTTGTCCTTTCAAATTATTAATAGTTACAATGACAAGGAACATTTTAAAATTATACATGTAAGTAAACGTACCAAACAAGCTGAGTTTTTGCTTTAAATTCTATGTTTTGTATTGGAAGATTTGAGAAAAAGTTATACAATTGTGAAATAGTAACTCCTGTTACTCCCAGAAGTTAGTTTATTAAACTTAAGTTATAAACAAAGAATGATTGGAAATAAATATTTATTTAATAAGTTTTTAACTGTGAATGAATTGCTTAATACGTCATAATAATTACTTAACAAGGAAACTGTGATATAGGTCGAAACAAAATTCATGATTTAACTAAAGCCCCTTTCCTTTTCTCTCTGCTCTCCCTTTTTCTTTTCATACGGAATTTGAATTTTTTGAAGAACAAATTATTGGCACGATTCTCTCAGTATAAGAATGACGTAAATAATATGAATTTCTTTAATATTGTACAGTGTTTCTAAATAAAATAGGAACCACGTATGTATATATTTCAGCTTTTATAGTCGGCATACTGAAGCAGATCTTAGTATTCATTGGCTACATTCTAATATAAAAACAAAGGCAAAAGCAATCAAATGCTAGGAACTCAGTTTACATTTCACTAAATCTAATCCATTATATATGTATCTATATGATATCATATTTTTGTTTGGAGCGACTTGTTATTTTAACTTATCAAGATAACGCCCTCCATCTTGAATTGTTAAGGATTGCCTCAAGTGTGCATGTGTATACCTTAAGTTTATTGCTAATTTATATTTCGAATAGTTAGGAACACTTCCGTATAATTAAGAGATTCTTACTAATGTTGGAATAGGTTTTCGCAAGAATTCAATACATATATCTGTAGATTGATGGAATGTCAATGTTTTTGTAAACTCTTTAAAATAGGAACATTTCAGTTTTCGTAGTATGGTTGGTTTTTTTTGTATTTTCGTAGTGTACGCATATTTCGCGTGTGCAAATACTTTTCCTTCTGTAGTCTGCAAGGTAGAATATGTTTAACGGTTTAAAAAACTATATGTATATCAACTCACCTACATTTTAACCACTATCCACGGTTATAAGGCCATATAAACACTCAGATTTACTTTCCACCTATAACTAATAAAATGAGAGTTACTGATTAAGCTATCAGCCATTGAATATATCATTAGATGATTGTGTTACACTACTCCAACTGAAAACGTTTATTCAATATTAAGTTTACAAACCAAAATATTATTAAGACAACGACTAAATAATAATAAAAACGCAAGTTAGTAATTAAAGAATTTGAATAAAATTAAATGTTTATTTTTGTACATGTTTCAGTATATTGATGTGATTCGATATGGTGTTTATTGGCTTATACATTTATAATATATTGATATTTAAGCACTAATGAAGTGCCAATATCGGTATTTGTAGCACCAAAAACTTAATTTGCAACATTTTGGAAAATATACCTAAATTTTGCAACGGTTGCTTTAAAAACGCTTCGGAATAGGTCGGGTAACTTTTAGCATGTAGTGTTTTCTCGGCACTTAAAGTGACATTTTCCTGAACTTACTTTAAAAGCCCTCACACTAAGAGTAATTAGTTCTCTTATTCTACTTTTGTTGTTTTTCACACGCAGGCATACATTATTTGCTTACACATATTAGTTTTTAGTATGAACTATTTCGTAAAATGTCAAATTGCGAGGCGTAAAAAATATATTCCTACTAGTATAGATATGTTTTTGAACATTCTGGAAACTATCAATTCAGGTGTGGGCATCAAGCAAAATAAAACTTTTTAAAATAAACAGACAAAGCAAACGTGTTAAAAAAAATAACAAGCTTTACTGGTATTTTTAAATCTGACCAACAGATAAGATCAAATAGATGATTTTTGTATCTTCCCGAAACTCTTACCGGTGATATGGTTTCGGTTAAAAAGCTGCTGCATAAGTTCCTGATTACCAGCGATTTTTCGCGTATCTTCAGAAACGACTTCGTTAGGTAAATTATGCTGGACATGACTCTTGGAATCGCCACCATTAGTGTCATAGTTAAGCATACAGTTCCCTTCGGCAATAGCATCAGAATCTTGTCTAGCTGTGTGAATAGAGTGGCTTGTCGCGTTTGTCACAACGTGTTGGAACAAAAATGCCTTTGATAAGTTATAAAATCGTTTTTCCCTGTCAGAATCGTTGTCCTCGCTTCCACTGCCATTGCTCTGTGCATAGAGCTCGGTGGTTTGTTCGAGCAATTTCTTCATTTTGCTAATGTGCTCGACACTAAAAGCATGCTTTCGGATGTTGACTTGGGTGACTTGACACAGCTGACAGTCCTGTAGATTTGTTTCGAGGTCCGTATCCACGGTTATGCCGTTGGACCTTAGGTCGCTATAAGCCTCCTTCCCGCTAGAGCCATCGTAGCTATTATCGTCAGATATGTGTGCATAATGTCGCTGATTCCGCGATTTTTTGTCTTTTGCCCGTGAATTTTGAAACCAGACCTTGAAAAATAAAATAGGTTTATCGTTGTAATTGCATTTTTGTCCATCTAGCTTAAAGCTTAAAAGCATTATTTACCTTCAGTTCTTTAGAGCAAGATGAAAAGCATGACTTAAAAAAAATCAGGTGAAACCCAAAAACGGTTTAATTTGATTGCCTATCATTTAATAGGTCAGTGTTGCATTGTCACTAAAAAAATAAAATATAAATTTAAAAAATGAATATAAGCGAATTTATAAATAATCTGCGCGTTGTAAATATTTGTAGCATATGAATCAAGAAAGCAAATTAGATTCGGTAACCCAAAACATATATTCCCTTGCAATAATAATTAAAAAAATAATAATGGAGAAATATATAGTCAAGTTGCTAGACTCAGCTAGGATTGCTAGGAAGAAATTTAAAAATTATGATATAAAATGAAAAAATAGATAACTTAAATGATTCGTGACAACTGTTTTGAAACAAACTTGAAAATCTGAACTTTCTAGCTTTTCTAGTTCCTGAGGTCTCGACGTTCATACGGAATAAACTGCCACGCCCACCCCTTTGAAAAATGTGTTAATATTTTTTCTCATGTTTTCTAAATTTCTATGAACTTCCCAAAAAAAATTTTGCCACGCCCACTCTAACGCCCTAAAGCCAACAAACCGGCCAAGCACACACTTTTGAACAATTTTTACATTTCTTCTTATTTTATTCCCCAATATCTATTGATACCCCAGAAAAAAGATGAAATAACGGGTATCTGATAATCGGGAAACTCGACTATACCATTCTCTCTTATTTTTTTAAGTATAAAACCAAACTTACATAAACCAAATTTAAGTTTTCTATATAATTTTCATGTCGTTTGGTACTTACTTGAACTACGCGTTTCTTTAAGTTAACTTTCTTAGATATCTCTTCAAGCATTTTTCTGCTTGGATTTGATTCGGATTGATAACATTCATACAAAAAGTTCAATTGCTCCGGAAGGATGGTTGTTCGTAAGCGCTTATTTTGCTTGGATGAAACGTTAACCGGAGACACAGAGGACCGCTTCTCAATTGCATTGGAATTTTGAGTAAGTTCATCTTTTTGGCATGCTTTCTCGTCATCATTAAATGTTAAAGTCTGGGAGTTGTTCTCTATCATTGTGGCATCCAGGAAGTCCTCAAGATTATGTAAGTAGTGCGACTTTTCCTTGTCATCTTTTTGTTTGGATCTCGCGCATAGATACTTGTTTTCATCATCCATCGCAATTAATGACGATTCCTGCGTACACTCGTCTTTTGTTTCAACTGAAGGGATGCCGTTCGTCGCGGTTAAATTGCTTTGGCCCACATGAATGCCAATATTGTTGTTATTAATATTTTCCACTTTGTTTTTGTTCATAGATAACTCGTTTTCTTCGCTTGGCCTGTCTATGCGTAGTTGTTCATCTTGTTTCTCTCTTTGTAGTTCTGTTGCCTGCTCCAATGATGTTTCTCCAATATAAGGGGCTTCATCCGAAGTGGATTTTGGCATTCGCGAGGATGGCTTGTAGCCTGGGACATCAGGAATTATTTGGGGCGAGGCAACTAACTGAAAAAACTTTTTCGACTCATTAAGTTGGTAGTACTGAAGTAGAAACTCGATGGTAGGCTTTTTACTGGAGCTAAATAGATGCTGTTGGCTGGATTTTGCCTCTTCATGTGTGCGATAGTACTGTAGTAAAAAGTCATAGTTACTGACTTTTTTTAATTCGCTCTGCTGATAGAAGTTAGTTAGGAAATCAAGTTCAAAATCGCAGTCGTTTCCTTGTTCTAATTTCTTTTGTTGTTGTTGCATGAGGAACTGCTGTTTTACCTCTTGGCTCGTTTCATTCTGCATAAAATACTTGTACAGGAACTCGTGCTTTTTTTGTGAAGCCTCAAGCTCCGACAGGGACTGCATTTCATCTGCATTGGAAGAGCAGTCCGAGTATTTCCGTTTTTTTGTTGGCGGCGGTTGATGCTGTAGCTGCTGCTGTTGAGCCGCCGCTTGTTGTAGACTTTGCAAAATGCTGCCAAAGGGACCGAAATTGGCTTCAGGGTTAGAGTTCTGACTTGCGTCTGAAAAAATGTTTCCTGGATTCATCAGGTGTAATAGTTGATGCTCTCGCAATTTTTCCGATTGGTTAAATTTCAGCTCGCATTTGTCGCAATCAAACTTGGGAGGTCGTTGAGGGTGATCTAAACTGTTGCTGCGTTCTCGTTGCGGCGGCGTGGGGGTCGTGGATGGACTGAAGTCAGTAAGCGAAGAAGACTTTGCAAACAAATGCTGTGGCGAGGGCAGTGCGCCAAATGAATGCTGGGTGTACTGTCCCGAAAGGGGAGCTGCCGAGCCCGGCGTTGACAGGGTTTGCGAAACAACTGCTGAGCCTGGTGGACAAATTCCGACATGGTGTATATCCATGGAAGAATTAGAATCCTCCGAGCTCAAATTCTGCGCGATTTGAGCTGCAGCGATTTGTGCCTTGGCAGACTTTTTATTATTCTCCTCTTTGAAGCAGTGATTTTTCTGATGCCGTATTAGCTCGTAGTACCTTTGAAATACCAAGTTACACTTTTTGCACGCATAGTTAATGTTTTGCTTTTTCGTCTCCTCATTTTCAAACAGGGTATTGTTCGGCTGGTTTTCATAAATCTTACGTTGCTTTTGTCTGGCGTTTTGAAACCAAACTACTATAACCCGGGGAGACAGTAACAAAAGCTTGCTTAAATACTCGAGATCGCTGTCCTTTGGATATGAGTTGTTCTCGAAGAACTCCTGCAAAACCTTTATTTGGTAGTCTGTAAAACGAGTCCGATTAGCTCGCTTGCCACCTGATGTAGACGATGAGGAGCTCGAAGAGTTTGAAGAGTTGCTTTCGAACTGAGTACTAACACTGCCTGAGGTCACCATTGGAGCTACGTTCTTTTCAAAAGTTTTTCCAACAATCTGCATTTTTTTTGGTGGTCCCATGTTACTACCCATATTCTCCAATTGCTGGTTTATTAAATCATTCATGCTGCCATACATATTTCCGGCAGCTCCACTATTCGGAGACGGAGGGCGTGACAGTACATCGGAACTCCCACTTTCTGATTTAGTTTCAAATATATTTATTTGCTGTTGACTCTGACAATTGGATGCAAGAGCCGAACCCGCTAGCAAGGATTGGTCCTGTACCGTATCCGCGTTTTGATTTGTCAAGCACTGTTCTGGGGGATCCACTAGATCCTGTTGCTGTTTTAAAAAGCTAAAATTTGAATGCTGCTTTGTTTGGTATGCAAAATCAGTTGCCCCAATCACATCATCCTGCGGCTCTGACTTTATTTGCCCGTCTAAAGAGTACGGCAAGATTTGGTCCTTGCTCCCGAGCTGTCCGAAAAATATATTATTGCCTATATAGTCGGATATATTGCCGCTTGAGTTCGTCGATTCTGGACGAGATAACGGTGTTGAAACTGGAACAGTTGCAGTAAATGTAACAGGCCCTGATGCGTTAGCTTTTCCCGCCGCTAGTACTTTTGAAGTTGCGTTTTCTTTAGAGCTTAAATTGGTACTACCAGATGGTGGTAATGAAATAGTTGATGAAGTCATTGGTCCTGTTACTGCGACGCTACAAGTATCATTTAAAGGGGTAACTTTGGCTTGTCCTGTACGTTCATACTCTTCTAAATTCAGAGTAGTCGATGGTGGATTATTAAAATTATAAGGAGAGTCCTTATTACGTTGTCTTTCCTTAAATAGCGTGTTCCGGAACCAATGTTTAACCACCTGCAAAAAATATTTATGTTTATCTGCACTTTCGATCAATCCCTAGCAGCCTTACCTTCATTGGTAGATTTGCTTTCTGAGACATCTCCATAATGCTCTCTTCGCTTGGCGAATTATTTATATCGAAATGGGCCCGCAATATTTTAAGCTGATCATCTGTAATACGCGTTCGAGCTCGTTTTTGGTTGCTGGCCAGCTGCTAAAAAAAGTCAAGATAAAAATAAGATATTTACGCTTATTTGAACCGTGTGTCAAGCGAGATGTGTTAAAAACTTGGTAACAAATAAAAAAAAACTTCTATATACATTTGTGATCAGGATCACCAGCCAAGTCGATCTGGCCATTTCCGACTGTACGTCCGTAAACGTCGAGATACCAATTAACAAAGAAACCGACAAAAATGTTAATTTTTAAAGGTTCGTCGAAATCCTGCTTTGGAAATATCCTTTAAAAAAGCATGCATTTGCGAACCTTCAAAATATTTATATTCTTTATGAACATCAACAGCCGAATCTATGTATTCATGTCAGTTGGTCTGTAACTACGCAAAACTAGTCTCAATGCTTTAAAACTATCTGCATGAAGCATTCGCAAAAGAAGAGTTATAAGATCGGACGACTATATCGAATGATGCATATTCCAATTTGCCGCTTGCCGAACCAAGTTTATTTTGTATATTAAAAAGAATAAGATCAATTAATGATTGATAACAAAGAAACAATTTCTTTTCAAATTAATTTAATTAATTATGTTAATTGAATTAATTTTCTTATGCTGAGATTAAAACCATTTACGGTTAAATATGTTACCCAAAATCGTTAATATATAATTCCTTACAATTTATGATTTAACAATCATAGTCTTAATACAGTACCTGAGAGTTTGCGTTCGCATTGAGCTGAGTTTGAGGTGGAACTGCGGTAGCTTTCCCCGAATCTACCGGTAAAGAGCTGACACCAGTGGTAAGATGTGTATCACCCAGTGAAGCAGATGTTGCGGTGGCGGTTGTAATGCTGTTATTTTGCGCTGATGACCCAGATACTGCATTGCCTGCAGCATTGGCGCCGAATACTAGGGGCGGTGCTAAGTTCATGAAGTTGAGGGACATCAAGTGGTGAAATTGCATTATATTAAGCATATCGACCGGGTTAATTGGAAGACCCGATGCGGCAGCAACTGCTCCGAAATGCTGTTGTATATGCTGAAGATTTTGTAGACCCTTAAACAATTATTTTATTAGCTGTGTGACCTTTACGAATTCAAAAAAGATCTACCTGCAATTGAGGGGGCATCTCTCCAGTGGACATAGACAGCGTTTCGGGATGAAGGCCTCCAGCATCTGAGTTACACTGCTGTTGTTTGAGCAAAGCAGCGAAAGTCGCGAGGTATTGTTGATGTGATTGGGAATCGAGAGACATTGGAGTAGGTGACAAATGTCTAGTTTCTTTGTTTAGGTGCGCCTCCAGTTCAATTGGCGAGACATCACTCCCTGAAACTTCTGAAACAAATCCAGTTTTTTTCTATCGGAATTCTTATTTTTTGAATTGAAATGAATTCGTTTTACCTCTTTCTCCTGCATGGGACTCCGCTAAAAGATGCTTGTTAGTCTCCTCAGTACTTAACATCGGCGTCTGCGGACTGTTTGTCCTTGTTGATGGGGTTCCATCCTCAGCGTGTGCTTGCTCCATGTGTTTCTGAAGCGCCTGTGTACTGCGAAAGTTACGTTGGCAAAAGGAGCACTTTGTAGCATCCCGCATCGAATGGTAGAGCATATGCGTGGTAAGTTTTTCCTGTGTTTTAAATGCTAAGGAGCACTGTTTGCAACGATACTTGTAGACATGGCGCTCCGAGATAATCAGGCTGATGTGCATGTCTTGAAAGTGGCTGATCATAGCTGGAATGGTTCTGAAACTCATGAAGCAAGGACGGCTAACGTGGCTGGCTGCAAGACACAAATACTCCCCGTTTTGCAAAGGAAAGTGCTGATTCTGTTGGGCATGCTTAAGTAGCTGTTCCTCGTGCTTGAAGCTTGCCTCACATTGCTGGCAAGATAGTCCTTGCAAGCTCACTGACTGGCTTGGGTTAGCTGAGGTTGATTTGATAAGGCTAACGTTGCAGGTGTTTTCAATAGGGGATGGTGCTCTCTCGGGCGCATTCGTATTTGCGTATGGAGCTTTGTCTGTAGGGCATGCTATATCTGTGCTCTCTTTTTTCAAAGCTTTCTGATCCACCAGAAGTAAGAGCCGGGAGAGGCCATCTCTTGTAACGCTATGAACGCTTGTTAAATGGTCCTCCAAGTACTGTTTTTCCCGGAAATGGTTCTCGAGGCAAAGCGGACACTGTACCCCAACTTCAGTTTCTGCAACTTTTGGCGACTCTGGAGCTCCAGATTCTGTCGCTTGGGAGGCCAAGTCTTTAATATCCTCCATTGATGTCGTGCGATCAACTTCCTGTTCGACGCGCTCTTGTTTTATGCCCAGAGGAGCGTCACTGACATTCGTATCTAAGTCCTTGTCTTCATCGACGGTCTCCTGTATCGGTGGATTTATAACAGCGCATCTTTGATGCACGGCAGCTAGAGCAGCTGCAGCCACAGCTGTTTGGAAAGCCTGCAGGGCAGCCGTGTTGGTTGGTATAGTTATAAATTCATCACTCTCAGCACATGAGTGCTCAGTCTCAATATGAGACGCAATTTCGCTTTTAGATTGGACGAAGTATTCGCAGAGATTACACTTGAATACTGTTGTAGGGACGCCTGAACCAAGTTTATTTACGTTTGGCGATACAATTTGACTCAAATTCTTATCGCAAGATGTTGCGCAACTTGAGGGAGATGTTGGTGAAAACATACTGACATCTGGAATGGCCGGAGCTGCCGCAGATGATGCCGCAGCATAGCTGGCATCCGTTGCATCATTGGATGCGGTTCTAGCCAAATTTAGGCCAGATGCGAAAGAAACATCTGAAAATAAAACACATTAATAAAATAAGGAAGGAAAAAATAAATCGTATGCCTAGTGAGTCTCACGGTGAGGCGGCCTGCGCCCAACTATAGTGACACCTACGCAGCACAAGTTTATTTCAACATAAAACAAAGCAAGATTCGGCAGGCCGAAGATTATATTCACTTGAAGTAAAAACGTTGTTTTTTATACCCGTTACATGAAGATTAAAAGGGTATACCAGATTTGTTGAAAGGTTGTATGTTCTTAAACCCGTTACTCGTAAAGTAAAAGGGTATACTAGATTCGTTGAAAAGTATGTAACAGGCAGAAGCAAGCATTTCCGACCTTATAAGGGATCAATAGCCGAATCGATCTGGCCATGTCCGTCTATCCGTCAGTCCGTATGAGATCTCAGGAACTATAGAAGCTAGGGAGTTGAGAGTTTATCATTTTATTATTTTTTGTTGTCGATTTCTATCGATATACCAAAATAAATTCAAATCAAATTTCTCTTTCGCACTCCCCCTAGCTGGGTAGCAGGTTTCTGGTAGTGGAGGAAGTCGGATATAGCGTTCTGTGTTGTTTTGTTTCCAGTTTTTCAATCTTTCGTACAAACAGAAATTAAGTCAACGGTTCAGGCGTTCGAAAGCTATGGGCAAAGGAAATTGAAACTTTGAGGTTATTCCAAGAGTATTATTACTTCAGATTTTTGTTAAATAAACTTTAATCGTGGCAAAATTTGTTATTAGGCATTTTTAATCTTGAAGTTACCATTTTTTTTATGTTTAAAACTAACAATTTGTAACTAAAAATAGACTTCAACCAATACTAATACTAGTTAGAAATGTCGAGAAGGCCACTAATAAAGGTTCAAAGCTCACAGAATCAACAGAGTAATTAATATCATTTATCGAAAGACAAACGGAAACAAGGGGAAACATCAGACTGCATTCGCAGCGGAGCAGCTTTTCGGATCCGCAGGCACAATACTCTTTAGCCGAAGCGAGCTGGCAGTGACGCAGAAATCGTTTGGACCTTTATTGTCGTTTTGCATATAGACCCGAGACACCCTACATCAGTGTAGCAGCAGCATGCGCAATTATCAGCATATAAAAAGGAGTGGGCGCAGGTGAGCTCATGGCGAGGGGCAAGTGCGAATCTGGCCTGGCTTCAAATTGATGTGGTGCGGAGTACTGCTATGTGTTCTGCCAAATCCGTATGTGCGCAAGAAGTGGCGGTGGAGCGGCGACTGTTTGTTGTGTCTCTGCGAGGTTCGGTCTTTTAGTTCGGGGTTTGGGGTTCGGCGTCGCGTCGGTGTTCTGTGGTTAGGTGCTATGCCTGCGGTTCGGACCTGCACGACGCCGCGCATCTGATATGGGAATCTCACACTGCGGAGTGGAGTAAATTTGTTTGGCCGCTTGGATTGTGGGCTTCGAATACCCATGCCCAAGCAAAGAAAGACTAGCCAGAGTCTGGGCAGCATACTGAGTCTGAGCCTGAGACTGAGGATCAAACTCGTGTGGAGCAAAGTGTGCACGTCACTAATTGCAAATTCGATGGATACACATAATCGTTTTTGCATTCTTAAGTAATTTGTAATAATTTCCTTAAGGGTCAGCGTCAGCGTATAAATCTCAGAACGCATATAAGTCGCTAAAGAAAAGAGGGGGCGAAGACGAGAGGAAGCACAGAGAAGAATTTACGTAAACGCGACGATGATTCGGAGCCCAAAACGTGAGGATGTGTACGAGGACGAGGCCAGGGCGAAGACGCAGACGAAGACGATAATAATCGAAGAGCGGCGAAGAAGAAATTGAACTGAAATCAGCGCTTAATGATGAGTTACGAACGAACGAACCGTATTATACAATGCAATATGGTTATGGTCTGTGGAAGGTGAAACTTTTAAAAATCATGAGCAGCGTTTGTATTTATCATTGTATTTATCAGAAGCATTTAATATGTGCATGATGGACAACCTTACCTAATATCTCTACACAAGATCATATTCATTTAAATTGCATATTATATATATTTATTTATATTTTCCCTGATAGGGTATTATCGGGAAGGTGAACTTGCAGAGTCAACGAAAATACTAGACACATTGAAAACTCTATTAACATATAACCCTACCTCTCATATCAGAAACAAACCCTGATTTGATCTAGCCGAAGACACTAGAACTATTCTAATGTATTTGATCCAGCCATTATGTCTAGAACCTGATAAGATTAGATTGACAGATTCCTAAAACGCCTTAGAGGCAACAAGTATGCTTGTTATTATTATTATTATATTTTATTTATACACGTTACTCGATTAGTAAAGGGTTATACTCGATTCGTTCAAAGGTATGCCCATCCGTATGAACGTCCAGATCTCGCAGTTTGCAAGTTTGTTCAAAATATTTATTTTTCATTTGATGAGGTAATTTTTATCAATTACCAAAATCATCACAATTTTTAGAAATGATTTAATATTTTTGTATTTTATATATTTGGCCTAGGTTTGATTTCAGTTTAAGGCTTGCAACCCTTCAAGGAGATATTTGCAATCTCATAGAGTATATATAATAAAAGTGTATACTAGATTCGTTGAAAACTATGGAACAAAGAGAAGAATGCGTTTCCGATCATATAAAGGAATGGCCTTGTCTCAGGAACTATAAGAGCTGGAAGGTTAGGAGTAAGCGCACAGATTCCAGAGGCATAGACGCAGCGCAGGTTAAACCATCGGCTTGCCGAAGCTAGATTTCTTTCTTGTTTTCAAACTAAAACACTTGTACACCTTGTCAATTCGTAGTACATTTTGATTTTTTATAGAATATTTTAATGTGTTCCAACATACCTTCGTTTTCCATGACCCATTCCGTCACTTTGAATACTTCGTTCAGTGCGGGTATTTCTTTGTTCTCACTGCGACGCTGCAAACAGATAAATTGCTCGACTTGCAAGTGTCTTATTCCTTTCACATGCTGTACCATTTCATGGATGTTCTGAGCGGTGAAGTTGCACAGCTGACACAGGAGCAGTTTTTTGGACGACTGCAACTGCACTTGCTGATCTTCATCCGGGCAGGCGCATTGAGGATCTTCTTCAGCAGAACCCGACGACTTATTGTGCATTTCACTTTGCTGAACAATGTACAGTAAATGCTGAAATATCATTCGCATTGTGTCGTGACGCATCTGTTGTGTGTGCAGACCCAGCTTCTGGATAGAATTTGTGTGGAAGTCGCAGCAGTTGCACTTAAGTTGCACTACATTTGCGGCAAGCTGCTGCTGATACTGCATTTTATACTCGTTCCGGGGACCGCCCTCTCTGATGTGGTTGATAAAGTTGAGCTTCTGCAAGTGCTTGTCCGTCTTGCTGTGTAGTTGGAAATTTGCCTTGAGATTCGTCTTGTAGTTGCACAGCCGGCATATATAGTTGTTATTGTGAATAACCATTATTTCGGAGGATGCGCTGGAGGATTGTCGGGATCGATCTAGCAGCAAATGCTGGTTCAGATCGTCCAGGTTGTTCGTACTGAAGCAATCGCAGATTAGGCAGCTGTAGAAAGCCGTGGGCCATTTATCCGTTTTTGTTAGCGGGTGAGGATCCCCTGATAATTCGCCGGACACTTCGTTTGAGTGGCTCATTCCCATTCCCATTGCCATTCCTATCCCCATGGCAGCTCCTGTTCCATGATTGAGCTTTATTGGCTTGGGAGAAAAGGAAAACTGATCAGGAGTGCTCACGGGCGAAGACGACGGCGATAGTTTGGTATTAGCTGACTGCTGATGTTGTTGCTGTTGGTGAAGAAGCTGGATCATAAGGGCCTGGTTGTACGCGAGATCAGCCAGAGCCACCTCGGGCATAAAGGTTCCGGAGCTGTGGCCAGCAATATTCCCAGTGCCGCTCTGTTGCTGTTGCTGTAAGAAATTAAATGCCTGGATGTGCTTGATATTATTCTGAAGCACTGCCATGTTGTGGGTGTGTTTCTCGCTGGTCATGTGGATGCGCAGGTTGCGGGCCACGGAAGTATCATAGCTGCAGATGTCGCATCGAAATGAAGGCTTTGGCTTGGTACCGGCGTTGTTTGTATTGCTTCCGGCATTGGCATTGGAACTATTTGCTCCAGTTGCGGAAGGCGTTGCGCTTCCGCTCAGGGATGTGGTGCCGCCGACAATGTTGGATGAGCCACTGCCTGCGCCAGACCCGCTGTTGGATGAACCTGCAGCGGTTACTTGGGGCGAGGAGCTGGACAGCAGCAGTTTGCCAGTCACCGCTGCAGCAGCCGCAGCTGCAACCATATTTTGAGAGCTGTTTAGCTCCTGCATATTGTTCAGATGTTTGTCCGATTGCATATGAATGGAAAGATTACCCTTGGTGGTCGTGGAGTAGTTACAGATTTCACAGCGGTACGGTTTATAACCGCAAGAGTAGGATTCCCCCCGTGCCAGCCGAGGATGCTGTTGTCCTGTGCCATAGGAAAAGGGTTTAAATAAATTGGTAACTGATTTAAAACTCTTTTAAAAATCTAACATCGTTTTATTACAGGACTGAAACCCACTGTTAACATTATAAAAAGTAATAAAAAGGTAATAAAAAAGTAATGAAAAAGTAAAAAAAAGGGTAATGTAACGCCGTTTCGTAGTGGACGGGCAAACAAAGACCGATCAGCTCCGCCTTAAGGGTGTAAAAAGTACACCATATGGTGTTCAATAAACAACCGAGCAATAGAACAATTAGCAATCGAAATAACTAAAATATACCGCTTATATATGTAGTAAAATCATGAAAAATTAATTTGTCTTCAATTTTGTAATTTTAATAAAAAGTCGAAGTAGTATTTTGTAAGCTTAATGGACTTAATACCTGCAAGGCAATAACCACAAGCACTCTCCCCATCTGGATGTTTCTCCCTCATGTGGATCTCCAAAGTTTCCTGATATTTATAGTGCCAATTGCATTGGGGGCATTTAAGAGTCTTGCAGGAATTGCGAGTGGACATTTGCACGCCGCTATTTAATCGAGCCGAGTTTAGAAGCATTTCACAGCTGAGGATCGAAAATAAGCATAGTAATCATTAAACAACGAATCAGAATACGTTATACAAAAGATAGTTAAGAATGGCCAAGCGATTTGATTTGCTTGTATTCGATTAGTAGATTACTATGGAGTTGTATCATTGGTGGTACCTAACAAAGTGACAGAAAAATTATAATGATACCGAACCGACAGTTGCTCGCCTCGACCCAGGCGACACCATTAAATTGTAACAATTGGGGTCCGGACGGACAGGCGGTCAGAAACATTTATTAAGTGAAATCAGCGCAATTGGTTTAATTTTTGTTGGTTCGGCCGCCATCATAAACTTACGCCACTGCAATATTTAACTTTGCCCCCTCCGTGCAGATCATATCAACATAACAAAGATTTCCCAACAAACTCTTAATTGAAATATACAGGCATATAATATATATTTATGGGACCGGAGACTAAAAGTGGTGTGGACCTTATTAACAACAACAGATTCCTCGCAACAACAGATAGATCGCCGCAATATACAATGTACTCCATTCAACAATTTATGATGGTACATTCCTAAAATCTCGTTTGCTTTTTGTTCCCGTTTGTAAATATAATATTTACCCTTTTAATAAAGAAGCAACCTAAATGTTCCGCGTGATACAAATTTCCAACAACATTAAATTGTAGGAATGAAAAAAACCAGCACACCTGTTGGTTTGCCGAAACTTAAGTGCATTCGTCGGAGTTAGGGCTTATCTTTTTTATTTACTTTGCCCGTATACACAAATTTAACACTCTCCAATCTACAAATTCACCAGAGAATATTCTCATTGGTGCTTCTTGTCAATCCCGGTTGGGATTTGGAAGCAAACGTGATTATTCAAGTGTGAAGCAATTAGTGGGATGCAACTAACCGGAGGGCTTTTTATCATCAACCCAATCGACATTTACGTTTTAATGAGCAGCCTGTAAGCTTGTCCCGCGGGCGCAACTAATCAACCCATGAAGTTACTGCTGTTGGCCTAATGACTTATTGTTCAACAGTGGCAAAAAGTTTTCAGATCCAGTCACAAGTTCAAATATCCTTAATAATTCCGCATATTACGGCATTGTTAATGAACGTGTACCCCTTTCAAAGATCAATAATCGCACCCTTCACGTGGTATGTGCGGTCCTCAAAGGCAACCCTTCACCAATCACCCATGAAATGCCTGCAGCAAGGCCTATGACTTCACATCCATAAAAACCTATCCATCCCCCGTAATCGGACTGAGACCCGAAATGCTACTGCATACTAGTTCGAACCTATTGCTTACCGCGCACAGTCTACTCCTTGGGGACGACCATTGATGTGCTCGGAACAGGCGCCGATTGTAAAGCTGGATGTGGCGGTCGACGCATTTCCAGCGCTGGCCACCGAGGAGGCGCTTGGTGATACGGCCAGGGTAACACTGTTGCTGCAAGGTGAGCGATGTGGGGTTTGCTGGGGCTGCGACTGAATTTGCAGCTGGGGAAGAGATTGAGAAAACTGGTGATGTGAAGAAGACGGTGACTTTGACCGCTGCTGGATGTCAAGGAGTTCGCAGGTTTTGCAGTCCACACCATTGAGGTCGGGGTGATCGGGACATGGGCTTGGAAATAAGGAACTCTGATGTTGCTGCAGCTGTTGTTGAAGGAACTCTGTGATCAGCTTAACCCGGTTGTCATTTGATTCGTTGGCGGCCAGCGCAGCTAAAGATGCATGGAAGGAACTGACTTGAGGAGTATATGCACCACCTGTTGTCATGTGCTGCATTTGCAAAAAACCTGAGCATGGAACATCCGAATCATTTGTTTGAGGTGATGTGGACATAGAGCCAATCTTCATTTCCACCTCTGACGAAGACGACGAGGGTGGCTCTGTTTCTTGGTTGCAATGTGTTGACTTATGGTTACTTATATTATCAGTACTGGGTGATAAGACTTCCCCGGATGCGTATGTCGATGGTGGTGAACTGGTTGAGGAAACTTTTGATAGGTTATTAGTCTTTGCTGTTGCTGAGTTTAAGGAACCAAATTTCACAGTTAATTTTCCCGCTACTTTGGGCGATGATAATGGGATATATGCACTAGGTGCCGCCATTTTACTACTACTAGTGTGCTGATCTGATTCAGACTCTTGCTCCCGGTCCTGGTTCAGGAGCCGATTCTGCTCAGTCTCTTGCTTATTTTCGGGCTCAAGTTCAGAGTCATTCCTGATAACTGGGTGCGGAGACGAAGGCAGAGTGGCGTCACTGCCCTCAGTTGCTGTTTGAAGCTTCTCGGTATCATTGCTATCAGCAGAGGCGTCATTATTACCCAAGGGCTGTAGAAAGGATATCTGTGGCTTTTCATCCATATTTCTTTGTATAATGGCACTGGAGTACTCGCGATTAAGTAGCTGCTGGTCCAGCTCTTCCAAATTGAGTCGGTGTTCAGTGTTTGCATGCAAGCTAAAGGACTTAACGTTGCCGAAAGACAACTTGCATATAAAACACATTAAAATTGGTTTCTGGATTTTAAATGCTCTGATTTGATCCTGACAAGTTGAGTTAGCATCTTGTGCGGACACCACACGAAAGGAATGGATTTTTGGACTTGATTTGTGGCAAGCGCCTCCTAAGGATTCGAAACCAGGACGAGTATCCACAGCTTCCTCCTGCCTCTTGTTCTCGCTTTGCTCTAGATGATACTGGGACGGGTGTTCTATATCTATCTCTTCCTGCCTTCGATCTTTAGCCTTTGACAGGTTCTTTAGTGAATTCGATGCTGAACCATAACAATTTTGGCCAGACCCTGATCCACCTCCATTGGTATTATCTGTGGCGATGATGTGTGCGCTGCCATCAAGATTGTAAACTATTTTCCCATTAAAAGTTTCCACATCAGAACTGGACATTGGAGAGCCGTCGTCATTACCATTATTGGACCTAAAAAAGTTAAAAATACACATTTGTAGTTTAATAACTGAAAGCCATGAAGTAAATACCCTATTTAATTAATATGTTTTATAAAAAGTAGTCAGAAAAAAGACAGTAGAACGCGATTGCATCTTATCTTATTAAGAGAAAACTTCTCTAAGAGAGGTACAAACGCGCTATATGAAACGTATGCAGGTGAAAGGAACCGTTTCCGACCATGAAATTTGAAATTTATATTTTGATTCGGATCGGTATGAACGTCGGGATCTCGGCCAATCTATTCTACGACAATAAAAGGTCAACCTGAACAACTTTTAATCTAGCTGTTGTTGAATTTAGCGGGAAATCGGCAAAAATTAAAATTCTTTTCTTTATTCTTTTCTTTCCTAGATGACTTAATCAATTTAATTTTGTTTTTATGTGCTTGTTACGGTTTCTTTATTTATTTTTATCTTTTCGACTTTGTCTATATTAAATTGAACATGTGATAATATTCAGCTCCAAAAATGTGTAATTTGCAATTTTGTAACGATCAATAAAAAATAACTTTATATAAATTATTTGTTTCGTTTGCGTCGTGAGACGATGTGCACACAATTCATATATTACATTGAAAATCAACTTAGCGAAAATGGACACCTACTTATCATATTCCGTAGACAGTCAAATAGTCGATAGAAGTTTACGTTACAAATAAAATTATGCAACAATATCCGGCAATTTTTCAAAAATGTGTGCGTGGCAGTTTTGGGCAGTTTAAGGGCGTTAGAGTGGGCGTGGCAACCGTGGTCGGCGTTCATACGGACAGATGGACATGGCCAGATCGACTCGGCTATTGATCCTGATCAAGAATATATACACTTTCTGCGGTCAGAAATTCTTCCTTCTGCCTGTTAGATACTTTTCAACGAACATAGAGTACCGTTTTACTCTAACAGGTATAAAAGGGATTGTATACTCTCGAAATACCAAAGTGGATAAGTCCTTAAGTGCTAAGGCAGAGAAAGTTGAAATATGCATTTCGAATTCATTCGTTAAAGTATTGTTTGAAAGACATGGCTTGGATGACTGTGGTATCTGATAGTCGAGGCGTTTTATTTTGTTTTTAAATTAATAACCGGGTATGCAAAGCAATCTTTTTAATACCCGTCATTCTGCGAAGGGAGTAGATGATATCCCGTCATACCTTATACGCATATTGTCTTGTTTCGTTTGTACTGGTGGAGGCTCAAATAGAAAAGTTCACTGCCTTGTGGCTGTGCACAAAACAAAGGAAGTCAAGGTTTCGCTGCTGTCATCCCCACTCCGCGGATCCGCATCCGTCCCTTCTCAAAACCGTTCGGACTATTCGCGCGTGCCTTTTTGTTGTATGTCTTTATTTCTCTGGAGTCGTTTTTATCTGTTCTTCATATTTCTCAACTGGTTTCACACAGTCGCTTTTGCAGGCTTAGCTTGCTTATGCCTATGTAGCCAATACACCCACATACAAATTCCGTGATATATCAACCACCACCATCAAGTGGCATGCAGCCCGGTGGTGTTTCGATTTGAATTTGCTCGCGAGTTCGACTGCAGCCTTCAGTTTCGACTGTGGCTTTGCCTGTGCTTCCAGTTGCGATTGCAGTTGAGCTCGTATGCAAACCACTCTTGACGTACTTTGAACCCAGGACGGCAGCCAGGTTTAAGCTTTGCCTGAGCCAGTGCGTCTTTCCATCGCACCTTTAGCGTACAGTATCGTTTTGAGCAATTTTTCATCAAGAAGGCCAATTCCGTGTTGGTGATGGTGACTTGCCAAATATTTTTATTTTCTTCCTATCTTATTTTGGCACTAGGCCCTTGCATTTTAGAAGACTCCTCAATAAGTTCAATTTTGATTTCAGCAACCACATTGGCATCTTGTTTGATCTATGTTGCCACGGCCACTCTAACGCCCAGAACTGCCACGCCCACATTTATGAAAAATATTTTGATATTTTTTCATATTTTTATTACTTTTGTAAATTTCTAACGGCTTACCAAAACGGCTTTTTGCCACGCCCCCTCGTATGACCACAAACCGCTTAGAACTGCCCCGTCCACACTTTTAAACAATTTTTAATTTTTTTTCATTTTATTAACGAATATCTATAGATACCCCAGTAAAATTATGAAATTTCGCATACATTTCCACTAGCTCACGGGCGGGCGGACTGACGGACAAGGCCAGATTGACTCGGCTCGTGATTAATAATATATATTCTTTATAGGGTCGAAAACACTTCCATATATCTGTAACATATGTACGTTTCAACGAATCTAGTATTCCCTTTTATCCGACAAGTATGGAATTAGAGAATGGTTTGCGTAGAAACGGACGCAACTGACTGATCTTTTTGATCAGTCGCAAATGTTTCTTTCGCAAACTTCTGACTAAAATAAGTGCGTACAGTTATAAAAACAGGACGGCAATGTGAAAATTACAAAAAACGCAAATTAAACTTTATCAAATCACATATATAATGGATATATAGTTTATCTCTACAAGGTCATACTGGCAATAACGCGTTGATTTAATGAGAGAAAATGCAATATCAAAACAAATTTTACATTACTAAATAGTAAAATAATAACCCTCAACGTATGTTACTTCTGTCAATCCCTATGAAAACGAATGCGTTAGATGAATTTCTTTAGTCTTTGATTTATTGATTTGTATAATTACAATAAAATGCTGAACTGTACTTTATTTGCTTGCGCTCCATGTGATAATAGATTTCTGGAGACATAAAAAACTTACAAAAGTTCGTGGACTACAAAATATTTGAGAAACTAAAAAAGCATCCTCTCAGAATTTTTGAAGTCATTGTCTCCTTCTTATACTCGTAGAGTAAAAGAGTATACCAGATTCGTTGGTCCGAAACGCTTCCTTCTTCCCGTTACCTACTTTTCGACGAATCTGCTGCGCCTTTGTCGCTAGAATCTGCGTGCTTAATCTCAACATTCTAGCTTCTATAGTTCCTGAGATCGAGACGTTCATACGGACCGACTTGGCTATTGAGCCTGATCAAGATTATATACAATTTTTATGGTCGGATTTTACGCTTCCTTCTACCTGTAACTTCCTTTTTAACGAATATAGTATACCCATTTGCTCTACGAGTAACGGTTATAAAAATTGTGCTTATCTAGTGGATAGTGGGCGAGAGCGGCTACTATGTACGCACGAAACAATTAAAATCTAAAACGGTGTCCGATCTTGAGGAAGGGTAAAAGGAAAAAAATTGAGATAATAATGCTGGTATGACGATATATGTATTTTTACAAAATATATTTATTGGTCTGATTCAAAACATTATTGTAGCGCCCTGGATATACTTATGTATCCAGCTAGATATAGGAAACTTCAGTTCTTATGTTGTTGTTATACCCGTTTCTCGTTTTAGTCCTGATAAGGATAACTAGCCGTGTAAATCTGGTCCTGTCCATCTTGTCGTCTATATGAACGCCCAGTTATAAGATACATATAAGGTATATTATAAGAATGCAGATTTTTGTGATGTGATGTGCATGTTTGTTCCAACGCCCGGACTAACGCAACTGTCACGCTCGAGGAACTCGAGAAGACCGTTCTCTCTTGTTGAGAGTATTTAGAGTTCAGTCTGAAGCTTGCAAAGTTTCGTGCGTTCGCAAAGTCTTCTCGATGGCTTTCTGTCTTGTTTTATTTTTATTTTTCCAACCGTTCAATTTTAAAAAGTCCATATATGATATATGGCTGTGAATTCTTATGGTGAATTCTGGTTTGAAGCGCTATTATCTAGTATTGACTAGCTTACAATCGCCCATCTACGGTGTTTTACCTTCAAACGAATTTGCATGCGAGTTATTGGCTTAAGTGATTTTGAAGGTATCAACAACTGTACACTAAAACACAAATGACATGTGCTAGTGCAGCGTACTCGGGTGCAATTACTCGCACACACAGTATTTAAGTTGTCATCGGAGCCAGAGTTACCATTAAATAGGTATAATGCAGTTGGGAAAACGCATTTCAGATAATTGTTCAGTCGAACTGGGCTTGGTAATTACCTGGCTCGTTAGGGCTTTTTTTCCCTTTGTTGTCATCGTAGTAATTTGTATATGTTCTGAGCGACCGCACGGAATCCCTAATAAGTATAACCTGGGCTAGAGTTTTCTACGTACACATATAAGTGCGTAAGCTGTGCCGTTGTTATCGGAGCTTGAATACCGGAAAGTCAAATATACATATAATATATTTCAAAAACGTTCATCTCTCGTACTCCGTAATATAATACAAGTTTCAATTTATGCCATCGCGGTAAGAAACTGAGCGGCCGAGACTCCAGCAAAGGCGGTACACCTTAAGGTGCTCTGAAGCAATACGAGCCCAAAGATTCTATAGGGGTGGTGGTAAGGGAAGGTGCAATCACCAAGTACAATACACAATCGGTATGCCTGTGATTGTGTTCGTTTTTTTTACTGAGAAATCGTCTTTTGTTCTCAGAGATCCAGCATAAAAAGTTGCGAATATAAAACAAAAGTGTCACTCGCCGTGGGTCTGGAGGTACCAGACGATGTCCGAGGCTGAGCTTGCATTGTTATTCCCCTTTGTCGCTGTCTTTGCTTGTGTTGATTTGTTTTTAGAAGTATTTATGCATGTATGTGAATAAATGTATGTATATGTGGCCATTTGATTCTGCCCGAGTCCCACAATCATTCATTTCGGTAAGATCAATGAATCGATACGATACGATATACCTGGGGAGGCCGAGAACAGCGACAAAAAGGAAGCCAAAGCGAAAGCTAAGCAGTATGAGTTCCTGGGATCGAGACGAGATCACAAAGTTTCACTTGATGAACTGTTTTAAAAATTTAAGAAAGGAGTACAGAAAAAGGGCAATAAATTTACTTTTAGCGTTCATTAAAATTGTAGCCGATTGTTTTCGCCGCATGAATATGTTAATTGCAGGATTGCCAGACACAACGAACCATAATAACGAGGTAACGAATGCAGGCGAAGTTGGAGTGCTGCGTCGTAGTCGTTAATACTTTTGTCATAGATATCTCCAGGAAAACTAAAACTATCGAGTTAAATTTAATTTAGCACTTCGATTCAATTTTAAAAAATTTTTTAAAGTTAATACTCGTTCATGAAAACATACATATATAGGAGTAGGCATTAATCGTGTTGGCGTAGTGGCAGTTCACGTTCACAGTCTGAATAACTATGAAAATACCAAAGACCAGTACGCAAACGACATGAATACGAGGATTTCGAAAGGAATAGAAATTTGGACTCAAAGAACCAGTAAAGGGCATCAGAAAAGAAGTATAACAGCAATAATAAAACTGAAAACACAAATATATACACACGCATATATACAATATCAAAAGAAGACAAAAACAAAGATGACGAAAAATGTATTGTATTTTATTAAAGGAATTGTTTTCTGTGCCTCATTTTTCTCAGAACAAAGTGATGTATGAGCTCCATAGGCTAAACACAATACGCATTTTGTGAGTAAAGACTGGTACGGGACGGGAGTCGTATTGCATTGGGGATTGTGACTCTGGCTAGTTTGAAGACAGAGCAGGCGGGAAGACAGCGGTCGCGCTGTTAAGCCGTTAAATCGGGTCGCCAGTGTATGGTGGACACTTGGTAACTATGTGGCCGTACAGCCTCACCGTGAGTTGCAGACCAGCGGCCCAATTGTTGAAGCTAACAAAATTGGTATAATGAATATTTTGATGATAATGATCTTCTAAAAGGTATATTCAGGCACACAACTATGTACACATTCTACACATTCCCGTTACTCGTAGAGTAAAAGGGTATATTAGATGCGTTGAAATGTATGTAACAGGCAGAAGGACCAATAGCCGCTGCCAAAGCTGCCACGCCCACACTTTTGAAATTTTTTTAGATTTTTCTTTTTTTTTATTGTTTATTTCACATACAATACACCAAAAACGCCCGCTCTTTTAATCAATTTTTAAATGCTTTCTCATTTTATTCCCCAATATCTATCGGTATCCCAAAAAAATGATGAAATTTTGAGTTCGCATTCCCATTAGCTGAGTAACGGGTATCTGATAGTCGGGGAAGTCTCTCTTGTTTATAATTGTACACCCGAATATGCGAATTCTTAAGACCCAATAGCAATTGTATTTTGTAATTTTAGTTAGAACTTACCAATTTATTGAGTCAATCGCATAGTCACCCCTTACCAGACTAGGAGTTTTCTGAAAGGAAAAATTGTATTTTATATTTTGAAATAAATAATGAATATGGGTGAGGACACTCCATATGTTCTACCTAGAGTGCGAAAATCTATTCTATGGTAAGAAAACTTTGTCACTTTTGTGGTGAAAAAACTGAAGTTGAATGCCGAAAAAAAGTCAGTAATACATCCCAAGGTATGAAAAATTGGACAAAACGAAATTGGTAGCACTTACCCACTAAACAAAAAAGGTGTTGAAGTATTTTAAATTCACAGAGCATCACTTAGTTTTCGTTAAGTTGGGAAAACACGGGATGGGTAAAAGCAGGGCACGTACTTCGTCAGTGACACCCATCGTGACAATCGGATATATTTCTCTTATCGAAGCAGCTTTAACTCTTAAAGTTGTGCTCGGCAACACCAGACACGTACGCATGGAATCTAAATACATTATCTCAGTATCATATTGTATACCCTTTCAGACGTTAATACAGTATATTTCTTACTCTTGGAGTAAGAATTGTTTTCATTTTAAATTTTTCTTAATCTGTAGCCCTTTCACTTTCACTTTCGAAATGCAAATTTGCTTTAGATGTCTATGAGATTAGATAGTGTACATGCTCTAAAAATCAAGGCTCCTTAAGGACAGTATAAACATCTTAAGGGAAAACTTGCACAACACTACTCAAAGTATGGTTTAAATTATATATAAGTTTCGATTGCGGCACGCTGCCATCTGTCGTAAGTTACAACTCTACATTTTTCGCTAGTAAAATATTTGTAATACATTTTTTGGAAATGTTTCTTTTAATTGAAATTAAACTCCGAGAACTTCAAATTAAGCACCGACACCTTTATCATACTTCGCCATAGCTGACAACGCAGCATCGGTACACACCAGTTTTCTGATAATATATAATTTCGTTTTCTTTCATAACAAATTGGAAAATCGAAGGGGATTATCAATATGTTGCTGCATTGGGAACATTTAGATACTTAATTAAAAACTAGAGTGACCGCTACAGTCGAGTCCATTGACTGTAAGTTACGAGTTACTCAGCTAGGATGAGATTTTGGTCGTTTAGCCACTCATAGCATTGATATCAAAACAAGAGATAATGCTATAGTCGAGTTCCCCGACTATCAGATACCCTTTATTCAGCTAGTGTGAATGCGAACGCGAAATTTCATCATTTTTCTGGGATATCGATATATATTTGGGAATAAAATGAGAAATTTTTTCCAAACCGTGGGCCTGACCGGTTTCGCGGCTTTAGGGCGTTGGAGTGGGCGTGGCGTCTTTGTCTCTAGAATCTGTATGCTGAATCTCAACTTTCTAGCTTTTATAGTTCCTGAGATCTCGACGTTCATACGGACAGACAGACATGGCTATATCGACTCTGCTATTGATCCTGTTCAAGAATATATATACTTTTTGTGGTCGGAAATGCTTCCTTCTGCCTGTTAGATACTTTTCAACGAATCTAGAGTACCCCTTTACACTACGAGTAACGGGTATAATTAGGAAAATCAAACAAACTGAACAAATTTTTCAAATTAATGGGCGTTACACCTTGTTTCCATTTTGGTGGCGCTAGGGTGAGTGGGCATGCGATTGGCGGTTTGTGGGCGAAAAGTGTTTAAAACAAGACTAATATAAATAAAATGTATATATGTAAATATATATAGTTATGGCAAAGACACTAGAATAACAAGATGCGTAACGCCATACGATTTTTTGGCACACGATTTTTTTGCTGTGGCTCTAGAGGTGGCTCCAGGCTCTCTCGAATTTTTGTTCGAGAGCGAGAGAGCGAAGGGCGCTACAGCGAACAGCTCTTTTCTACGCTTACAGTGATAGCAGACAACTTTATATGTGCACACGTATGCTCATGCATTGTAAATTTGACAAAATATGCGCTTCACCTTAGAAGTTCTTAGACTTTAAATCTATATTATTTTTGATCAATTGGCACCATGCGAAAAATTCTTGTTTTACCTTGCCTTAACGTTATCATTATTTAAGTAAAGATTAGAAATAGTAATAAATGAATCTATGTACATACAAAAAAAAATTTCACAAATGACTTTATTAGAATATTTGTCACTAGAGTATTCAGCTTGCGAAGTGAGAAAAATTAATAAGGCCATGATTGTTGAGTGCTTGTGTCCGCACTTCGTGGCTCAAGATATGACTTTTGCAACAAACGGTTTTCATGTTTTTTTTTTTTTTTTTTTTATTACTTAAATTTTTCATACTTCGGAAAACTAAAGGCACCATATGATATTTTTTTTAATATTTGTAAAATACACATTAAAGTTAATGAAATATTTTTAAAAATAATAAAAAACAAATGTGTATAAAACATTTATTGTTGAGCATTAAGTGCAAAAGTAGTGTAAGTGTAAAAGTAGTCTATATATATTACACATAATTAATTATGAACATAAATATAAATATGTAAAGGGTACAAGGGATCGAGCGGCGATCTTAACAAACGAATTTAAAAAAACTTTAAAATTATAATAGTCAGGGCATGAATTTTTATTTTATTTCATCATATTGCTACGAAATTGGCCAAAACTCCAAATATGTAAATTCGTTTCTTCGATCAGAATTGATTTCGACCCGAAAATTGTCTTCTAGCACAAGTACGCACGCACACATATACGCCTCTTGTTTTTACTCACACAAGCAAGCAAATTCTATTTTTAAATTTCTTACGCTCTCAGCGTAAGCGAGCGGAAAGAGAGCAATTTTGGCCAAATCACCAAAAAAGTGGCTGCATGGTGCCAAACCAATGTATGGCCGTTACGCATCTTGTTATTCTAGTGCCTTTGGTTATGGGCAGTATCAACAGCATATGTATGTGCCCACGTCCATATGACATATGACATTAACGGAGACCAGTTAGTTGCAATGAAAATTTGTCAAAATATATAAAATATGAAATATAAAGTATGCTGAGCACAATTCGCTCTCGGCTAGATTTGAGATCGAAAATACATGAATCAAATCGTTGAGAACGTAATTTTTCAAGTTGTGTGCATAAAACTATTAAATAATCAAACAAAATTTTAAAAAAGTGTTTTGCCTTTTATCAGAGTGTTTTATTTCGTGGCCCGCCTAAAGTTTAAATTTAATTAAACTTTGTGGTGGTTAGAATATAATTTGGGAAGACATATTGTTAACCGGAAAAATACACTATTTATGTAGCCTAACAGCATATTTATAGGCTAAGCATGTGGGAAACAATGCCAAAAAACTGTTGAAAGTTTTCGTTTGCTTTCCCAATGGCTGAGCAACGGACATCTAATAATTGAGAGACTCGACTATAGCGATCTCTTTATTCAGTGAGCCATCTGTTTAAAGTAAGTTGTAATTGTTGAGGCTATGTTAATTTCCTAAAATTATTTTAGAAAAATGTCTTTTGGGGTTGTAGATTTTCGGTATTTGGTTGCTTGCTTTGGGTTTGAATTGCCATTGTGGCCCAAGTTGGAGCAGACTTTAATACTTTCTCGATATCTTGGCGTTCGTGACTTGAATTCGTTCTCTTAAACGTAAAATATTTGGCTCCACGTATATTTCGGTAGTTGAATTCCTGTAGTTTATAAACAAAAAACGTATAATTTCATTGGCGAGCCTAAATTTTGACACCATTGTGCATATAATTTAAAACACGAGAGAATGCTATAGTCGAGTTTCCCGACTATCAGATACCCGTTACTCAGTAAGTGTGAATGCGAACGTGAATGCTTTTCCTCCACGAGTAACGGGTATAACAATATAGAACGCATAAGTTAGATAGATATAAGACAGAACCCATTATGTATATGTACAACCTTTAAAAGAAGATTTGTGTGGCTAAAATCGTAGATTAGGAAGTCTTTAGAACAATAATGATATAGAAATCATTAAAAACATGCATTCGGCTAAACATGTTTATTGTTTTTCTATTGGAAATATCTGAACATCTCAGCACCAAATGCATGCATAAACTACAAAGTTCGGTTTCCTCTTACGTATGTAGGATATGTATGGTGCATATATACCTTGCAAATGTTATTCAAACACATTCACATACAAACATATATTTCCCTTCCCCGTTTTTTTATATCTTGTGATATAAGGCGAAGAAGATGATGATAATGATTCGCCAATTTAATAATAATTTGTCTAATAATTATAAGGCAACTATAATTAGGGGCCCATTAAAATACGAATTCGTTGGAAAATTTAATTTCAACAAAATACGGTTTGCCTGTCAGAGTCTTTTATTTCATCTCTCTGGTCGCTTTTCCATCTGTCGTTAGCAACAGCTCTCTCTTGGCAGTGAGATTTTATACCCGTTACTCTTACAGTAATAGGGTATACTTGATTCGTTGGAAAGTATGTAACAGGTTTTAGGAATCGTTTTCGACCGTTTGTCTGTTTGTCCGTTTGAACGTCGAAATCTCAGTAACTTTAAAAGCTAGAAGGTTAAGATTAAGCATACCAATTCTAGAGACATTGACGCAGTTTGTTTATTCATGTTTCCACGCCCACCCTAACGCCCATAAACCGCCCAAAAATGTATGATATATTTTGACTTTTGTATTAGTTTTGTAAATTTCTACCCGCCCACTCTAACGCCCACAAACCGCCCAAAACTGCCAATTTCGAAAAATGTTTTACTTTGATTAAGTTTAATCGTTTAAATTTGTTTGTCTGAATCTGCCAGGCCCTCTTGTTTGTTTGATATATTTACATTTATGTCTGTGTTAAGAATAAATATAGAAATTTCTCGTTAGACCTCACACTTGCTGAGCAGGGGTATCTGATAGTCGTGGAACTCGACCACACTTATCAAGTTGGATTACATCATTTCGGTTTGTATTTAAGAGAATTCCAAAATTTAATGATCCAAATATTAGTTGAAACGATTAGAAAAGAAAGTCCTTTGATCAAACCAGATTTTCATTCGGTATAACCCAGTTTTTTCAATACACCATTTTTGGCTAATTCCTGTGGGAGCTTCCAAATTCTACACGAAGTGCAATAGAAAGAACGAAACAGCACGTATACAGAATATCGAAAAATTTTATCATTCGTTCTAATTTTGAGCAATATTCATTAATTGTAAGCTAATGTCGTTACTTTTGTGCACGGATTATCTTCCCTTTACTACGTTTCTAGTGCTTTGTTTCTTGTTTTACCTTTTCTTTAATATAGGTAAATAGTTTTTAAACGTTCATAGGTAATAGGCGAACTGCAGGGCTTAAAGGCATTTTCCAGGTTCAGTATCTAACAAGCCGAACTACATATGTATATTGAAACGCACACATGTGTTTTCCTTCCTGCGATACCCTTAGAAAAGTAACATAAACACAAAAACACGAGAACATAAGGAGCAACAAGATGGGAACGGCCGAAACCCTTATTGACCGTGAAGATAAAAGCACCACTAACTCAATAACACGGGAAGTAGGTGCTAAAACACACGCACATGCTCACCGAAACACAAGACCAGCGCAAGCCAAACAAAAACACAAGCCAAGAAGCAATGGACAAGTATAGAAATATACGGATATGTATTTTGACCCACTCACAACGTTCGACTGGGCACTTGCTCCTCACGTGAGTCAGTGTAGTTATGCCTCACCCTTGGAAGTCTTGAGCACAGGGGACATCTTGTTTTTGAATGAATTAACTGCACGCATTAAATATAAGGAGAGTAATATTATTTAAGTAAAAATATTGGTTGGTGGTGGCGTTGTGGCATATGAAATGTTTCTGGCTCGAAAGGGATTATACATACATGCCTAATCTCTTTAAAATCATTTCAAGAGTTTTAACGCCTTTAAGGCGTTCTTGGTCTGAATCAACAGCTTAATCGATTAGACGTATGTGCCCTCTCACCGCCCGATTGCCGCTAATCCGAGTATGTCATTAAATCTCTCAGTTTTAGAGCTGTCTGTGTTATTCGTTTTATAGGTGAGTACCGAATCGGATAGTAGATTTGGTCGAAACTATAAGAAGGTGTACGGGAAAAAGTTTAATGGTAAAATAAACTAGATGATTACATTCATATGTATTTTTTTACACTGAGCACTAACTTTTTCTTAATAGAAGTGTAAACGTCGACAATAATGCTGGTAAATTGTTAGTTTGTATTCTGATTTGAAATTTCTGGATTAAAAACTAGTTTCGTTATAAATCAAGTTTTGCTACTCCCCGAAGTCTAAGGCTCGGATTTGGCCAGTTGTGCAGGATGCATGGTCAAAAATTCCTCACAAACGTTGCCAGGACCTGTGCTGGCTAACAAAGGCAATCCAACCAAGTATTAGGCCCTAATTAACACATTACAAAGAAAAACTAAGTTCGTTCTAAGTCAAATTGAATTTTGTTGTTACTATTATTTCATTGCACTGCTATTTTCGAATTTCTGCCTATAATGTTGTTTTAATCTATACTTTCAAAACTATTAAAGAAATAAAAGTGAAACATTTGTTGAATTGTTTGAAATTAAATACCTAACGATATTATAGAATAAATTTAGAATAGAATAGATAAAATAATATAATAAGAATTTAGAATAAATTTATCTTGAACTCGCAGGGGCCAAGCACTGCTATTTTTATGAACACAGTTGTAAATGACTTTTGACTTATGATTAATATTTTCAAAATCAGAAATTCGATTTTTTGAAAATTGCGATTTCGGTTATTTGAAAATCTTATTGCCTAATACTCGGCTAACGAATTTGTAACTTTGTTGGAACTAGTTTAAAATAATTTTGGTAGAAAAATAAGAAAAATCTTTTTTACCTTCGTTATACGAAGTATGTAATTTTGTTACAAAATATTTGTGTAACGCACTAAATGAATAGTAAGATGTGCGAATTTCTTAAAAAAATGAGCTCGATGATTCTTATGTGTACCAATCTCTTCCATTTTATCCCAACACCATATATGGCTCGACCAATTAAAATACTCGAAGAGCTGCTGCTGCGTGTATGTGTAATCGTAATTAATACAGTCACCGAGGGGAGAGCAAGAAGGAAAGATGTGACGTGAGGGTGGGGCTGTGGGGGTTGCGGGAGCACTCAGCGCACATTAAAACGACCAATCAGAAGATGCTATGCGGTAGTCGAAGGCCGCAGTGGTGTGCGAAGTGCTCAGCTCACACGCCACACACTAGCACACGCTCTCTGTCTCTGTCCGAGCGCGATTTATATGGCACTTTCCGTGTGAGTAAAAAGTTTTACGTGAGTCTGGCGAGGGGGAGGATACTAACACATGAACATTGATGATATGTGCGTGTGTGTGGCACATGCATTATGTTTGCATTTGAGGACGACGTACAAAGATTTAGCCAACAGGCTCACATCTGTATGTATATCCATATGTGTACGCGTACATATCAGTACACATGCGCTTGGAGCACATTTAATGGCCGACAATTACATATGATATGCAGATTTGTATCGCAAGACCTTCGTCAGTCGTCGGTCGTCTGGGGGTGAGTCTAATTCTAAGTCTGAGTTGGAACCAGAGTCAGAGTCTGCATCGGTCCATTTCTTACGCCACGCCTATTCAGCTCGTACGCTTGTTTGTTTTTAACCGAGCTTTCACACTCCCATCCACATTCATTGACGCGCACTGTGCGCGGGATTAGGTTTCGGGTTACCAACGAGAGAACTGAAATAATTGAGAGCGGAGAATAGGAATCCCTAAAACCCTGAGAGAAAGGAAAGTCAAGCAAATGTTGCAGAACGAGCTTAAGCTTCAGCTCTCCACTCCTACCAATCCTATTTTATTTAACCAAACAAGCGAAAAACAATGAGAACAACTAAATCATTGCCACCGCACTCTGCCTCGCTCGCACTCGTATGCGTGCATACGGTTTTCGCCCGCATATACATAGGTGTGTGCCAGCGCTCACTCGAAAGAAAGAGATGCGAGACAAAGCTGCGGAGCGAAATTTTCTGTCGTTGTGTTGACGGTAAGGGGGGTCGGTGCTGTTGGGTGAGTGAAGGGTGGGAGCTGACTGAGAGAAGTAACTCTTAATTTAATTAATATTGACGAACATAATAGAAGGAACCGAAGATAGAGAGAGTGCAATTTCGTTGCGGATGGATCTGGCTCTCTTTCTCGGTCACCCTCTCTTTATTCCTCCCTTCTCCGCTCACAGCCCCGGCCAAAATCACTTTTGCCATTTGAGAAACTTGCGCCACCGCAACAACAGCAACAGAACGGCATCAAAAATAAAACAGGTTTCCAACGCTCGGCTTTAGTTTCGGCCCCTGGTTCGGGTTCGTTGTCGGCTTTGTTGCTAATTTCTATTTCCATCCTTGTTGTTGCTTGGGCCTCATTTCGCGTACCCCTTTAGGCTGCCAGTGTGCGTGTACATATGTCTCTGCGCGGTAATTGTAATTGTATGCGCACTCACGAAGCGGGCCCTGGTAAAAGTTGAGACAGATGTGGAGGCAGAGGCTGGGGTGCCTGGAGGAGACGGAGACACCGTGGCGACTCGTCGTTCGGCTTGGTCCCAGGAGGAGAATCGCTACGCCCACAATCCAGACCATCTCCCTCTCCTATCAGCGAGCGGTGCGCGAGTACAAATATAATTTATATGTAAATAAATAATTTATACATAATGCGCTGCTTGCGCTTGGCTTCGCTACTGACTGTATCTCGGCGTCTCGTCAGCCCCAGAATATGATGATGGTGTCTCCTTTCTGCATATTTTCGGCCCTCTCCGAAAAGGGCCTTCGTCGTCGTCGTGGTTGTTGTCGTCGTCGTACCTAATGGCAACGTTGGAAAGCAAAGTACTTCGAGCTGCGGGTGAGTGTGGGTCCAGAAGGACAGAGACGGGAGAATGAGGCGCTGATGGGTAAATAGAGTACAAGACGGAGATGGGAATATGAAGAACACAATTACCCGGACGCGGTATTTCAGGGAGCATTGGGACATACATACATTTCGGCCTCTTTCTCCTCTCCTTTCTTTTTCTCCCGTCTCTATTCTGCTTTTTTTTCATATTTCGCTGCTCTGAGAAATTTTTTATTACAATTATTCCTGCGATTTTCGAATTATTGTTCATTTGAGACAAACTACCCTTACCTCAGAACGACTTACGATGACATTCTCTGACTCTGGTTTTCGCTTGTACTACTTCTCAAAGTTTGAGCGTGTTCAATTATTAGTATTTATATTAAAAAATAAACCGAAAATAAAATAAACAAAATACACCTCTCCCCCGCACCCATATTGCTGTGCTCGGCCGTCATGCCGTCAAAAATGTCCCAAACCATCACCAGGGTATTTACCCATTCAACACATCTACGCTTGTATGTAAAGAGTAGACATATATTCCACCTATTCATCCCCACTTCACAACTCCGCAAGGTATACTCATTCTCACACTCAGGCACGGGAACGGCTTGTAAATGTTACATGAATCTTCATACATACACCTACATATATACACGCTTGTATGTTCCTACCCATACTCGTTTTAAGAAGGAGGAACTCTCGTTTGTTGTTTATTGTGATTCCACATACTTTTTATTTTAATATCGTTGTTCGTCATTATCGATTTTTGCGTCTCTCCTTTGAAATTTGCCTCTATTCTTCGCCACGCGAGGAAATCATCCGGGGTACAGGCGGATCTTAGGTCCCGCTTGAGGGTTGATGGATTTTAGATACCCACAAGATAAAGAAATGTAAGTGTATGTACATAAAGGCGAGACGCAGATTCGACAATATAAGCAGCAATTAGTACGAGGCACAAATAAGTATGAACTTATCCGAAACGAGCGCACACTCAACTCTGTTTTATTTACCTACATATTTACCAGAGAAACTTTCATTTAATTGGTTCCCATGCGAGCACCCACGTATTGCACACATATATATATATATATATCAAAGCTTATGTGCATGAAATCGGTAACGAACAAGAAGCATGTAAATAACTACCAAGAGAATATCCAGAGCGTGCGAGAGAGACGGTTGGAGTGTGGAAGCGTTAGTGCTTAATTGGTTGTTCTGGTAATTAAAATTGCGCTAAAGAGAAGGTTTCTCCTTTCTTTCTATGGACATAGTGGTTTGGCGTGGTGGTTGAGGGATTCTGCTGGCGGCAACGAATCACGTATGCTGTGCCAAGCCAGTGACAAAGCCAATGGGGTGTGATTCTAACGGCGTCAATTAACGCTGTTCTATAAACCACCCACCTAGCCACCCACAAATGACGGAAAACACAAATAGCAAAGCAAATAGCAAGCCCACAGAGGAAGAGGATTGGAGCGGCAGGTGCGGTCGTACGGCAAGGGGAGAGAAAAGACGAGGAGGAGTAAGCAGCGATACAAAACAGAAGGGAGAGGAGCGGGAGCCGCGGACTTTAAGTAGCGACAACCGACCAATCAAGTCGCGCTTTGGCGGTTGTCGCATTCAGTCGCTTTACTCTTCTTTTGATTCCGTTTCCGCTGTTTCTGCCATGATTCCACTGTTTCTGCACTGGCAACACCAGAGATTTAACAGCTAAAGAGCGAAGGCCCTAAGCTCTCGCTATGAGGGCTTTGCTCTCGTCACCATTGCTTTTGTCTGTTCTGTGCTTAATTACTGGATGATTTTAGTTCTCTGCTCGGCATTGTTATTTTTCTGTTCGGCTCAGCTTATTTCGGTAAAGTTCGATTCGTTCGTTGAACCAACTCTCAAGACTCAAAGCACAAGCGACTAGTAATCCCCTTCCACCTCTCTGTGGGAGCTTCATCGTCATTGGCTAATTAGAAGTCTTTTAGTAATTAAAATGTTCCAAAGGGTGACTTGACATGATGAACCAATAGCTATTACTTGGTGCGCTTATATGAATCTCTAATTCCGCAGACAATAAAGCTTGCAAATACTTGTTCGTTATTAATTGGCAGCCGTTGCTGTTAAAGACGAACTTATATAATTGATATTTAACTTACATACATATAGGCTTTTTTTGCATACACTAAACCGTGTTCGGCAACATATGATTTAAGTTTTATTTTGATAAAAATGGAACGACTACATCATACAGCTGACATAAGAACAGTAGATAATGTTATTTTTATATTATTATAAATTAAAAAAAGAAATAAAATAGAAGTTGTTGTGACTAAAAAATTTACAAGTTATATGACAATAAATAATTTTAGATTAAATCATATCATATCTAAATGGACCCATTTTTTTTGGGTAAAACGGCTATATCTTCTCTCAAAATTAACCGTCATTGGAAACATTGTCGATCTATAACTGAGATTATGTATAACTGAGGTAAGGGTATCTTATAGGCTATAAGGGTATGTTTAGTCGATATATGTACTCGAATACTGAATACGTTCTTGTTTTATTCATATCCTTAATACGATTTTTAACTGTTGTTTGTACTGTTTGTACTTGAAAATAAATACTAACGACATATCTCCTTTTATCTATGTATGTATATCTTCTTGAGGCTATGATATGATGATTTGTATACAAAGAGCCAATTTTGCACAGACAATTAGACAACATACCCTTACCAAATCTAATATTTTACTCACCTGAGGTGCTTATGAAAAGTTGAATCCTTAAGCCATTCGACGAATGGAATGCTGATCCTTTAAATAAGGGCATTCGATTTCTGCTTGCTGATTTTGTTTTTGCACTTATGTTTCCGTGCGTTTAGACTTGGAGTAAGTTGGGTTATTAGCTAGTTCAATCGTGAATTACTTTAAGTTAGCGGCGATAGTTTGTACTATGTTATGTTTTATCTTTAGGCTTAAATATTATAGGAACTTTTGAATCGAGCGCTTGTGGATTTGGGCGAGATAATTAGCCTGCGGCACCTAAAGAGGAATATTGTGAACAACTTTATTATTATTTTCCCCTGAAATATTTATCTATTACACGTTAGTGTTATACACTCGAAGTGTGCCATGTTCTTTAGACATATATATATATTATATATATATTATTAAAATATTTTACTGACCCTCAAATAGGGTCTCTCTCAATAGCGTTTGCGGTTTTGATTTTGCATTTGTGTGAAGCCATCAACTTGAGACAGGTGGTAAATAGGCAGGATGTTAGGGAGAAGACGGCAGGCAACAGCAAGGCTTAAAAAGAACCCAATTAAGTAAAAACCGAGATGTGCCAGTGTATGTACATAAGTATGTATATAGGTGTATGCGGGTGTAATTGCCGTGACCGGTGGCAGGTGACAGTCGAAAGGTGATCGACCCACAGCAGTCAGTTGGCAACACAAAAGTAGTTGTGCCAAGGACTTTACCACCTTATAACCACTTTTTTAAATAATGATGGTACTAAGGACCATACATACATATTGTACATATGTATGTACATAGGTACGAGATATGTACATGGTACGAGGTATGTACAGGTGGGATATCATAGGATTGACAAGACCTTAACTTTCACACATAAACATAGAACGTACGGGTGCTGAATACTAAGTTAAATATCTTTTTATTCTTACACTTGCAATTACATATATCTGTAATGTGTGCAAATTTCAGGAGAGCAAATCGAGCGAATTAGACGATTGGAGTGTGTGGGTGCATGGGTGCAGGAGAGTGTGTTTGCGCGCGTTACGCCCCTTGATTTAATTTGCCAACTTCTTGGGATTTTGCATTTTAATATAAACACTTTTACTCCTAGTTGGCTGCTTATATCGAAAGCGAGACAGTTGTCTCTTTTTTATACACACATTTTCACACACGCACAGTCACAAACACAGTCACAAGTGGGAAGTACTGCTTCCTTTCCCTCCCATCACTTGCCATCCGCCCACCCCAGTGCAGACACCGCGACGAAGAGGGGAGAGCTATCAAGACCAAGACAGAGACAGAAATAGAGACAGAGCGTTTTTGCATATACTTCTCTCGTGGACCACGTGCTCATTAAATCGCTGACGGCAATTCATAGAGAACATCCAACAACCGACTAGCGCGGCACAGCACCCTTTCCTGTGGTGTGCTCTTTTCAGCTTCTTTCCTTTCCTGCGATTTCCATTCGCACACCCTCGTTGCGCTCAGCTCGAGGCAGCTCGGCTTTACTCGGCTGGGATCGTTTGGCACATAATGCAATTAAAAATAAAAAACTATTCCCGGACGGAATCCGTTGCGATAGCTTCGATACATCAAAATAGTGCAGGATTCTCTTCATTAGAAGTGGAATAAAACTCTGCTCTTCTTGTCTACGGATTGAAGTTTTTGTTGCTAGGGACCAATACTTGCACATCATACATACGGATAAGGGTGAGTGTATTGTTTTGTGCTCGGTACTGCACCGTTAGCATGCACCCGTACAATATATTTCCGACTTGATTTAGACATGTAGCAGAAGCAAACTGAATATTTTACGAAGAAGTGCCGCAGAATTGGTCCGACATGGTTATTCATTCTAATCGAATGTATCCATTTGCAGGTATGGGCAGGAAGTGGGGCTGATCTCACACTGCATTTGATTGAAACTGGTCGAAAGGTTCACGGTGTTATGCATTCATGCCATTATAGCTTTTACTTTTTTTGTGATACACTGTTCGACACAACGCAAAAGTAAATGGTAAGCGATGGAAAACTCAAGTAGACGCGCAATAACAACGCGCACCCATATCGAACTTTACATAGATATCACTATCCGCAGAATTGTGATTGGACTAGCAGTGAGTGAGTTACAAAGGTAACACATCAAATCAGATTGCAGTTAGTTTCACTCTTTGGTTGATTTTTATTATCGCACTTTTTACGTTTTAGCGCGAATAGTCACAGTCACATTTAGTCTCACAGTCACGCCAACGGCAAATATATCATAATGAAGATCTACAACGAAACCGCATCTTGAGTGCTCAAAACTCACCATCCGACCCGCATCTGACTCATTCAACGTTTTTTTTCGACTGAGCTGAGAGACTGGCTTACTTGTTTACTTGCTGCTCAATGCGCTCCGGCGCTCTCGAGCTCTGCTCTCCTCTTCTCTATTCTCCGAAAGTCCGACCGAGCCGAACAGAATCGAGTCATGCGTACAAAGCAAGATTCAAGAGAGACACTGAGAGACTTTTGGAGATTTCCGTAATGGGGTAATTATTGCCACGCAGAGTGGTAATTACGATAGAGCGAGACGGGAGATGATGTGATAAAACGGTGTACCAATGTGCTTTATGCTTTCACATCGAGCCTCTCTTTTCCTCATTTAATTTCTGCCTGTTGGTATGCATGTGTGTGTGCCTTTGTTTTGTGTGGGTGCAGCTTGGGCAATCATCTTTCATTATTTTTGTATTACTGCCGACGGATGTTAAAAGTTCCAACACGGCAAGTTGCACATCCCATTGTCTGCAGAATGATCAGAAATATTATAGTAATTAAACTGGTACAAAACTATCACAATGTCTCTTTTGAACCGAAATACCTACAGACTAGCTTCGTGGGCTCAACCTTAAAAATTAGATCCTTTGTTTTCCAAGCATTTTTTTTTTTATTTTAACTTAACAAAACTACTTAATATTTGTATTAGGAGATATCAAAAATATTTATAAGAAAAAAAAATATATATATAATATTAGTACCTAAATTCGTATGACATTGTCATTAAATAAAATTTTTTATTATGTGCAAGCCGATTAAGCTTTTCCCTCTTTTAATTTTTTAAAATTTTTTATGCTCGCTATAGTAAAATGTATGTGACCGCAGATGATCTTGATCTAGCAGAGCCGATCAGGCATGTCCGTTATGAATTATGAAACCTAACCATTGAGTTCTTTTTAACATTCTTCTTAGCCAAAAAAAAGAATTTTTATATTTCCACGAAATGTCTTGCGTAAATATTCTAGAATATTCTTAAAATACCATGCGTACATTTGTTTAATTCAGTCCGCCTTTTTGTTTCTATACTACTATATCATAATATTATATAGCTCCCATCGGAATAGTCAAAAAAAAATGCATGCAAAAATGTTTCTTCGTTGAACAAATCACTCGAATCATGAGAAAATAAATCAAAATTTTTTTATTTATGAAGAATTTTTGTGGGCTTTAGAAAAAAGAGCATGGTCAAAAGCATTAAATAAAAGGCAAATGACAAACTTGACTATCAGATTCTCAACTAGTAGCAGTGCGAATGAGAAAGTTCAACATTTTTTAGACCTATTGATGTAATCCATCAGAAAGACAAAATAAATCGAAAAGCTTGGGGCAACCCAAACCATCAGGTAACAGATTTGCGATACGTCTCTGGAATGTCTCTGGAATCTGAATGCTTAATAATCGAGGAGCTCATACGGACAGACGAATTCATACGGATCGAATCTAGTTAACCTGATCAAGAATATACTTTTAGGGTTTTTTTCAACGAATCTGGTAAACCCTTTTAGTCTACGAGTAGCGTAGTCAATTTGTACATTCATGCATGCGCTGCGTTCTTCATTTCTTTTATCTCTTACAGTTTCCGAGATTTCGATGTTAATACGGACAGACGGACATTTCAAGTGATCCTGCGCTTATAGAGGGAATGCTATAGCCGACTATCAGCTACCCGTCAGTCAGCTAGGGGAAAAGAGAACGAGAAATTTCAACAGTTTTTGGCATTGGGAAATATAATAAGAAAAATGTTAGGTTGTTCAAAGGGACGGTCGCGACCGTTTTGGGCAAAAATCAAAAAATAACAAAATATTTTTCAAAAGCGTGGGCGTGGCAGTTTTGGGCGGTTTGTGGGCGTTAAAGTGAGCTTGGCAACAAGCTTGCGCTGCCTCTATGCCTCTAGAATCTGCATGCTTAATCTCAACCTTATTTCCTTTATAGTCCCTAAGACAAGCCCAGATCGACTCGGCTATTGATCCTGATCAAGAATATATATACTTTATATGATGGGAATCTCTTCCTTCTATCTGTTACACACTTCTTAACGAATCTAGTTTTCGCATTTACTCTATGAGTAGTGGGTGCATATATAGAAGCGATTTTCCGCGTTCGAATGGAAATTTCAAAAATAAAATATTTTATGAATATACAGCATATATGTACATATGTACATATGCCTATGTAAAAGTATACTCACCGTCGCACACGCAGTACTTCGAATTAGTATTCTTAATCATATATGTATATACTACATTCGTATTTCGACAAGGCAAGAATATACATATTTACGCAGTAGTCTGTTGCAAAAGTCGCGTCTGCGTTTACACTTTTAACAAGAAATGAAGATAACACGCATGTCAGAGGGGAAAGGAATAGATAAAACCCTTTCTGACACTCACTCTCTTTCGTTTAACGTCATGCGTTTACTCTCGCTTTTACATACTCGCTAATGCACGGCAAGGTATTAGAATATACCCATATATATGAAACAAGGGAGAATGCTGTAGTCGAATTCCCCGTTTCTCAGCGAGTGGAAATTCGAATTCGCGAAATTGTATTATTTATCTGGCATATCGATAGATATTGGAGTATAAAATGGGAAAAAATTAAAAATTGGTCGTTTTGATTGTGTAAGGAGGGGCATGACGAAAGTGTTTTTGGTATACCGATAGAAATTGGCAAGGCAAACGACAAATTTTTGAAAAGGACATATTCCTTGCAGTTTTGGGCTGTTTTTGAGCGTCAGAGTGGGTGTGGTAAGAGCAAAAAGTGTTTTGGCAAATCGAGAGAAATTTACAAGACCATTAAATATATGAATAAACACAAAAACCTTTTGGAAAAGTGTGGGCGTAGCTTTTATTGGCCGTGGGAGTTAGAGTGGGCGTTACAACATTTGGAAACAAACTTGTGCTGCGCTTATGTCTCTGGAAACTGCATGCTTAATCTCAACATTCTAGCTTTTATAGTTCCTGAGATACGGACGGACAGATCCAAATCGGGTCGGCTATTGGGCCCACAATTTTTTTTTCATAATACCCGTTGCTTGAAGAGAAAAAGGGTGTAATATATTCGTTGAAAACTATGTAACAGGCAGAAGTACGTGATTCCCAATATATAAAGTATATATATATTCTTGATCAGGATCATTAGCCGGATCGATCTGGCCATGTCCGTATGATAATATGAAATATATATATCATGTACTATAAAATTAAAAAAGAGCTAAAAAGGTTGAGATTAAGAATACAGATTCTAGAGACACACAGCGCAAGTTTGTTGACCCATGTTGACCGAAACACTGTGGCCACGTTCCTCCATTCACCTATAAGCCGCCCAAAAGCGGTCACGCCCACACTTTTAAACAAGTTTTAGTTTTTTTCTCATTTTATTTAACAATATCTAATGATAAAATTTTGAGTTCGCATTCCCACAAGATGAGTAACGGGTATCTGATAGTCTAGACTATAGCATTCTCTTTTGTTTTCTTTGTATATTGGAAGTTCTAGAAAATCCAGTTTTTCGTCATTCGTCCAATTCATATTCCTTGTATCTATAAACAAACCCTAGCTATCAGACAAAACACTCAGGTGTCAATGTGTTTAGTTTATATGTTTCATCCACGAGAATGGCAGTTGACGTAGTGACAAAGCGTGGCAGGAGAGAGTGCGGAACGAAAAAATTAAAATTGTGGTAGATCGACTCGGATGTTGTACAAATCATCTACATAACATACATATATGTATGTTTAGGGTCGGATACGCTTCCTTCTACCTGTTACACATTTTTGTGTCGTATGCACTTTTACTCTACAAGTGACGGATATAAACATTTTTCCGAACCTAGAAGATGCATATCAATAGGTTTTAAGACGCAAATCTTTAGACATTTCCAACGCCTTTTAATCAGTAGCTTCACAATTGCCATGCACACATAAATTCGCCATACAGAAATTGGAAATTAATTAATTAAGTAATTACTTAAGTCATTAACAAATAATTCCGATGAGACAGGGCCCCGGCTTTTAGCTATTATTACGTTCAGAGGGACCTATTTCCCAAAGAGTAGTCTACTGATTCAGAAGAAGCTTAAAGTAATGGGAAGAGCTGGTAAACTACATATGAATCGATGAGTACACCGATATTCAGAATGCATTGTTTGGATTTAAAAAGAAACCAAATGTTTCGTGTTTATCACATGCTTATGTACAATTACCGTGTTGGGTACACATTCCGTTGTAAACATACAAACTGAGATATGCAGTATGCAAAGGCTTTTGTGTTTGGATATTTTAAGTAAATACAGGTGAGCAAACAAGTTTTTGACGAGGTCTCCGTTTTGACTCTCAGATAAACTTTTGTTTCCGTGGTCACTGGGTTTGGAAATCACGGGTTCTTGTATTTAAAGTCGAACAGATCAATATTTAAATTATTTATCGGTATGCCTATGCATGTCATTGCATTTGTATTTTCTGTCATAAACCCGAAACCCAAAAACCATGTAACAAGGTAATAGTCACACCGATCCGCGCTTGTCGGCTAGCCTTCCAAAAATAAATAGGGAACGCACATAAATAAATGCAAGTGTTTTAACAATAATTTCGGGAATATCTTTTTATTTATATGATATAATTTTATTTTACGTCTCCTTCGGGTCTCCTCGGTGACCCTCTTCAGTGTTCGCCTCGTCGTCGGGTTAGCCAGTTAGCCAGATTCTGAATCTCAACTTTTTAGCCTATATAGTTCCCGAGATCTACAGACTCACACTCTTTTCAACGAACATAGTGTACCCATTTACTCTATATAATATATAATCATTTTGCTTATATTTTGCTTTCGTATCTGTTGAAGATAGCAACAGGTTGTAGAATTAAGTAGTTTTTCACGGTAAAAAAAAGTCGGCAACATTTTTTCTTATTTTCTGTTTTCAAAGTTGAGCCCTTTTCCTTTGTTATGTTCTCGACATGTGGGCCGACACTTTAAAGTTGGACAGTCGACAATTTATTGATGTGATTCGACGATTGTTCCCTTTTTCATTGACGAGAGGCCTATTCCAACTGGATTATCTGACCCTTTTGATCACATCATTTTACGCGCATATGTCTGATTTCGGTTAAGTTTCGGTATGCTATAATACTTCAAATCGGTAATATTTACTGTTTACTGTTTTTACAATAAGTTAAAATCGAGTGATTTAGTTTTTTGTTTGAAAGATTCACATTCTTACTCGCGTTCACGGCCTATATCTTTTGTCCAAACGCATGAATAAATTAAAAGGTACATAGATTGGCTGACGTAATAAAGATTAGAATATGGAACTGCGTACTACGGTCGCCTAGTCACAAGGATTGTGTAGACTAAAGGGATTGAAAAATCACGACATGGGGTGAAAATATGGGTTGAATGATCACAAAACTTCAGTTCCTATGTGACAATGATATTATACCGGGATAGATATTATACAGATAGACGCAGCGCAAGGTTGTTGACCCATGTTGCCACGCCTACTCTAACGCCCACAAACCGACCAACACAGCAACGCGAAAAAGTTATGGAAATGTTTATTCACCTCTCTTTTAACACTTTTAAAGTTTTCTCATTTTTTTCATTTTATTTAATATCCATTGATATGCCAGAAAAATTATGCAATTTCTCGTTCGCTAGTGGAAATCACTAGCAGAATAACGGGTATCTGATAGTACTCTGCTATATAATTCTCTCTTGTTTCATTTTACTCCTTGTCAACATCTATAGATATGCTAAAAAAATTCTGAAATTTCTTAAATTTTAACCATCAATAGCTATGCATGGAAGCATCTGGTTTCTTCGTTCAAAATAATAAATTCTTACAGCAATATAAATATTCTTATGTTATCCCGCAATAAAGGAATATCGCAGTATGCATCGCAGTATTAGGATATTAAAAAAATGTCACAAAAAATGTTCGTTTGATCAGTCGAAACATTAACACATCAAATACGTGCATATGTATGTATGCCCATTCATTATTTATAAATGTTTTTCGTATCTTCTACGGCGCACACACCTTAAATGACGATAGATGAATGGACGGGAACTCCGTTTGACGCTTTCTGAATGAATTTTAAATAGTTTTGCATATTTAAACTATTTTATCGTGCTGGCGGTACCTCTAGCAGCTTTCGGGCAACCACCAGTATGCCATTTCCATAGGTAAGCTACACAAATGTAAATCAAAACAGATCCCAGACTACAGTCGTGAAGATAATCAGAAAACACTACATTACAGTATTCCTAAGATAGGATAAATTCAGATAGAATTTTTGTTTACACTTACATTAATTATTTAAACCTTGTGTTCGTTGAATTACAGTGGCCTTGCAAAAACAAAATAAGTGATATCCAGTTGTTTGCTAACCTCCATACCCGGCGTCGACAATAAGGACGTTGTTGAAATTACCAAAATCGACTAGAATTGGTAATAATGCACATACCTAAGGTATGGTTAAAATACATGAAAATGGTAATGTTATGTTATATTAGTTGTTCTATAGGATATATTGTCCGACCAGGCCGTCCCAACACCTGTAATGGAAAGAACATATTTCGAAAAAATATATTGCTTGACTAAAATCGCACAGAAACACAGATATAGTTTATAAAGTCAGGTATTTGTGTATAATATCCTTTTCATTGGCAACCACCCACTAAAAATACATTTGCACATGCACTTACCTGTTGTTTTACATATATAAGAACTAGTTTCCTTATTTTGCATTTCCATTAATGTCAAAATATGAATGGAAATAAACTACACTAAATAAAAAGGACCAGGTAGAACAAAATAGTCGGTTTCCTCGACTATCATATACCTTCGCTATTTGGCATATTAATAGAAATTGGCTATAAGAACGGTTAACGGAACAAGTACTGGGTATAAAACCAGAGAGAATGTTATAGTAGAAGCAAGCGAAAAGTTTAATAATTTTTCTGGGAAATCGATAGATATTGGGGAATAAAATGAGAACAAAATTTAAAAATTGTCTAAAAGTTTGGGCGTGAGAATTTTTAGTGGTTTGAACGCATTAGAAGAGAGGTGGCCAAAGTGTTTTTGGTATTCCGGTAGAAGATGGATTGGCAAGACAAACAATAAAACGAAGAAAATCGGAACATTTCCCAGTTTGTTGGCTTTAAAGTGGGCAACATGGGTCAACAAACTTACACTGCGTCTATCTAAAATCTGTATGCAAAATACCCACTTTTAAGCTTTTATAGTTCTAGAAATCTCGATGGTCATTCGGACTTACAAACGGAAATTTTCAGATCGAGTAGTATTGATAAATATGGTTACATACTTTTCAACGAGTCTAGGTCACCATTGCAGGAAAGCACGTAGTAACGAATGCACCAGGATCCTGGTACTCTCCTGCAGGAGAGTATGCGAAGGCGACAACTATATACTCGTATGTACTCAAGGAAATGAAATGAAAATGAAAATAAATCTGTGGTCCATACGGGCCAAAGGCAGTAATTGAGCGGGATGAATTTTAAGATTTCCCATTGAAGTCGTCAAGTGCCAAATTAAAATTCAATGGGTTGCGCTTCATTATCCCAAATGGACGCGAAAACAAATGCGGGCGTTATTTGTTATTATTTCCCTAATTCCGGATGTTAAACGCCTATACAAGGAACCATCGCAGCCATCCCCAATTTTTAAATTCAAAGCTCTTTTAAAGCAATTAAACTGCAAACAATGTCCCCCATACAATTTGGTCGAAGTTGACCGCAGATTAGGTATTTAAATCTCTTTTTTTTTACTCCCGCCTTCTCCAGAACTGTCAGCATAATTATCCGTTTAACGCTTTCGCCACTATTAGCAGAACGACAACATAATTAATTAATTTTTTTTGAATAAAGATGCAATGGTGCCATGTTCCTCTTAAGCTTCATTCCAGGCATCTGATTTTTTTAACTTCTTCATTAAAGTGGTACCTAATTCGAAAAGAATGCCTGTTTAATATTCTTGGAAAATGCGTCATTTTGCATTATGTGGTTTTCCAAAATGAGCATGACATTTGAAATGATTTCTGCAGCCCATGACAGAAGAGCTTTCATTTAATTTAACAATAATTTGATAAGTGCTTCTACGCAAATGAGTTTGTAACAAATAATACAGTTGATGCGCACCACTGACTTACCAATTATAAAAAGTAAAGTCATAGCATTTTAGTAGACGGGCGAGCGATCTAGGTAGAGTCAGTTTAGGGAATTAAATTAATGAAAATGGCATTTTCTTCAAAAATATTACACAATCTCTATGTCGCATATAAGCAGCTGTGGATTTTCGATATTTTGTTAAAGTAATTAGACATAGGAAGCGTTAAAAAATAAAAATATTTCTAGGTGGTTTGAGATCAAAACGTAAAAACAATTCTCTAAAAGAAAGAAACTTTCAATATCGTTCTATTAGGCATTAATAAACAATATACTTTTTGCGGTTAAAACATAAAACTAATCCATTTTTAATGAAATTGTAGAGTAATAAGTAGAATAGTAATGTATGTACATATTTATCATATTATGAGAACTTACTGTTGATTTCAGCCAATTCAAAAGCAATGCTCAATATAAACAATTTAACTGCAGAATAGGAACCAAAAATGTATACCCAGTCAAAATCTCGGAACAAGGGCAGATTCAAGTTTGAATCTCTAAATTGGCACGGTCTTTTGAAATATGTTTTATTACTTGGAAGCCAAAATAGCTTGAATAGATTAATTGGAAGCAAATATTTCTATATGTAAACACTTACGTGTCTCAATGCTATCAATTGCGTTAGCCTCATGGAAATCCGGGGGTGAATGGATTTGGTGTACATATAATGAATTCTTATTCGCAAAAAGAGAATTAGCAGCCAGCACAAATAATATGTTGATGCATGTATTTCGAATTGGCTGCTTGGGAGTAGTAAGTGTCGCAGAACGCGTAGAGTACTCCTCGTAATTACGCTCTCCAGTTAATCAATGGTTACTTTGTGGTTTTTATGACCACTTTGGCATAGGGGAGGGGATAATGTGTCTTATGCTTTAGCCAAATCTAATTATACGTCAATGACACTGCATATTGAAGAAGTCAGTACAGTCACCATTGACCTATTATGGTTTTCTTTTTGGATTCGATGAATATAAATTACACATTTATGGAAATCGATATTTGTTCGAATTCAAATACTTTATACATATTTTGATGATTTAGATAATGTCGTCACAAACTGAACGCTTGATAATTTGACTGGGCTTTATGAAAGTGGATGATAAACAATTGACAAAACTGGCTTCGACACATATACACATGCATATGAAAAAACTGATGAGTACCGAACACTTTTTGATCACAAACAAAGAAAATATGATTTCTATTTTAATATTTGCAATGAATTTGCTTTATGATATAATCTATCTATTTAATATTATCTATCTAATCTAATATCTATTTAATAAATAGATAAATAGATAAAAAATAAAAAGATAAAAAAGATAAAAGAAAAAGAAAAAGAAAAAGAAAAAGAAAGGAATATAATGAGGTATGTAATGTAAAATTCTGTTCAACTTTTGCGATAAAAAGTAATTTAGCACTTGACATTTGATACAGTGTAAAACTTTTTTTAATATCAGGACATAGTTAGTAGAGGGTGGGATCGTCACTTGTTTTTTTACCTCGCCAAGAGGTGTCTTACACTTCAAGTTTTTTCGTAAGGCTATTAATTTTCTATTTGTTTCTTACGTTTACCTCACTACTTTGAGGAGAAGTAGTTTGCAAAAACTCATTATATTCATAATAATAATCATTTATATTTTAAAATATTTTAAAAGTGATTTTATGTGTTCAATATTAAGAGTTTAGGAACCTATAAAGCTATCAAATTTAAAGGGCTATACAGTTAAAATTAAAAAAAAAAAATCGTTAGACTTATTTTCAAGAAATCCAACAAAGTGAAAACGAAAGCAACCTTTTTTTCTGTTCCTAGGCAAATAATGTTATATACTTTTTTTATGGAAATACAGCCTTTAACCTTACAAGTTCTGAAATTATAAGCAAGATTTATAAATTATAGAAAATGTACCTTATTTGAGTTCACTAAGCTAAAGTGGTTTTCCAAAAACTTCTCAAACAAAAAACAGAAATATGTTTAGATTGCCCCCATCTAACCGTCCGAATGAACGTTGACATTTGGGGAACTTTAAAAGCTATAAGGCTGAGATTAGGCCCGAAACTGCCCTGCAATTGAAATTTTTTATTTTATTTTATTAATTACTTGCCATTAGTTGATCAGGTGGCACCTCCGAAGCACGGCAAAATAAATATTACACACGAAAGTCTGTAACCCAAAATAGACTCCCACTAGGAATACAGCAATATCTCTTGTGTTGTTTTACATTATAAAATATTTGAATATTTTGAGTTACAGACTTTCGTCTGCAAACTACTTTGGTTAGAAGAAATTGCAAAAACTCCGGCTGGAGCAAGCAACCTCGCGGCATCGATATTAACGCAGTTAATCGTATATCTCGGCACGCACGAACGACAAGAGGAAGGTCAAACAGTTGTCGACGCAACACACCCCCATCACCAAACACCCTAGCCAGATGGTCATCTCGGCTGCTAAGGCGGGCGACGTACAAATTAAGTTCCTGTAAATTTCCGGTTTGCATCGAGGTAAATGAAACAAAGGCAATTAATGTGATTCGTGATTCTGATGCTAACACGGCGACAAAGATACCCCACTCTATGTGACCTTTGTAACCTTTTCATTTCACTCACTAAAAGCACGCATTTTCGCAGGCGTAAATCACAAAGACTGTGGAGAACGCGACGTGATATTCACACTGCTATTTTGCTACCGCTTTGAATGAAAATTAATAAACAAATAAAATTAAGAAAGCTTACGGGTTAAAATTGAAGGTCACTGATACTTCTTATTCTTTACCGAAAATCTTTTGAATCTACTTGTAACCTACTTATTTTTACTTACTTTATTTTTAAATTGACACTTCTTCGGTTCTAAAATTAATCAAAATTAAATTATTTATTTATTTGAAATTAAAAATTCTTATTTTCTAAAAATTCCTCGAATCATTACTATAATTTTACCTCGTTAGGAGGTATGTGTGTTTCATATGTTCCTATTTACAATTTGATTAAAAATTTTTGTGACATTAAAATGTATAATACGTTATATATCATAATTTGATATATGTATGTATCCTTAACAAATGTACAATAAATAATGTAAATTTTGCCAAATTTGTAATGTTGTTTAAAAACAAAAAATACAAAAACGTTTCTTGTAGTAACTATGTAAAAAATTTAAAAATAGTCGATTGCGTAGTTTTTGCGCTAGAATATTCACAGAATTCAGAAGTGACAATAGCACACTTTATCGTTTTCTCTCTAACTTTCTTGAAAACGATAAAAAAAAGAAATATCAATTATACATACATGTATGTATGTATGTATATACAAACGATTCAGCCCGAAGGTATGCATACATATTTTGCGGTTACTGCATTGCGTTGGCTCGAATGTATTTTAAATAATTTTTACATTTTCAGTGATTTTATGAGCTTCATTACCAAATGCCTGTATGAAAATTAATTAAAAACAACTTATTAGAAATAAAAAAAAATGATAATCAATCAATCAACCGGAGTAGAACTCCAGTCTTGCTTTTGGGAATCATGCTTTCTATGCGTATGCATGTTTGATTTATACGTTTGCTTGCTTTTTAACGTTAGTATTTATTAAGAAATAATTATTGTTTTGTTGGAATGGGGCAGATCGTGACCACCACAAACATTTGATTTAGTGCTCGTTGCGTTCTGTGAAGCCCACCGTCTTAAATATTAATGAAATTATGTCTTCCTTTATTAACAGCCGAGCGGACTTGCTCCCTTTCCATATTGCCACAGAAGTTCGGGGAAAACGCTGTTGTACTATCAGGAGGTATCGCTAATAAGTAGAAGCATCGTTACATAAATAAGTCCGATGAATTGCAAAATGTACACAAATCAAGAACGCCCATACATTTGGCCATTTACATTTACACATATGTATGTATGTATGTATGCTTGAATACACATCGATGTATGTGACGAGGGTAGATGTCCTTTCATTTTTGCAAGACCGAAAAATCGATTTTCCATAATTCAATGCTGGAAATTTCAGATGCTAAAACTGCCAAGAATTTTTTATCCAATTTTTCACAGACCGACAAAAAACTTTGGGGGTGCCATTCTCGTCGTTGGGCTTGGTCTCAAGTGAATTCCCTTCGAGTCCACGCAAATCCAGTTCTATGTGCCATCCATAGCGCAGCGTATTCCCGAACCAACGTTGCGGACCACCGTTACGAGCGCACAAAAAAAACTACCCCGACAAAATTATAATGAAGTTGGTGGTGGTGCAGAGGAAAGCAAAGTGTGCGTCGAAAACAGGGTACGGCGACCAGTAACGGAGAACAAGACCTGGGTCCCGCGGTCCGGGGTCCTGGGCACGGGACCAAGAGAATCGGATGGAGTGGGCTTTCTTTGCCACCTTCCTTCCGCCTGCTTGTGCAGTTGGAACACCACCACCCGGGTTAAAATTAAAAAAGCGAAAACAAAAACTCGGCGCGTTGGATGTTGTATGTATGTATGTAAGTATCTGCTTGCGTAGGTACATAAAAAACGAGATCATCCACGGTGATGAAACAGAAGCATCCCCAGTGCCCCTGGAATGTACAAATGTATGCATGTGTGTATGATTTTATGTATGTATGTAATTATGCATGCATGTGCGCGCACACAGCAGAGCATCGAAGGTATGGCAGTGTGCGTACGCACGCACCATTTATGCATGTGCTTATTTGTCGCTTTGAGGAATGCTTTAACTTCTGTTGTCCGCTCTCCTTTCTGGTGACCTGTGACCCTGACTGTGCGTGAAAGGACGACCGGAGCCCCACCATTGCAGGTAAAAATCGTGTCAACATGCAGCGTGAGTGCAGGATAAACAATTTAATTATCAAACAAGAAATTTTAAAACTCAGGTTTGCTCTTTGTTGCTAACAGAAATGAAGAAGGTGAGTTAACTTTTTGCTGAGAGTAACCAATACAATTTTTGGCAATTGTAATTATAATATTATGCTTATGAATGAAAATGTTGATCATTATTAATCTAAAAGTCATGAATAAAGTAGGTTAACATGGCATGGGCGTGCATTCGTGTGTTTTTGTTTAATGTGTATTTTGGTATAATGTTAGCAACCAGATGTTTATTACACAAAATTACAACAATTTGTTATTTTTATACTTTTTACGATGTTTATAGGGTATTTCAGATTCATTAAAAAGTCCATACGTATGTACATATGTAAGTGGTATTAAATTGGGCCCTGATCACGAGCCATGTCCGTTTGCCTGTATGTTAGTATAAGTGCCTATTTGTATGTCAACATTTTAAGCTATCGCCCTAGCATTCCCATAATCTAAGTAACAGTTGAGGAACTCACTATAGCGTTCTCATGGATATTTATATTTTTAACAGAAACTGTAATTATAGTCGATTTTGGCTTCTAAATCCCAAACGCAAGCGTGTTATCTTGAGAAAACACAACAGGTAAACAGATTAGGAATTTGAATTCTAGTAATGAAAACGGATTACTATTTACAAGTTATAGGCGAAGGCATTGTGGATTTACACTTAAATTTGCTTATCACTGGAAAACTTTGTCTTGAACTATAAATTATTATAAAAATCCCTTTAAATTCTGTGTTACCTTTCGATTGGTGTATCTCCATGATTGGACTACAGATCTCAATTCTTCGTGAATATTTGTAAAGTAGTCGAAAAATCTCTCTCTCCGAAAAGATATTAAAACATTTTAAGGGCCTGACAGTTTTGTGTGGTTCGACGTTCTAAAACAAACTTGAGCCGCGTCCGCTTTACTAATGCCTAACCTCAACTTCCAAGTTTTTTCCCAGATCGCAGCCCTCAAACAGAGAGACATGCCGGATGGCCATATCCATATATGACGGGCATCCGGCCCTGGCAAAATCGAGTCAACTAGGATCGGAAAGGCTCCTTGTTACGCACTTCACATCTCTACGAGTAACGGGAATAATTATAAGTGTTGTAGAGGGTATATTGATTTCAGTCGCGAGTTTGCAACGCAGTGAAGGAGACATATGCTACGATATAAAGAATACTATAATAAAGCTTCATTTCTTGTTTTTAACTTTGAACATGTACATATATGTATATGGTGGCACTTGTAAGTATGTATTGGGGGTGTACTTTTTTACTGAGGGTGACAAACAACTGCTGCTGGGTACAGTTTTTTATATTGATTTTAATATTGATTTTGTTGCACATTATTAACATTTACGTCGAATCCATCCACACCACCGAAAACGAAAATCAATTCAGCTGTCACACGAATTTAAACGTTTTAACCCTTTTTCTGTTTGATATTTGAAGCGGAAAACTATGTGTTGTTCAGTTTTTAACCCTCACATTTATACTGTATATTTCTGGTATTTCAAAATGGCAAATATTACGTGTTTAGTTCTCTTAGTCTTACGTGTCTTAGTAAATTGAATTAGGTAATTAACGTTGCACAGTTACTGCGGTCATGCGGTCACGAAAACAGTCCCTGAAGCATAGATTCGGAGACATACTTATGTTTTTTCCAATATAGAGGACCTTATTCTTGACATCTTTGATTCAGGATTTTTTACTGACCAGAGTCACAGTTATTGCTCAGTAATCAACAAAAATCGTTGATTCCCATGATTGTAATTTTATAATTGTTTTCTTTTTGACATAGATTAGGCCTTTCACTGTTTAGAATAATAGCCGAGTGGTAGAGGTAACAAACCCTTTTCCTTCATGTAAAATACATAAATACTTCATCCTAGCGCTGCCCATGATACATACATATGTGCATACATAGTTACAATCTTGTATTACAGGTAATATTTAACTGTCTTATTTTCTTAATCTTTGTTTTTGTTTAGAGAAACGTATTGAATTAAATATCTTTAAAGGATTTGTCTTACATAAACGAAGTTCAAACATAAAGAGTAACTATGTAAAAATTTAAAAGCTGGCCAGTAAAATTCTTGATGTATATATGCAGCGCCACCTTTTGGAATTTTTGTAGTTCAAGTCAATTCCTTAATTATTCCCAGTTTTAGAACCACAATTTAATATCGAATGGATCGATTAACGGAGCACGTCCTTAGATATCGTTTTGGCATCTGTGGAAACAGTGAAACTATCTATTTTCGCATGCTCCGGTAATCGTATTTTTTTCGAATTTACTTTGATCAAAATCTTTTGATTTATTTTTTATGTGCTCTGGTTTTCGCAAAATTTACGAACTTATTTACGAACAATACTTTTAAATTAATTAATGAATTTGTTTATATTGTAGATAAAATATATTATATATAATATATATATATATATATAGTTTTTATATTCGATTCGCGATAACTTATGTTTTCTTATAAGCTTATTATTTTTTTTTGTTTAGCAACTTTTATAGAACAGAAAAATTACAGAAAGTTAAAGAAAAATTGTGTTTTTAGGTTTTGTATTGATTTATATTTATTAGTATTTGTATTTATTAGTAACTAATTAAAATATAAAAAAACTTTTTAAAGTGTGGAGCCGAAAATAAAGCTGGTGCCTCGGTAGTTCGAACATCTGACAAATAATTGTCTGGCAACTCTATGACTTTAGGAGATCAGATGTTGAAGTGAACTTGTAAAAATAGATCTAAAATGCTTAGAATCTTTGAAGAAAAACCATGGATAGAAGTCTTCTGTGATTGCCCCTGTTGATATACACTTTTTATTAGCCCTGGTTTAAACTCGAAACCAAACCAAGAAAAGGAAATTATAGAGATGAAAATATAATATAATCGTAGCAAAATTGAAGTGCCTCTTTTACTCCCGACTTTACTAAAAATGCCATATATTATATAAAAACACAAGCTATATGTATGTTGAAATAATTCGTTCTTGAAGATATCGTCTCAAATGGCTGCAAGTTTGCGGAGACTAAAGATAGCTGTTTATGTTATTCACGTATACACACATATCTGAATACCTTAGTATATACCTAAAAAATCCGTTCGATGCACAGAATGCCTAAAGATTCAGCGGGAAGCATTTGATAGAACAATATATTTTTTTAAATACAACTTTTCGCAGACTATTATGAAAATTTTGGTTAGTAAAATATTTTATTGGTGCATAACAAAAGGTTTGTCGTCAATAAAAAATATTTTATAAAGACCAATTTTAAAGTACCAAATTCAAATCCACCTTTTGCTGTTCGTTTTAAATAATTTATTATAATGTGATCGTCTTAAAAATAATACATTTACAAATGTGGTCATGTGAACAAATGGATACAAGTGGATCACGCGAATTCAGCGTTGTTATTTTTTCCACGTTTTCACGGAACTCCTCTATAATTAAATCAGTATTTAAAAATAGACACATTTGCCTATATAACGTAAATAAACGTACTCATAAATACAGACGATAAGTGATGTGTGCTAATCTAAATAATTGTATACATTATTATTAATACAATAAATTGCTCTTAAGCAATAAGTAGCGTACTTATAGTATTGCAACAGAATAAAATACAGCTTACGTCAAATTAAAGTACTTTTGCATTAAAATTATAAACAAAAAACGATTATATCATGCATAAATTATTCTATCTTACAGTTAATCATAACGGCTGCTTTAAGTAATACTTATATTACTTAGGTTGATAGTTTTGCCATATTTTAGAAAATAAAAAAAACACATTAAACTCAAGTTCTAAGATATCCAAGTTTAAGGACAGCACAGAATTTGGCCAGCATGCATTTGCAGGAGTACCTCAGGTATGTTTTGGACTCATACTCTTCTTTAACATATGTGTAAGAAAAATAAAACTAAAAATATTATAGTAAGAACATAACAAGTGAAGGAAAAAAAGCAGTGCTGTTAGTTTTTTATAAATTGCGATGAATTTTCTTAATATGCCAGACGGTCAGATGGTATTAAAATATAACGCCGTTATAATAAAATTCAATCTTTCACAAATACAAGCTGAAGTATGAAGTATTGAATTAGAACGGCAGCTATTTCTAACTCTATCGGTGAAATTATGAATGAATTTATATATTTTAAAACGTTCTAAAATTCTGAAAGCCCTTTATATATATGAACTCAAATAGAATCGGTCCTAAGCGGGGCTTTGCCTATAAGTTTATAATTAAATCGCGAAGCTTTCTAAATTGTGCAAAAGCTAATTGGTACAAGACACATTTTTATAGGGCTTAGAGTGTTACACTGTTACAAGTCTCTCTTTTATAGCTCACGAGGTCTCGACTTTCATACGAACGGACGGACAGCACTAGATCGACTCGGCTATCGGTCCTGTTAATATATTGGTATACTCTATATAGTTGGAAATTTAACCTTTTATCTGTTTTATAGATACTTAATACAAAGGAATATAATATTCCATGTATACTACGATTACACGTTTGAACTGTTTTGTCTTTGCCTTTCGAAGAAATCATTAAATATGGAAACAAAAGATCGAAATCGAAAGTTAAAAGATCCCTTTTTTGTTTCAGTATTATATAACTTTTGCGTAGTAATTTTCTGCAAAACCTAATACAAACAAGTAAATTTTGTAACGTCAAACGACGTTACACGTTATAAAATGACTGACTGTATTATTATGTATTACATGTTTCACAAGCACTGCGATCATGTTGAAATTCACCAGAAGAAGCATGGGTTTGGCAATTTATTTATTTATGTTTTTGAAAATTCTACTTATAAAATTATTTGCAAACGCTGACTTTTATACATACGTGCAGCTCTAATTAGACCTTCTATCCATGGCATAAACTAAGAATGTTATTATGTCATGTTTGAAGTTTTTACTGTTATTCGTTTATTAGCTGGAGTCAAGTTGGTACCGGCATGATACTGCAGAAAGCATGCGCAATTCCCTCCAGGAAGGGGAGCTTATTTTTTGTCAGCTGGCTTTGAGTTCAACTAACAGAGAACTTTACTTGGACGGAAAAGCTCAATGAAGCTTAAAAATCGATACATTCATTTTATTCCGTGAAAACTCTTAAATATACAATATCATACAAATCTTATAAGTTAGTAATTTTATGTTCATGTACTGTGTGTGAATAAAATAAGCAAAGCTAAACATCGTCAAAAAAAAGTTGGCATGTGCTTCATCCTGCTATACACCGCCAATAAAAGAAATTCCATAGGAAAGCGATTAATATTTGTGAATACTTTTTAACTTGTTCAATAAAATATAAATAAATTCGTTTAAAGTTCACATTTTTCCAAGTAGATTCCACATTCTCCTGGTATGTATAAATTTATTTAGAAAAAAAGCCAGTTTTAACAGCCACCAACTTAGGCGGTGAGTTGTGAGACACAAAACTTGGACAGAAGTTTCCTTGAATATAAAATGTACGTACAGATATTTTGTTTCATTGTAAGGAGCAAATAACCATTTAAAGCTAGATTTTGGAAAGGCTATTAGTTTTAAATCCTCACTTTCTGGTCATATCTTACACGATTTACCAATTAGCATTGGACGTTGTGTAAAGTACTAATTTCAAAGAAAAGGTATTTTTCAAATGATGGAAGTAACTTATTTTGTTTCTATGCCGAATAAACTAATAATTAGGCACCTGTATAAGGCTTTACAAGACAACATAAAATAATATTATATCTGGGAATTACAATTTATAAAACACATTACATGAAAATCGATAAAATTCCATATGCCTGTCGTTTATTGTGCATACATTTCCGGCTCAGATGTAAATGTAGATTACCGTCTTTGTATTAAGTCGACAAATTGAATGTGCTAGAAAGATTAATATAACGGGTGTCCTCTATGATTGTGCAACATTTTTAAATACAATGCAAATTCAATGTCTTTATAGGCTTGGAATATTTTTTGTTACAGCTTAACAACACTTTAAAAAGTAGTAGCTAAAAAAAGAACCTCATTGACGAAATTGACGGAAAGGAATACCCCAAATACACATATTATTTATGTTTAAGGGACTGTTTACAATGGTGTTTACTTCTGGTGAAATTTTACAAGTCACAATGAAATGTGTTCTGAATTTCTTGATGTATAAGAAGAAGATAAGATCCCTAAACAGCTGACGCGGACATAACGAATGAAGAACCAGCGTTGCCGTTATGCCTATTTACAGATTTTTTGATTTTCAAAGAAACAGCAATTGTGTAAAATGAGACATATTTTTGGGTATATGCGTATACTAATTTTGTTCGCCCAGAGTGAAAAATATTTGAGATGTTTCCGATGTTTTGTTGATAGTTGCGTATGTATGTATGTTACAATTCTCGTCAGATTTCCAAACCATCAAAATTTTACTTGCTAACAAAAAACTACCGACTAATCGAAATAGCTCATGTTAAAGTAATAGCACGTTTATGTGCTATAGTATCAATAGGAAACACAACGAGACTCAAAATGTTCGAATTCCATTGTTTGTATGGGAGTTAAACATATCATCGTTGTTTTCTATGCGTTGTATCAGTTTTATTTATTTACTTATTGGTATTTATCTGACACAAATATATTTTTGTATTTAAAACATAATACTGTTGGTTTTGTTTGGGATCCTAAACAATTTTAGAACTGCTCATATACGAGATCTGAGATTTTAGAAGATATGTATGTACAATTTTGGGAAACAACAACTTTAAGGAAAGGCTTTTTAGAAATCTGTGCAGAAATTTCGTTATCCGACATTAATGGGCACAAAGAAGAATAATTTTGAATATCGATTTTTATGAAAAATCATGCATCGATGTTTTCATCGATGTTTTTCTAGCTCTTTCTTAAACTGTGCCTGTTAAAATATTTTTTTGCGTTTTAGAGCGCCCAAAATGATCTGTATATTCCGTTTATAGTCAACTGATGATTTGGGCTATAGGCATTTACTATGCGTTCCGTAAGTCGCTCTAAAGATGCGTTCAAATGGACCCACTGTTTTTTGTATTATGTGGATTTTCTAGATATGGCTAAGCAATGCAATGCCTTTATTTTTTTTTTTAGAAACGACGAAAATGCATCCGCGCCCGACGATGGAAATCAATCATGTCAGCCTTCTTCCAATCAAGATCAGTACCTAAATCCTAACCGCAATTGCCAGAAAAACCTGTTGAGGCTTTACCCACCACCCCCATCTAAACCACCGCCGCTCATTGGTGCCATCCTGCAAACCCGTCTTCTACATCAGATAAGCCCGTCCGCAATCGCAGAAGCGGATGCAGACTTGAATGCAGTAGGGGAGCTTCTATACCCAAATGTCCTGCAGCGGTCAGCAACTTTGCCAGCAAAACACAACCGCTTAGGGGTTCGAAGCCGCGTGACCTTTAAGGTTCCTTCGTCTAAACTCCCTGCTCACGATTCGTATTCTCATCAACCCCGAAATCAGGTTGCAGTCGCTGAAAAGGACGGAATATTGGTAGACGTCAAGGCGAAAGAGTCCGTCAAGATGACTTCTGAGGATTTGCTGCAGCCAGGTCATGTTGTAAAGGAGCGTTGGAAGGTGTGTTTTATATTTAATGCGTACATACATAGGCGTCCATAATTCCACACATTGACTTAGATATATGTATGTATTTATTTTATTTAAATTGTATACCTTGCAGGTTGTCCGTAAAATTGGTGGAGGCGGCTTTGGAGAGATATACGAGGGTCAAGATCTTATTACCCGTGAACAAGTCGCACTTAAAGTAGAGTCCGCCCGCCAGCCTAAGCAGGTGCTGAAAATGGAAGTCGCAGTTCTTAAGAAATTGCAGGGAAAGGAGCACGTATGTCGATTCATCGGATGTGGGCGGAATGATCGATTTAACTATGTGGTGATGCAGCTCCAAGGAAAGAATTTAGCTGAACTCCGACGCGCTCAGCCGCGAGGCGCATTTTCGCTTAGTACAACACTTAGGTTAGGGTTACAAATTTTAAAGGCCATTGAGTCCATCCATTCAGTGGGATTTCTTCATCGTGATATTAAACCGGTAATAGCAGAAATTTTGTTATGTTTACAATATTTTCGGGTGGTCAAACAAAAAATCTAAATAATTGTTCTTCTGCATTTTAGAGCAATTTTTCTGTGGGTCGTTTGCCTTATAATTGTCGACGCGTCTATATGCTTGACTTCGGATTGGCGCGTCAGTACACCACTGGCACAGGGGAAGTGCGGTGTCCAAGAGCTGCTGCAGGTTTTCGCGGCACGGTTCGTTATGCTTCTATTAATGCGCACCGAAATAGAGAAATGGGACGCCACGATGATCTGTGGTCATTGTTTTATATGCTCGTTGAGTTTGTAAATGGGCAGCTGCCATGGCGAAAAATTAAAGACAAGGAACAAGTTGGGTTGACAAAGGAAAAATATGACCACAGAATACTGTTAAAGCATTTGCCGTCTGATTTGAAGCAATTTCTGGAGCACATTCAATCTCTTACATATGCAGACCGCCCAGACTACGCGGTAAGTCGAAGATAATCCCAAAAGATAATTTTATACAATAAAATAAAATTTAATCATCTATAGATGCTTATTGGCTTGTTCGAGAGGTGTATGAAAAGACGTGGGGTCAAAGAGTCGGATCCATATGACTGGGAAAAAGTGGATTCCACTGCAATTGGAAACATAAGTGCAACAGGCAATCCATCAATTCCTATAAAAAACGATTATATGCACGGAAATATTACGCAAATGACGGTGGCAGCATCTAACGCAAGTGGCACCGAATACGTAAGTTATTTTATAATTTGGTTTGGCCGATATTTACAAAGCAAATAAGTAAAATACAGTAAATATTGTGTATATTACGTATAAGTCCGTTAGTTATATATTCTTACAATTCACTTATTTAATGATGAAAAATCACGTTGTGACCAAGGGCACCGCGAGCTTCGAGAGGGTACAAGGACATTATAATAAGAAGATGCGTAACGGCCATACATATATTTTACATACATATTTGCACTATGCAGACACTTCGGGAGAATCGAAATATTTTAAAAATTTCGTTGAAAAATGTTTAATTATTGTTTTATATAAATATGGGTTGTTGCGTAGTAATAATGTTTTGAATCTTAAACTAGTATCAAAAACCAGCAGTACCAGCTCCAAGTCAAAAGTAGATCGCAAAACTAAAAAATACGAAACTAAAATTTTCTATTGATGCAATATTACTAAGGACACCTATATTTTCAACAGTTTAGCAGTCTTTGTCTTACAAATATTTGTTCATGCGTTCGCGTTATGGAGATTTAAGTGGGAATTGTAACTTTGGACAAACTCTTTATTGTCGTGAATGATCTCAGATAGATTTATCAACTAGATCGTCTGTGCAGGGGAATCTGACCATGAATAAACATATACATTCTATAGGGGGTACTCAGGCTTATTACATATAAGCAATGCACACCGTGTGAACCCAAAAAGCCAACAAAGCTCAATTCGCATAAACGGAATTATAGGAGCTAGGATTCCGAAAACAGACGCTAACGGCCAAGAGCCTCACAAAACTGCCACGCACACACATTTGAAAAAGATTGCCAATTGCCAATTTCTACATAACTCTTTTGAAAAATTTCTTCGAAATTTTCGATTGTTTTATTTTTGTTGTCAATTTCTATTGAAGCGCTAAAGAATGTTTAGTATCTACTCATATCTGCAAATATTTAGCCTTGTAACTAAATATTTTAAAACCAGTGTTTAGAATCAAAAGTTAAATTATTTGTAAATGTGTCGATTAGTCGTAACTAAATTTTATATTACACATTTTTTGAGTTGATGGAGATATAGTAATTCTTCCTCCCCTAATAGGTGTGTTTGTTTTATGTGCGAATTAAATGTTTTAAGAAAAACGGCTCAATTAATTTGGCTTGCCGAAAGCAACATCCTCCCTCTTTTGACTCTTTATCTATTCTCTCCATTTTAACAGATACGAAAGCGAGCCGAAATCGAAACCGCTCATATAACTGCGACCGATCCCCTTAACATAAAAGAAAAAGTAAGTGAAGCAAAGCTAAATCAGAATTGGATTTTGGTAAAAAAAATTGTAATATATTAAAGGTTGATAAAAACTGCAATGCAACTTCACTGGCACAGCCAGTAAAAGGATCTGGCGAAGCCCTGATACAACATGGTAATACTGCAAATAATCAAAATATCACATCAAAAGGACTGCAACAGCCATCTACGTTAACAAACTCCCAAGTAGCCATACCAAATATCCAAAGTGCACCAATCAAGTCATCAATGATTGAAAGAGAGGATGTACAGGTAATGTTACCACATTCAGCATTTCATGCAAAGAACTATCAACCGCAAACGGGAAGGGATGTTTTTCATAATTAATTACAATTACTTCGTATTGGGGTGTCAACTAATATGTCCATATGAAGATAAACATTGTAAACAAACATCATGTTGACAAATCTACTTTTTCATTTATGGATTAGGAAACAACATTTCCCGAAAGAACAGTTCACACTTAAATTGCTTAATATGTCTTACAGTCATAGTGGAAGATTTGCCAGTCATTTTTATAATCGTTGCACGTAAATTAAAGGGGGTAACCGACCAAGCATATTTAGAATTCCTCTACGAGTAACGGATATAATTAGGGTTTATCGTGTAGTGTCATACGCGGTACCGCCCTTGGACCTTTCCTGGTGTTTCTAAACTACATTTTTTACAGTATACGAAGCTGGAAGAGAGGGGACCGACAAAATTTATGAAACCAAATGGAGAGTGTGATAATGTTGATATTGCTGCAAAGTGTGTTTTTGATCAAAAGAACGTTGAATCAAATGACACTGACATGGCTGGCAGAGCTTCCTTAAGCGGGATCGAACAGCATCAAAAGTCGCAAATAAAAAAACATAATTCACCAGAGATTACTAGTAAGCACATACAGAGGACAGGGGCAGTAACAAACGATAAAACCTCTGAAGTCAATCGGTCAACGGAGGAACAAAAATCTACGTTTGGGCGACTACGTGTGCTAACAGCTCCGCCAATGAGTGTACATGATCTAACAACGGGTGGAGGCCATAGCCAACAAGTGTCAGATTTAACTGGAAAACAAGATCCATATGCTGCCACCACCAATGCTGCCCCAATAGGTATAAACAGCACGTCTACAAAATTTGGCAGCCAGCATGGTCAAATTTTTGGACTGGCAGCCATGCCGCCGATTAATCGCCGTTCTGCAACCTCTACAAATTTACGGCCATCTTCCTCGGCAAGTCAAAGGGTTAATAGTGGGTCGGCAATTGGAGGAGGAGTTGGTAACGGAAGCAACACTGCCAGAAGTAGCGTTGCAGGTGACCATTCGGTCACCCAATTTGCTTTAATAGACGACGAGAACGTTTCAGCTTTGCAGCAAGTAACCAAAGGAGGTGCTCTCACGTTGGCATCGCAATGGAAGAGTCAGTTCGATGATTCCGAGGATACTACGGATAACGAATGGAATAGAGAACACCAGGTAAGTTTGAAGACTAAAAAATACTATACTTAAAATGTCTCTCGTATATAAGCCTTTTTCATAATATTCGAATATAATGAAAAATGTTGCCACATGTTTTTGATTGTTGTAAATTAATAAACACGTGATGAATATATCAAGTAAATTTTGCCTCACAGTTGCAACCCAATTTGGAGCAATTGATTAAACTGGATATTTCATTGCCCTTAACTGAAGCCAAACCATTTCCGCAAAATGTCGTCGCTGATACAGGCAAATTAATTAATCCTCCAGCCGAAGCAAAGGAGAGACCGAATAGGTAAGTCTTATACATATAAAAAGTAATCATTTTTATGTCAAAGGTGACACAATAGAACTTAAGTGAAGTTAAGATCACGTCAAATCAAATTCCGTTCCCAACATGTGCTGTGAAACGTACGGATATCTATTAACGGCGAAACAAACATTCGCATCGTCTGTCTATGGAGTCTGCATGCTTAATCTCAACTTACTAGCTGTTATAGTTTCTCAGATCATAGTGTTGATACGGACGAACTACTCGAATATTGATCTTGTTGTATGTATTTTATAGTAGTATTTTTTTGTTATATATATTTTCATAATTTTTTTAGTCGTGTAAATTTCTATTGATTTGAAAAAAAATGTTGCTAGGCCCACTATTACGCTCTAAAGCCGCCAAAAAGGGTACGCCCACACTTTGGAACAATTTTTAAATTTTTTCTTATTTTATTCCTCAATATTTATCGATATCACAGAAAAATGATAAAATTTCGCGTTCGCACTCACACTAGCTGAGAAACGGGTTTCAGATAGTCAGGGAACTCGAATATTGCATTTTCTCTTGTTTCATATTATTATTAGCCTAGTAAATTCCTTTCGCTTTGATCAAAAACTTTTTGCCACGGCCACTCTAACGACTTCAAATCGTCAGTTTTTCTCATTATATTCTCCAACATCTATTGATATGTCAGAAAAATTATTACATTTCCCGTTCTAACTTCCACTGAGGAACGATCTGATCTGATAGTCGGGAACTGGACTATAGTGTTCCCTCTTGTTTTATATATAAACTATATAAGCTATGAAATAAAATGTGCTCATTATAGGTACACACTAAACATAACTGGAATTGAGAATTATGAAGCTTTGAGAACCTCCATACCAAACTGCTGGTCCGAGCCTGCAATGGGTAATGTATTACGAAAAGGCTTGGAGCCTCCGGCTGTGCAACAAGCCGCATTTGATGACACAGTAAGCATATTTAACAAATCTCTACCGGTGGTAATATTTTTATATTTGCATGCATTAATTTTTTTTGTTTTTACCCTTAACGGAAGACATTTTAAGTAAATTAGTTTAAGATAGCATAAATTTAATTAACCACTTTGCCAAAAAAAACCTGGGGGTAATGTATTTATATTTATTTAAATTTTTAGGTATATCGTATGGATATTGCGAGGAATGTCTGTGTGCGAGAAACATATTCGGAAATCACTCATTTGGCTAGGCCCAGCACTTCGTCGGTTTTAAGGAATATACTACCATCTCCTTTTAAAAATGATTCAGCACTTCAACATAGTACGAATGACAGTATAGATAAATCGAGACATCGGAACAGCCTTCCCAATGTTTCATTTAACGATATTTTTGACGACCTACAAATGAAACTAAATTCCGGCGGAATGCTTGCTGAGGACGCTAAAATGCCTTGGCGAGTACAGACTAAGGCATGCCAAGAACAAAACTTAGATTTAGGATCTGTGATCCAGGAAAACCACGGTTGCATTAGTGGGCGACTAGAAATTCGTGTTATTCCCAAAGGTAATTATACATTGTTATTATCTTTGTGGCTTTCCTAGCAACAATCAATTTGTTGAAATAATTTACCTATTTAAAATGTAGTGGGTATTAATATAATCTATATGGACTAATGGTTTGTGTTTTGTTCGTGGCCAAAATGTTTTTGACTTATCGATAGATATTAGGAAACCCAATGATATACAGGCATGCTCCGGTAATCGTAATATTTCCTCCATTTCGTTTTTAGGTGCCCTGATTTTTGAAAAATTTTTGCTATCAGAATGTTTTGTAAACGTACTTTTGTCGACGTATTTATAACATCTTGCCGACAGCAAAATTTTTTTGTTAAATTTGAAGTGGGTTCAGAAAAAAATATTTTTTATAAACTAAGTAGGTGGCAGATGATCTTGTGGTGATGTGGAATAAACATCAATAGACCACTGAGTAAACTATTTATTGCCCTTGGTTAATAAGAATTCGAAAACCGTAGCACCGATTTTGCGAATTCAATTCGAAGTCGTAAAATTCTTACGAATTTATTTATACATTATCAACTAGATCACGTATTCACAGCAGCATTTTTAAGTTGCCAAAGTTTTTTTAATTGAGTCATATTAAAATCAAATCTTTTGTTAATATAGCTTTGCTTGGATCTATTTTCCAATTAGTTATAAAATTTGTCTCTTAAAGAAGAATAACACATTTCTGGTTCCCCAAACAGATACCTCCCATCCGGATGATTCTGTTTACTATGATGCAATGGGAGCTGTTAAAAATACTCCAACCGCTAATGAAGGACACGACCATTCTGATCAAGCCGTTAATAACTGTGATGAAATAGAGGCAACATCTGCCGTAATAACTTTCCCAAAAAAAGCAATCAGCAAAATTATGTCACCACCGGGCAGGGATGTCACCGAAGAGCGAATCGGAGCTAGTTTATGTAGCCTCTATTCTGGGGGGGTCAATAAACTAAAGTTAAATGGAAACACTGCCACCAGAACTCAATTTAAAAAAGGCAGCACTGACGGTTTCGGCGAGAATGAGTCAGGAGTTGATTTTCCGCTGTTGAATCCAAGCAAAATTCCAGTACGCCAATCAAAATGTGCATCATGGGCAGGTGCTGAATTTATAAGTGCATCTAAGACACTTGAGTCCGTAGACGTCCCACAGGAAATCCCTTACCATCCACAGTCTGATACGACTTATTCTGTAATGGATACTATACCTGTTCGGAAAACCACTTACTCCATTGCTTTAGAATGCCCTCCTAATATATCAGATCTTACACCAGGTTTGTCATACTTTTATTGTAAATTATGGCTGTTTTCAATATTTTCGTAAATAAACCTATTATGTAATTATTAACGTATCTTCACGTATAATTTCACATCCTAAATTGTATATAGTCTACAAAATTGGGTTATTTATAATAATACTAATGGATTATATTTTTGTTTTTTCTAAACGTGTCTACTGTAAATTGAAGGGTTTATAGTGGGTTTATAAAAATTGGGTTTAATAGAAAAAACTTCGGAGACCTATTGGGCACGGATTTACGTGTCTACTGTAAATGGAAGGGTTTATAGTGGGTTTATAAAAATTGGGTTTAATAGAAAAAACTTCGGAGACCTATTGGGCACGGATTTTTTATTTTTTTTTTTTGGATGTATTAATTTAAAACTGTCCTTCGCGGACAATCATTAAATTTGAGGACTAAACTTAACGGTAGAGAATTAATGGATTACATAATTTGTTGCGAAACTTTACAATAACTGTCGATATTGTATGTATGATGTATATAATAATGTATGTATATAATTTAATTTAATGTGCGTGTCTAATCCCAGAGAGGTCCAAAGGGTGGGATCGGTGCAGCCTCCTGGTGCGTTGACTGGAGTCCAGCAGGTCTTGTGCCAGGTTGTTTGGGTGGTGATGTGATTTATTTATATAACTATAAAAGAGTTGTCACGAGCACACTTTTGGTATGCTCGTGCATTACATTTATGGGCCAAAACATGAATTATCACCGCATTCATTTGATTTATATTGATTTAGGCTTACGTCGGCGTAGAGAATCAACTGAAGGAAAGTATGTCACGGACCCAACACAATTGCCACTTAAATTCCAAAGACCTCGATCTCGAACTTCTAGCAGGTATGTCCTTATAATGTATGTGTGTAATGCACTCTAATTGAATATACATTTTTTAAGAACCCGTGGCATTCCCAATGCAATGCTTGAAAATTCTGATGATAACGAGACTGTAATGAGCGCGGAAAAAGCTGGACATGGTCATGTCGTCAAAAGCGCAGGAGTAAATAATTTTACAACTAGTGAAAATTCTGCTGACCTACACCCTAAATGCACCATTTCACCACCACCGGGGGATCCAAAAATTGAAAATAGTGCGCGTCTTCGTCGTTACAGGCATAATATAGACTAATCGTATAACTTCAGGCTAAGTAAAGTATGTATAGGCTCCAGAGCAGTGCATCATGGTGGTTTAAGTATAAAAGCTGTGTGACAAGTAGAAACATTGGCAATTAAGTTCTTTATTCAGTCAATATTCAATATTCGTTTTCAGCATTTTTTTGTAGCTAGAAACAAAATGTCGTATTTTTGCCTTTTTCAATTAAACATTTATGTTACCCATAAACGGACACAATAGGTTTTATACGCGTTCGAAAATAACACTTGGATTTACCCAAATTATAACCTAATAGATTTTTGTCCAGCTCCAAAATTGGATACTAACATGCATTTTGGTTCCAAAAATTTATTTTTGGTGCTGAATGTAGACCTTCTAAGCTCACAGCGGACAGCCATTGCTAGATCGACTCTGTTGCTGAAGAATACATATATCTAAATGCACTTTCAGGGAAGGCCTGTACATCACCTTCACAGTTGCAAGGGAATACTAACTCAATTTAGATATTTAAACAAACTTTTGTTTGTCAAATGGCAATATATCCCAACGCTCTGTATGCTCTGTGGCCATTCATTTCATTTAAATATAATTTCCGTCCTCGGGCTTACTTAATTTAATAGAAAAAAAACTCATAAGATAATTTCCACAAACCTAAACATGGTGTTTATATTTACAAGATAAGAATTGTGAAAACACAAATATTGGATGCCTAGACCGATTGCTCTATTATATAAATTAGAATAACGTAATTTAAAAGTCATGGATTAGGACACATTGCTGTACTTAACTGAAATTTTTTTGTTTATATATAATAACCTCTGCAATAAAATGCTCCAAGTTTTTCAATCTATACTTCGTTATTTAGTTTTACAGCTTTTTTCAATGAGCCTATCGTAATTTTAATTTCCGGAATATGTGCAATTTTTGTGTGTCCTGAACCTTGAAAGTGATTTTTATAGAAATAAGTTTTTAAATTTTATTTAAGAATATAAAATATGTTATAAAAACGTTATTTATTTATTGTATATACTCGCTATAATTTTAAAAGTAACAGATAAAATTATACTCTAAAAGTGTAACATTACATTTAATAATAAAGCGTTGGCAGCAATTGTTCTTAAAAACAAGGCAAACCAAATATAAAAGTTAAATTGAAATGTGTATTTTTTTTGATTATTAAGTATCAGTGTTATACCTAATTATAATACCTATTTAATACAAATATGTATTTTTAACAAAATTTGTTCTTAATATTAATTTTTGTTAAAAAGGATTTTGTTAAAAGGACTGAAACTCTGCGATCTTTTTATAAATCTATTAGGTGTGCAAAATAAACAAAGATTCGGTGTGGAAGCTTTAATTTTCGTGATCAACTCATCAGAGGAATCAAGAGCCGTCATCTGTACATTCATAATTGCTTGTAGTGACTCCTGAAAGATTTGATAAAATTAAATTAAGATAACATTTAACATTATTTACAACTAACACATTATAATTTGTATTATTTTCCCATAAAGTAGTAAATCATTTTTTAAGAAATGCTTTTTCGCTGCTCCGCTCTCTTCATACATTGTATACACTTGCTTGTGAGAGTAAAATCAATAAGCAAGAAAGTGTATATGTACGTGTTGTAGAAGACGACTTTTGAGTCTATTAATTTAAATTTTAAGATTTTGTAGGGAGCACTTCTCTTAGATAAACGGTAACTTGTTCCATCGACTATTTTAACAAACGAATATTAATAAACTTCTTTAAAAAATGATAGTCACGATATACATTTTTCTATAATATTTTGGTGCAGCAGCTATGTGATATAATGCGCAGATCTGGGCCATTCCGGCTTAAAACTACCCCAAAACTCAAGAACAAGTTGGCGTAGAACTGCTGATACTGATCAAGAGTATATATATATACATATATATATATATATATGTAAATGTGAAGTTTCTGGTGTTGGTCCTCAACTAATTAATTATAAACTCTATTAAGAAGTTTTTAATGACCCAGGAAATACGTAAAAATATTATATATAAACTAAATATATTATGTCCTAATGGCCTATTTAACTGAAATAAAATATCTTACCTTTAATTTGCCAATTTCAGTGCGGAGAAGTATGATTTTAGTCTCTCCATTGACTAATGAATCTCTTATGTTATAGATTTCGTTTTGAAGATTTATAAGTGTATCGTCGAAACTGTTTAATGAATTATTTTCGCTAAATACCCTCGATCGCATACCCAATGATGTTTTTCGTATCTGTATTTAAAAAGTGTTGCACATACATGCATTCATGTACACATTTGAATACAATAGGAGATGCATAGGTATCCCGCATGTTTATTTTTTAATTTTAAATAATTTACTGTTATAAAACAATGAAATTCGGAATGTGGATAACCGCATCTATTTGAAACTTAGCTTACATTACAATAAAGAAATTGGGCTCGGAAAATCGAATTTTTGAAATTTGAAAGCTGGAATCGTTTGCCCATTTTTTGCCCTAATCAGTTTTTTTTTCAATGACCAGTTTTTGAGATCTAAGTTGTCAAAAAAGTTCAAACAATTGTGGAAATCCAAAAATTGATTTTTTAAACATTTTTTTAAAGTCGCATTAACATTATTTGCGGATAAATAATTTCCTTTGGTCACCCTTTAAAATTAGTTTTTTTGTGTGCCCATCCTTTAAATTTAGGTATTTTCGTTTGCCATCTTTCGGCGGACAGAAGCTCTTATTTAACAAGCACATGTATTTACGCTATATACATACATACATAGATCGCAGTCCGCTACATGTTTTTTTAATATATACATATTCGCTTACAAATCATACATTTTTCTTGATAAATTGATAAATTTCATGCTAGTAATTTAATTCCAGAATTTTCTTGAACTTGGAGTGTGTTGATGAACTTTCATATATATATATATATATATGTATGTTCACTATCATCATATAAGTAAGTGCTTCTGTCCGCCGATCCTAAAACATGTGAATTGGCGCCACAACTTACAGTTATTACATACATATGTTCAGATTTAGTTTTAATAGGTGGGAACACGAAAAAGATATTTTTAAGGGATGGGCAAACGTTTTTAATTTAAAATATTTATTTTAACGTATGAAAAAAGTCAATTTTTTATTTATTGAAACTTTTTCGAAAATTTAGATCTCAAGAACTGGACGTGGGCAAAAAAAAAACTAATTTGCGGCCAAACATGGGCAAACGATTCCAGCTTTCAAATTACAACAATTCAATTTTTCCGACCCCAGCTTTTTTGAGCTCATGGGTATGTGTGTGACTAGAATCTTCATGCTTAATATCAACTTTCGAGTTTTTATAGTTCCCGAGATCACAGCGTTCAGATGGATAGACAGACGGACTAACAGTTGCTCGATAATTGACCGACTGCATATGAAATCTTTATTAGTAGTAAGGAAATACCTATACACCTATTATTGTTAACATAGGTGCAAGCGTGTATTCGTTGGGAATCAGATCCTTACCTGATTCTTAAGAGTTTCGTCAATGTGAATGGTAGACGTCTTCCGAATTATGTCATGCGAATATTTAAAGTTAACGGGTCCCAAGATCCCGCTCTCTACGAAAAAATGTTTTGCTTTATCAATGCTCGAGTTCAATGGTTGCATTTCTTAGTTTTTATTGGATTAAAAAAGAAGTAAAACGTTGTGCAGATCAATGTTGAAGGAGATCTTCTTATACTGAGTATTTTAATAATTGTCTGAAAAGTTTAAAGGATTTGAGCTTTAAGTAGAATAAAACTTTTTATTACACTTACACATATATAAACAGATATGTTCATATATTGGTTTTTTTTATATCTTACCCTTTTCTATAAAATATTAATGGCCGAAGATCTGTTCGCATGTTTCTTTATGTGAATACTCGACTAGAACAAATATTCAAAACAATACGTAACCTATTAAAAGTCTTAAGATATTATTTTCCTGTTAAGTGCTCGAAAATATAACTAGTATTCTATCACTAGTTTAAAGTCATTATACATTATAGCCTCTTTCCACTAAATTATCTCTATACACATGTTTAGCATTATATGGCACTCGGTAATTTCATAGCTGTTCTGGGCATCATGTTCTTTCCACAATAAATATAACTTCAGATGCTGTTAACATTTTAGTACCATTTATAATGTCTTTTTGCTTTTTCCTAGGAAGGCTAAAACATTTTTACGGATAACAACAAGGTAGACTCTCGTTTCACTCTGCATTTGAGCACTCTAATATTAAACAAGCCCCAATTATATTTCCATCGGTCAATATCTTTTTTAAAGAATAGAACGACTAGAACGTTTTTTCGTCTTATTTTCAGAATTTGTACCTTATTTGAACACTAACAGCGAACATTCCGACGGCAAACCTTTTATCTGCTCTTATAATCAATTTAAGCCCACATAAAAAGTTGCAGTCTGTTTTTGTTGGTAAGTATCTATTTGATATTTAAGTATTGAGCAATTGAGTTTGTTTGAAACCCATGATTACTACTTTTGGCATACCCCAAATATCGATATATTTCCCATCAAACACTAAATCGATAAGTTATCGTGAACCTTACATCCACAGATTGTAGTTCGTTTAATAATGGTGTAGACACCAAGGCAATTAATTTCAATAACAAGTGGGGAAGTACGTGGACAGTCAACCCTATTCAAAGCATTTCCAAAGTTTTCGAAAGAAGGTGTACCTCATGAATGAACATGATGGCAGACAGATACGCTTCAGATTTGGCCCTTGTTGTCGTTGCGCAAATAACGCAAACTATTGGTTACAGCTGCAGTCTGAGTGCACCCTTGGAGTTGTTGCAAGACATATTGCAGAAGTTTGTACAGGAGTTCGCTCGAGACATGCATGGACATATGGAGCACGGTAAGTGGTACCGTCAAACCAAGGGAACCGATCATTTATCAAAGATAACAAAAAACCATGAGTAGTTATAGCCGTTACTTGTAGAGAAAAGAAATTCAATGAAAAGTATATGAAATTTGAAAGATTTTAGCCTTATAAAGTATACATACATACATACACATATATGTATATGTATATCTTATCATCCCTGCATTTCCATCCATCAATTTTTCACCGGTAAATCACCGCTCAACAAAAACTTCGAGAGCTTAGGTAATCATCGCTATTAAAAAAAACCATCAACACCGGTAAAAGAGCGTAAACTCGTCGCTTTTAATCACCGCTTTTCAAGCGCATTTTAACGGGTAAATCCTCGCTCTATTCTTCGCCCTTTCACCGCTTTTTAATCAATTAATCATAGCTCATTTTTGAAGAGGGAAATATTTATTGCTTTTTCATTGCCTATACATTAATGTATGTTTAATGCCAAACTATCATCGATGTAACTTTAAGAAAGGTATCATCAAGATAGCATCAAATAACCTTATCATCAAAGAAGATCATCAATAAATAATCAAATGAACTCTAATTTATCATTAATAAGTAATCACTTTGTCTTCGGAATCATTATAATCAATGAATCATTAATTTATCATTAAAAAAATTTCATTTTAGTTTGCTTATTATTTAAGTTATGCGTATGATTTAATACAAATTAATACAAAGTATGAATACATACAAATAAATATAAAATTCCAAACTCTTGGCCGTCTTATTTTCTTGTCCGTTTGAGTTAAGGCACTTTCTTTTTAGTTGAGTTGGAATATGGGTTCACATGTTCGATTAGGCTTCAAGTAAAATATATTAGTATAAAAATGTATTACGAAAAATTTAAATCGCTTCTGCGAGCAGTTCGTGTTCCTACGAAGGCCATGTGCTCGGCGACTAAGAGCATCAGCTTATCATTCGGATAGAAATAAAAGATCCATGATTTTTTGCTGATTCCTCGCTATGATTAAGCGCCGAGAGTCATAAGAGCGGTGGCTGTGGAATCTCGGGATTCGGGATTATAAAACCTCAAAAGTTATGAAGGCATGTAGATTGTATTTTGTGAAAATTATTATTTTATTAATTGTCTTGCAAATACCAAAAAAAAAATATTAAAATATAAAATACATAGCGCCCACAAATCCAAGTTTCGTGTTGGTTTTGTTCTTATTATTTAACTTGTCAATTTATAAAATCGTGCCAAGAGATATATCTCCATCTTCCATATTCCTCCAACCAGCGGAAGAGAAAAGTAATAATAGTTGAGAAAGTCGTCTAAAGCCTTCTCTCTTATTTTCTGTTTAATTTTTTTTGGTATGTTACTTAATAGCTTTATTTTTATGAGTTCAAAAAATTCTTATTAAAACCAAACAAAAAATGCTTTGATTGGATAAAATTTATAAAAATATTAATTGACAAGTATATATATTATTAATTTAGCAAATCGGATCGAGCCGAACCTTAAGGATGCACGCCTAAGTATACAAAATCTCAGCATAAATGTTCAAGAACTATTGGACTACATAGGTAATGTCGAGCCTGTTGGATTCATCCGGGATGTACCGCAGTTTCCCATCGGAAAAACTCTAAACATGAACTACCTTAAGCCTGGAAGCGCTGAAACTCTAACACGACCTGTCTACATATTTGAATACTTGCCACCAATGCAGGACCCTGAACTGCGTGAAATGCCAGCCGATGTTCAAAAGGAATTTTCGGAAAAGCAAGAGTTTTGCTCAAAAGCAGAGTATAATTCAACAAACGCGGCTGATAAGTTCGGCGCCAAGCACATCGATTCTATTTCTCCCAATGCTGTGATAAATTTCCGGTCGAGTGCCTTTGATTTGGACGTTGGGCGCTCAGTCCGCGAAATGAGCAGCGTGGTAATGACAACAGGGGGATTCATAAGTCCAGCTATTGAAGGGAAGCTACCCGAAGATATCATACCGGATATAGTTGGTACGACCTATCCCTATACCACAGTTTAATAAATTTTCATGTATCGGTGTTTATAGAAAAATTTTTAGGTTTGGATGCACCCTTTTCACCTACGATAATTGTAAATTCGTTAAAAAAATCTCCACAACTGGCGTTTTCTGACAGAGACACAACAGTAAATCCACGAAAAACCATTACCTCAGAAACTAAAATCTTCAAACAAAATGCCGCATTATTGACAAGTGGACATTCAGAGTCTTCAATAATGTATGCGTCTAACAACCATCCGATGCTAACTGCTAGAACACCTAAGAAGAATAAAAAACAGAAACATGATTTAATATGCGAACCCAGCCAAAGCGAACTTTTAACTAATCCGTTTGAAAAAGCCCAGGAAAAGTCCCAGCGGAAGGCTTTAAAAATGTATAAACAAACCTCAAAGAACCAAAGTGACACCTCAAGTAATCAAATACAAAACATGAGAAAATTAAAAAAACGTTTTAACCGAGGATCATTCGATCCAAATAAAAAACATTTACAAAAAATATTTAAGAAGCAGTCCAAGCTTAAGCAAAACGATCTTCAACTGGACATCGACGAAAAACACTTTTTGCAGAATTCTCAAACTACGAGCGGCCTTGCTATAAAAGCTAACTCAGATACTGAAAATGATTTACAAGCTGATATCCCTAGTCAGCCGCCAACAGTAACAAGCCAGATTAAAAATAATTTTCGAAATTCAATTTATCCAGTGCAGCCATCTGTAATTCAACAAACGCAAGTGCTATTGTCAGAAAAAAAAAGTGGATCAGAACCAGAACGAAGTAAATTGGACGTTTTTAAGAAAATTTCTAAGCCACGTACTCCACGTCCAGATATTGGGGCGACTTCAATACCTCCTGGAACCGGGGTATCTGTATTTGGAAGCACAATGTCCACTCCGGCATTAATTAGTCTTCCATCGGGGACTACTATAACTCCTACACCTTCACTTGGTTTAAATTCTGAAAACAAAAACGTTTCGAGTATGAAAATCAACCCTTGCAGTATATTCGATGGAACTATACCTTTAACTAAAGAAGGCGTTGAAATGTCAATTATTGATTCGTCAAAGCCAAAAAAGCGAGGTCGCAAACCTGGAGGGAAAAATGTAATAAAACAAACAAATTTTGTATCGCAATCTTTAATTAATGCGGTCGAACGAAAAAAGTCAAGTCAAGCTATTACACTGCCTCTATCACCATCTCCAATAATAATATCTCAAAGTTCTTTAAACGTCTCCCCGCCAACAGAACCTCTCAACTTGTGTAATGCCGAACAGCCCTCGAATAATTTTTTGTCAAACCTGTATGCAAAAGAAAAAAAGGACAGGAAAAAGTACAAATCGTTACCAGAAAATGTAATGGAATTAGACAAAAGCTGTTCTCCTGAAAAGGCATCAACACTGAATAATTCTAACCGAGCCACACAATTAAATAATGATGTACAATGTTCAGATAAATTTGTGACTGTTTCCAAAGCTTTATCAAATGCATCAATTTACCCTGGAATTCAAACAGGAATGGTTCCGTTGCTTCCTCTATTGCAATTTCCTCCACGACCTGGTCTTATTCCTACTGGACCTGGGCTTTTTCCTGCAGTCACTGGTCTAGTTGGCTTCGGTAATCACGGTAACAGAGTACCTATTTCACCGTTCATAGATTATCCTGGAACAGAAGAATCAGTTGCGGATACTGTTCGATGTCTACCAATTAAGGAATCTCATGGTACGTCAAATAAGTCATTTTTATACCCGTTACTCGTACAGTAAGAATATATATTCTTGACCAGGATCAATAGCCGATATGAGCCTGTCCTGTCCGTCCGTAGGTACGTCGAGATCTCAGGGACTATAAAAAGCTAGAAGGTTGGGACTAAGCATACAGATTCTAGGGACCACATCCACCCTAACGCCCAGAACTGACACTTGTGCAAAATGTAATATTGTTTCATATTTTTATTAGTCTTGTAAATGTTCATCGATCTGGTTGCCACGCCCACTCGTACGCGCACAAACCGACCAAAACTAACACGCCAAAACTTTTGAACAATTTTTAAATTTGTTCTCACTTTATTCACCAATTTTTGTTTTTCCGTCTGACACCGATATATTTGAAACTTTTCCCTTCGGGAAAGGTTTAGGTTCAACGACATTAGGACAATCTTAACTTTACCATACCAATTACCAATTATTACAGCTCCAAGAATATAATGTTTACATAAAAGTCTCGGCAATGTCTTCATTCATTAAAGCCAAAAATACTAATCTGAGCACGGAGTATTTAATGGTTGATGCAATCGACCATTGAATTTCCCTTTGTAATAATTAGATGCGAATACAGGCCGAATGTAGAAAATGTTAAAAATAGGTATAAGTTAGACATTCAAGAAGTGGTACTGGGCAGCTTCTAGGTGGGTTAATATGAAATATTTGCGTTTATCATAAAATAGATATATCAAATTATTTTTTTGTATATTGTATATATATATATGTGAATTCTTTCCCGACCGATATATATAAATATTTAAAATGATTAGCAAAAATAATTTTTAGTTACTGATTCTGATCAATTTCTGAGCCGATCTTCCATGCAAACTGGCTTGCAAATGGATCGAAACTACTGCAATGTTGCTCCATTGGTGCCCGACTCAATGAAATTCACCGAGTGTAAGTTGAACGGTAAATATATTTTTAATATAAAAATAACTTACTTGTAACTTTAGGTAAAAGCGTATCTTGTGCCAGCACAATCTTGGAAAACTCATCTGCACAGGCCACAAGTAAAATAAACACGAAACTGGCTAAGGAGGCTTCTGGAAATCCTGATGATCCAATAGAGGTTTCAGATGATTCTGATGAATCATTGCACAACAGGATGATGGTTCAAAGAAAAACACCAATATCATCACCAACTTATGTTAAAACCAGCTTCGCAGAATTACATTCTTCCTCGTTAACGTCAGCTACATCTATAGATGAAGAAAAATCCAAAATGGATCTAAGGAATATTGTGTCTCTAAACACTAACGAACCACTTAAAAAATTCAAAAATCTTGTTAAACAGAGCTTTCCCGATGTAAAAAGCGTAACCCACACGCCACCTCCACATTCATCATTTCCACAATTTAACTTGCCTAATTTTATGGGAGGTGACAAATTTAGTTTAGCTGGGGGAGCAGATCTTATTCCTCTGTCGAGAATGAGTGATTCGGAATATTCCTCCAAAATAGTACCATTCAGTAGCTTAGGTGGAACCATACCGAATCAAATCAAAGTTTCAGAAGACCACCATATTTTGTCAACCTTTTCTAACTACGAAGATATTACAATAACACCAACTGGATTAACGTCGTTGGAACCGAAAATTCGCAAACATCACAAAAAGCTAAAGAAGGTGAAAGAAGGGAAAAATAAAAAAAAAAAAGAAAAAAAGGACAAATCAAAGAAAACGGATCAGATTGGCTTGACATTTTTTAAATCCGACAGAAAAATTAAGGCCTATGATAAAAAGCAAAAAAAAGAAAAGAAAAAGGATAAAGATAAGCAGGTTGGTGTCAATTCTTTAATTACAAAAAAAAATTGTATTCGGGTCGTGGTATTTGGATCAGATATGTAGTCACGCCCAAGCTGAAAAGCAACCTTTGCGATATGTACACGAACTCATTTGAAAATAGAAAGTTATGTGGGAAACTTTTTTTAAAATCATGAATGCTGTGAACATATTCCGTATAACCAAAATTAAAGTATGCATAATATTCCAAATTTGTATTAATACTTATAAAGACTGTTTTAACTAATTTTAACATCGAAGCCTTTAGCTTGGTATAGGTACAATAGCATCTTAATCCTACATATAGGAGCAAAATCTATTAAAGCTTTTTTTTTTAGTTGTTAAAAATTTTATTTTAGACTTTAGCCTATACACATATATCAGCAAAATCTTTTAATGTTAAATTTATAGTTTAATCAATTCTTATTTTAGATTCTAGTCCATATACCAGATGACACAAAAGAATTTACCAAGGTGCCTTTAGCTAACAACGATGAACCGGTATTGAAATCAAGTTCCATGACAATAAGTCCATCGTTAGGTGCCGCCACAAGTGAAATGTCTCCAAATCAAATACCAAAACTTACACTGAAACTTAGTGGAAAATCTACATTATTTTCGTCTTCAGAAAAAGAGATGACAGATGCAGGGAAACTAAAGCAAACCACGATTTTGTCTTCAGAAAATAAGAAGCGTGAACGGGATAATTCTCCGGAGCTTGCTCGTTTTTCTCCATTGGTTACCGGCCCGCCTAAGAACAAACAATGTAGGCGAAGTTATTCGATTACTTATATAAATTTTAAAAGAACTATGTTATTTCAGCTGAAACACTGCATTTAGGAAACAGTTCTACGGCAGTGTTGCCTGTACCTTCCCCAGTGGCTGTGCGCACCGTCCAACTTCCTGTTAGTCAAACCTCATCTAATTCTGCCGGGTGGTTATCAAACCCTAGTCACAGTAATGCTGCCTCTTCCACGCTTTCGGCTAGTTCAGTTTTGTTACCACAACAATTGATGTTGGCGCCTAATACGATCATGAACAACTTTGTACCAGCCAATTGCAACAGTACAGGAACTGTGTCAAAAAGTGGATTATGTAGTTCTCCATTAAATACATCCGAAGAAAATGCAAATGCAATGCAAATTGCTGAATCAAGTCGTCCATCGTCATATGTTGACGCCGAGGGTAATCGCATTTGGATTTGCCCCGCTTGTGGAAAGGTCGACGATGGATCAGCTATGATTGGTTGTGACGGCTGCGACGCTTGGTATCATTGGTATAATTGTGCTGAACCAACTTTATACTATAATTTACTTAAAAATCTTTTACTTTAGGATTTGTGTTGGTATAACCTTTGCACCGAAGGACAACGACGATTGGTTCTGTCGCATTTGTGTAACAAAAAAAAGATTTCACGGGTCTGAAAAAAAAAAGAGACGAAACAAGAAAAAGTGAATTTTAATTAGAAATAATTATTTCGAGTCAACTTTGATTATCATAGTTTTATTATTCTTTGAGTTTATGTATGTTTACCTTGACAACCCATAAGTTTATTGGTCGAGTATCAAGTTATTACCTTAATAAAATCTGCAACACAAAAAATGTATGTGTTTTTATTATTATTATTATTCTCGGCCTTGATGAACATTTTTCTACAAGTAAATTTTAATACAATTTATTATTTTCCGGAATTTCCAGCCACAAATATAGAAATACTCCTTAGCAATGAGGAGCAATAAGTTTAACTTGCTAGCATAAAATTTTCTTGTGGATGACATGGCTCAATGTGAGTAATGCATCAAAGCGAACGGTCGTGTCGACCATAGAAAGTATATACATTTTCTTCATCAGGATCAATACCCGAGTCGATCTGGCCCTGGCCGTCCGTATGGACGTCAAAGTATACAGATTCTAGAGACATAGACGCAGCGCAAGTTGACCCAGTTGCCAAGCCCATACTAACGCCCAGAATTACTAAGCCCACACTTTACTTTTCTTGTATACTTATATCGATTTGCCAAAAAAAATTTTTGCCACGCCAACTATTTTTATTTTCTATCGATATCAAAGAAAAATTATAAAATATTGCGATCGCATTTCTACTAGCTGAGTAACGGGTATCTGATAGTCCGGGAAGTTCGCTAAAGCATTCACTCTTGTTTTTGTATGCGTATGCACATAAAATGCACCGTTTGTCCCACTCTCCCACGCAAAATCTAAAGGTCCTAAGCTTGCAGACTGCTCCCTTGCGGTACATTTAACAACTCCCTTGCAAGTTTTGATTTTGTGTTTTGTACATTGGTCAGAATTGAAAAAATAATGACTCGTGATAATGACTATGTGATAAAATGGTTCACACTAAGTGCGCTGGTTCTAGTGGCCGAACGATGACCTAGCTAAGGTCCCAAATCTACAATACTGTTGTGAAGCTTGCCAAGAGATGGTTTTCTCACAGTTTAATAGCCTTGATTCCTACAAAACAAACCAAAAGCCGATAATTTAAAAGTGAAATAATTCTAAGTTCCCAGAATATCTTAATCATTTGTCGGCTATCAGTCTCAAATAGACTGACCGATAGGGGTGGTTATAATGTACCTGGCACAATGTGGTCCCCAGAAGAAAAATCGAATATCCTATAGCACTCATGATTTTATTGACAGCTTGTTCGACTTATCGGTGGCGCATGCTAATTATATCGAAACTCTCTTGTTCGACTATTGGAAGTATGAGTTGTAAAAAGTCTTGAAAGAGTGTTTCTGTCCAGAGTTGTGCCTCAAACTTGAAGATGATCTATATCATATATACCGTAATAAAAATCAGAGAAGTCAAACAAACGAATTCATTGTTTTCGCAAGGCAAACTTTCTGATGCTAAGTAATTTTATAACTGGCTTTAATTGGGCCTGTATTTACTCCTGCAACATAATGGCGGATGACATAAATATTTTTTATACCGCAATTAAATAATTTTTTAACTCTTGTGGTCCGTCAATCCATGTATCCGTCAATTTCTAAGAAACCACCTTGGTTTAATAAAAAGTTGACACACCTAAAAAATGTTAGATCCAGATTTAATACAAAATTGAAAAATTTAATCCTTTCAAAATATTTAATAGTTAATAAATTTTACCGTGCTTAATGCTCGGTGTTTCAGAAACTATTTACACCATTGTAAGTTCCAGTCCGCACAGGATCCGAAACGATTTTATAATTTCGGTAACACTAAGACCATTCCCTTATTTTTTGAAAATACCGCGGTAACATCGGATCAGGCAATAGCCAATCTATTTGCCAAGTTTTTTCGAACAACATATTCTACGTTACCTCATTCCGAACATCCTTACTCTTACGCGGTATCAAAGTCGAATTTAATATTTTGACCTACTATAATCAAAAGCTCACTGCTTTATGATCTTCAGTGTGTTAAGCTTGTCCCTGGCTGTGTTGTGCTCAGATTCTGTACGGATGACCTGAGCAAGCCTCTACTGAAACTATTGACATTATCTCTGGAATCTTCACAGTTCCCCCATATATGGAAGGAGTCTTTTGTGATACCTTTCCATAAAATTGACAACAAATTGGAGGCAAGCAAGCGGCAGAGAAATCTTTAAATTGTCGGTTATCCCTAAGTTTTTGAACATGTTATCACGCCTCATTTTCAGCACCTTTGTAGGTCAAGTAGGTCAACAAATGTACATGTGTATCACCATGTCAGCACGGTTTTATGGAACGCAGATCAACAACCACTTTACCTTCCACTAACTTCCTTCGTAATAGAGGGCATTAAAAATAATCTTCAAACATATGTCATCTACACTGACTTTTAGTAAAGCATATGACGCTGTTAATCATTCTCTTCTAGTAAGGTAACTTGATTTATTAGGTTTCCCTGTTGATCTAAATTGGATGTTAAGTTATTTGAATAGCAGGATTATTTCTTGTATTCTCCGGTTCCCATCCGGTGTCCCACAAGGGAGCCATTTTGGTCCGCTCCTTTTGGACATACAATCCGATCTAGATTGCTTTCAAATATGATGGTGTGATAATGTACCAAACTTAAATGGCTTCAAGTGTAATGTTTTGACCTATTGTCGTGTGAACCCATTACCCACGACCAACACTGGGTGGGTGGGGTGGTGGTGTGTGTGTGTGTTCTTTGGAGAGAACAACAAGTGTTGACGATCTTGGTGTTCTTCTGGACCCTAAATAATAATTTTCAGACCATACTTCGACTATTGTCAATAAGGCCAGGAGTGCGAATGGTTTCATAAAAAGGTGGTCAAAGGAATTTGATGATCCTGACATGACCAAAATCATTTCACTAGTCCATCCGATTCTTGAGTATAGACCACATGGAGCCCACAATACGTATTTCACGTATTTGAATCCGTTTAAAAAAACTTCTTACTGTTTGCCTTGCGGTGCCTAAATTGGGATGCAACTGTATTACCTCCTTATACCAGTACTACCTTTAATTAATTTAATTTACCTAGCTAACCGTCGACCGATGCTTGGAACAGTCTTTATTGGTAAGCTTATTGGTGAAGTTGATTAGTTAGTCGGCTAAACTTCTCTGTGCCAAGCAAATTCACTAGAAACTACATACCTTAAACTACATAATTTAAAATCACTGTATGAGTTGCATGACCCCTACAGAGTAATATGATTATGATTATGATTATTTGATTCGTCAGTATAAACAGCATAAATAGACATACATATATGCTAATTTAGGATCGCTAACCAAATCGACCAGACCATATAATCGTCGAGATATTGGTAACTATAGGCGCTGTAGAATTGTTCTTTCTAGAGATTAGCGGCCCACGGTCACACTTTTAAGCAAGAGGGAACGCTTCGAGTTTCCTGCTGCTTAGCTAGTAGAGGTGCGAAAGAGAACTTTCAGCATTTTCCACGCATATAGATAGAACTTGGCAAGACTAATACTAATAATGAATAGAAATATAATTTTATAATACTAATAAAAATATGAAAAGTCTTTTTCAAAAGTGTGGGTGGTTTGTGGTCGTTAGAGTGCGCGCTGTGCTTGCGAGGTACCTAAATCTCTGGAATTTGCATTCTTTGTCTTATTCTTTAACCAGATCGATTCAGGAATGGTCATGAACGAGAGTACAACTTACATACTTTTAGCCCACATGTAACGCGTATAAAAATGAATGTTGTGATGTTTTAAAAACTCAAACAAATTGTTTCCATATTTGCATGGGCCCATATGGATAAATATAATTACTAAACAGTTTTATTATGTACTATTAGTATTTTATATTTCAATAAAAAAGGAATATATGAACAAAAACGTTTTTTTTTTTAATATAATTGTATTATTACAGACTAAGAAGTATACGAAGCATGAGATTATAATCTCGTTAAATAATAAATATAGAAGCAAACAACAATTAGGTATTGATTGACGAAAAAAACATAATCTTTGGTGAGATCACGCTTCGGATGTTTAATATAGATATTTGTTACAAGAAAGTATTAGCCTAGTATTATTTTAATAATAATTGTGAGTTGCTGGTTTTCATGGCATCTTATTACTAAAAATTTCCAGTCAACACCAAATTATGGACACCTGCTCAACAAGCGTTTTCTTGAAATCGAAAGCTTGACTTCACAATTAATATTTGATTGCCAACCAAAAAGGTGGTCATTTTAGACCTACTATGCTTTAAATTCATTCACCTGTTGCACGTAAAATGAAGAAAATTATCTTTGAAATTATGGAACGCTGAGTTGTGCAAGATTTCTCGGCTTCTCGTTGTTCCAATATTACTGGTTCATTAATCCAAAAATGGAAATACTAAATTTTTAAATAAAATATTGATTACGTAAACTGTACAAAAGTTGGTTATCTAAAAAAGAATAAAAATTAGTGGAAAAACATCACAATCATTTAAGAAGGTAAAAATGATTACATTTATGGTATTGCAATGTACCGCATCTATTATTCGTAAGCAAGTTTGCTGTAGATGTTCAGTTGCGTTGATTTGTAAGAGAAATCGTCAAATTTTATTTTATCGAGTCCAGAAAAACTGAAACCTAGAAATTGCATAACATAATGTGAATCGTCAATTCGAAATCCAATAGCGTGTATTGTTATCTAAGTAGTATTCTTACGCCATGTGAATATTACTAAAAGATGAAACAGTGCAGGTGCGCTGCACATGTAATTTGATTGGCATTTTCTATTGAGAAATTATCGGATTCGTTAGTACGAGATATTTACTAGACTAGAATTGTTAAAATTCAAAAATGTAATTCAAAACATTATAAATGTAACATTATTTTGAATATAAACTTTGCTACTGCGATGCTGCATTTGTGCTGCCACCCGACTTCTTCAATTCTTGTGCATGACTTTGTACAGATTGCTGCGATGAGAGAACGTTAGAAGTCCAATCTCCAGGCGCTGCTGTTGGAGTGGTAGAGTCTTGGTTACTGCTATTGCTAGAATCAAAATTAGCATTGCTATTGCTGTTAAGCGCCATTCGCTGCATTTGTCGGATCACTGTAGCGGCGTAGTAGGCTTGCTAAAAAAGTAATAAACAAATTTGAGGATTACAATTTTGTATAATTTATTACACCTACCTTCCAACGAGATTTTGCAAAGTTTTTCTTTAACTGCTCTGACACGGTTCCGTGAATGTTTCTGCTGCTGGCCTCATTTCCAGAAATCCTGGTTTGAAACGGCACACAAAATAAAAAATATTCAATATTTGATATTTAACACTTACCAAGCATGGGCAAGTGCTTGCTTGCAAGTATACCGCTTCTCTACCGTCACGCACATAAGGTTTTTAATGAAATGCTTTGCGGACTCACTGATTTCATCCCAATAGGGTGAATCAAATTCAAAATCGCCTAAGATCAAAATAAAGTTGTTAATAACTGATCAACATATAGGGATAATGAGCGATCCATAGGCTGGTATTTTCTGAAATTATTTGTATCTTTCCCTCTTAAATGTCGTTGCTCGTCAAAAAATTAGTTCCTCTAAATATTAAAAATTTTGTACATAAAATTATAAATGGATTATATTTACTATATTTAAATTGTTTATTATTATCCAATTTTTTCTAAGTTTTATGCAGATAGCAATAAATTTAAGAGACTATTTTGCGTAGAATCTTTCGGACAGACATGGTTAACAGATTCGGCTGTTGATACTAATCAAGAATAAACATTATTTATATGGTCGAAAATGTCTCTTTCACACTGCATTGTAAGCTTCTTGATAAAATTATTTTATACTTTGGATGATTCCTTCGTAAGTTATCCTGTCACCCAGTGATAAAACGACATATTTTGGCAGCCATTTTGAAGCGGCTTTTCAATAAAAAAGTCATATAAAATAATATTAATATGTCTATTCACCTAAAAAAAGTTTAATTCATATATATTCTTGCTATATGAATCAATGATTTTGAAAAACATTTTTATTGGAGGAACCTGGCCATAATCAAGGGAAGATACGTTTATATCCTTGCAGAGACTATTGTAATTGTTGTCCAACAAATCTGAGTATTAAAGGGATTAAGGCTCGGACGACTATATATTCTTACATCATCGTAGCGGTCTGCAAGTGTATACAATAGAATCCTACGTGAATCAACAGTTTTCATGTTAAAATATTTTGGTCTAATAAACGCAAATAGTGTTGAAATTAATCTAAATTGACTTTTGTGTCAATTGTATCAAAAATTTTTTTTAATATATAATATATATAAAACCTGAGGTGGAAAATTGTCAAAAATTCAACACATTCACAGTTACAAAATTAACCACGAATGTGTGATCTAAGTTATTTTCTTTTGTTTTACATCCTAAACTAATTTAGGTATTTGAAAACATTTCAATAGTACTGTAAAAATGTTTGGAGGAAAAACATGTTTCGAACACTGTTGATTTGTGCAGGGGATCTATCTATAAACATCGGCTTACCGAAGTTAGGTTCCTTCACTGATTTTATATAACACCTTTTAAAATCTGTGCGAAAAGATTAGCATCATTTTCGTCATAAAACGGAGGGTAGCCGCATAAAAGAATGTATGATATCACTCCAATACTCCACACATCGACGGCTTTTCCATATGGTTTTTGCGCCAGCACCTCAGGAGCCACATATCCTGGAGTCCCACAGGCTGTAGCCATAATTCCAGAATCCTCCATTTTAGATAAGCCAAAATCGCTGATCATTATTTTGCTATCATCGTCTGGACTATAGTAGAGTAAGTTTTCCGGCTGTAAAAATTCATCATTGTTACTAAAAAAAAACAAAAGAGAATGGTATAGTCGACTTCCCCGACTATCAGATACCCGTTACTTAGCTAGTGTGAATGCAAAGTCGAAATTGCATCATTTTCTGGGATATGCGTCCATGTCTCTAGAACCTGAACGATTAATCCCAACCTTCTAGCTTATATAGTTCCTGAGATCTCGACGTTTGTCCCTATGAACGGACAGGCAGACGGGATATCGATCCTGATCAAGAATATATATATACTTTATATAGTCGAAAACGCTCCCTTCTTCCTGTTTCATACTTTTCAACGAATCATCTAGTATACCCTTTTAATCTACCAGTAACGGGTGTAAAAAACAGGCGAGGCTAATATGTATTACCTTTCGTTAACCCATATAGATTTCAAAGATCCATTGCCTATACATTTCTTTTTCCTATTTCCCTTTCCTAAGTGCCAAATGATCATACAAGATACAAATCAGATAAAAATGTCTTACCTTAAGATCACGATGGACGACTCCTTGTTCATGCATATAATCAACCGCTTCTAGTATCTGTCTAATAAGGTGAGAAGCGTCCTTTTCAGTGTAGGACCCCTTTTCGACAATGCGATCAAAGAGTTCGCCACCAGTAACCCTGGAAGTACCAAAAAAAGAAGTAAAACAACTAGGTACAGGTTGCATTAACGTACAACTCCATAACGAGATACACCTTTGACTTGTCCTCATACGTTTCTAAGAGTTGCACTATATTTGGATGAGTTAACCTGGAAGTAAAATTGTAATCAATTTATTTTTTGTGGGTATCAGCCGGAATTAAAAGAATATAAGCAATAAATGTTTGACCTCGTGAGATGTAGGAAATCGCAAAATATTTTAAATACACCTTTAACGCAATACCTAAAGTTTAGTCTTGAGAAGCTATTTTGAAATATAATCAATCTGACGTTATGTGACAGAAGCCTCGAATCGCTGTTCGAAGACTGACTCATATGCGAGTGCACAGTAAGTTCAAAATGGGATTGGGATATGAACTCACCGCGTTCCATTTAGACATTTGCCATCGAAATGATTTGCACTGAACCTAAACGTGAAAAGAAAGTAAATTAAGGAAACAACAAGAACGAGTTTATAAAACAAGAAAATCAATATAAAAAGCCAAGAAAAAAAAGATGCTTGCGCAAACACTCTGTTAACGCTTTCCTAATAGGTTTTTATACGCGTTACTCGTAGAGTAAAGGGTATACTGGATTCGTTGAAAAATATGTAACAGGTAGAAGGAAGACTTTCCGACCATATAAAATATATATATTCTTGATCAGGGACAATAGCCAAGTCGAAATAGCCATGTCCGTCTGTCTGTCCGTATAAACGTCGAGATCTCAGAAACTATAAAAGCTAAAAGGTTGAGATTAGGCATACCGACTCTAGAGAAATAGACGCAGCTGACGTTTGTTGACCCATATTGCCACGTCCACTCTAACGCTTACAAACCGCCCAAAAACTGACACACCCACACTTTTGCATAATGTTTTGACTGTTTTCATATTTTTATTTCTAAAAATATTAAGAAACTTAACTTTTTTATTTTCTTTTTTCTAAAAACCTTGTTACCACTCCCATTCTAACGCCCATAAACCACCCACAACTGCCACGACGAAACCTTTTGATGCTTTAATATTTTTCCGTTTTTTTCAGTAGTCTTGTGAATTTCTATCTATTTGATAAAAAAAAACTGTCAAAAATGTGAGCGTTTCAGTTTTGGGTGGTTTTAGGGCGTGTCAAAAAGTTTTTTTTTAATTTGATAGAAATTTACAAGACCAATAAAATTATGAAAATATATCCAACAAATTTTCTGTCGTGGGCGAAGCAGTTTTTGCCGGTTTGGGGGCGTTACAGTGGGCGTGGCAACATGGGTCAGCAAACTTGCGCTGCGTCTTTACCTCTACAATCTGTATGCTTAACCCGACCTTCTAGCTTTTATAGTTCTTGAGATCTCGACGTTTATACGGACGGAAAGGCAGACGGGCGGACAGGGTCAATAATATTTTAGTGTCTTTGATCAGATCGACTCGTCTATTGATCCTGATCAAGAATATATGTACTTTATATGGTCGGAAACGCTTCCTTCTGCCTGTTTCAACGAGTTTTGTATAGCCTTTTACTCTACGAGTAACGGGTATAAATATTTTCAAATGCTCTAAATAATGTATTATAAAAAAAATTTTTGATATTAATTAAATATTAATCAAATTGGCCACCCACAAAAAATTGAGAACGAAAAAACCGAGATCAATTGTACCCAGCGCACTCAGTGGCCTCAACCATTCTCAGAAGATATTTCTTGATATCGAGACGAAACGATCTCTAAGTCGATAATTTCAGGCGTAAGCAGTCCCGGTTTTTAGATTTAAGAAAATATACATAGCGGAAGACCAAAGTAAGTATTATACACATATAACTCTATGTGTATATGTACTAACAATATTTTTTCAAATATTTAGCTAATTTACGTTATAAAAAGCGGTTCTTTTATTTAGTTTAACAAGCAAGCGTATTGGTATTTTCCTAGCGTGGTTTGTTTTTAATTTATTAAACTTAATTTAATTTTAAGCGATATGCGTTTCTTCCTTTGCAGAGTATATAGTATTGTGTATCTACACAATAACGTTTATTTAATCGTTAAGAGCACTGTATATGTATTTCTAATGTGAATTTTGTAAATAATGTTAAGTAAAATTTTACATATGTCAAAAAAAATGCCTTTTTTAAATGAATTTTTTTTGTATTCGCAATGGGAATTGAGCTCGGTATATTTTCAAATGTTGGGCGTTAGAGTGGGCGTGAAGTTTTGTGCGTTACAGTGGGAGTGGCAAAAACTTTTTTGGTATATCGATAGAAATTGACAAGTCAAATGATTAACAGAAAAGGTTTTGTGGCCGTTAGAGTGACAACCATATGAACAAACTTGCACTGCAACACTATAGCTTTGGACAGATCGACTCCAATCCTGTTTAATCCTGATTATATAGGGTTTGATTCTATTAGGGGGTTATAGGGGGTTATATAGGGTCGAATACGTTTCCTTACCCGTTACGTATTTTAAAGCCAACCTAGTATGCCCCTTTATTCTACGATTAACGGGTATAATTAAGATCAAACGTTCGGCTAGGTATTACAGCGATAGTTAACTTTGATGTGGATTGTTTAAAAACATACATTTCAAACTACACTACTTTTAGCAGAAATGGTTTCCAAAAATTTTAAAACATATTTTAGACTAGGAATACTCTATTCTGAAAGTTTGAACAAAATTTTAGGTATTTTTTTAGGTTAAAACAAGAAAGGAAGCTACCTTCGGCAAACCAAAGATTATATAAACTGGCAGTAATAAAATATTTAAAAAATACTTTTTTTAATACTTTAAGAAGGATAAAACCAATATACCCTGGACAAAATACTTTAATTTCACCTAATTGTTGGATTGTAAAAAATCCCTTGATTTTTAACAGACGTGCATTGCAACGATAAAGTGTTATCCTAACTTTTTGTTAAAATTATCTGAAAGTTTTGTTTATAATCAAATGCGGTCATCTACATAAACGTATGTTGTGGTTGAGCATTCATTACTCAAGTTATGTTAACTATTTTACTCATACTATTACTACTATTTTCACAATTGTAATATCTTAATCGGTATGTTATTAAAAATTTTAATAAATTAAAATTAAAATCTCTGAAATTAACATATACTTTTATATTTCTTAGTAATGGAAAATGTAAGATCAAGAAAAAGAAGTGAATATTAAACGTAAATTAGCCAGTACAAATTTGAACTAAGGATTTCACTATGCCGATCACCAAACACTATTCTGTAGACGCGACTTAAATATGCATATTGCCTTTGTTGTTTTTAATTGGTTTATGATCACATACCACGAATAAAAAATAATTGTTTAAATATTGTGGACTTCATTTCAAAATCTAAATTTTTATATGTAAATATAATAACAAATGATTTCGTTCAACATTTAATGATCAAATGCAAAGTTAAGAATTGTCAGTTTTCAAATTTCATATTTTCTTTCGGTTTACAGGAACAAACTTATTATTTTATTTATTCCAAGTTGTATGCTCCTATTTTCCTTTTAACGTGAACTCTAAATTAACTTCCTTACCTTCTCAAAACGCGAATTTCATTCTCCAGAGATTCTTCCTTTCCCTTTAAAGCTTTCTTATCGATAATTTTCACTGCAAAATGTTCGCCTGGCGAATCTTTGCTTTCCGCTAGGCGTACTTCTGAAAAGGCTCCACTTAAGCGGTAAAAGAAGGTTAGTCATTAAAATACTTAAACATCTTTTTGCTTAGCACGTACGTCCCCAGGAGTCCGTGAAGATTGTACTTCTCTTCAATCGACACTTGCTTATTGAGCTCCTTTATGTCCTTCGCCTTGGCTTTCTTGCCCGAATCCTTTTTGCCAAACAAAGGCATTTCTAAGCAAGTTGATTTCGAAGTAGTTTGTATTTTAGACTGCCGAAATTCGCATCGTTATTACTCTTCAACAGTTTAAGCCAGACTTCTCACAGGGTTCTAAAAGTTATAACGACAAACCCTATCAGCGAAGACGATCATATATATTCACAAAAGCAGGTACATACATACATCGCTAGACACAAAGCAATGCAGTTGTTTTCTGTTGGGAGCTCAATTATTCCGCTCAGTAATGAGCTCAGCTGCCAAAGGTTAAATTTTAGCTGATTACCTTATATTGCGTACATCTGTAGTCGAAAACAGACACTTGCATATCACACATATATTATATATATATATACATATCATATTTACATATCATACATACTTTTATATATTATATATTATTATAATATATTGTTATATTATGGTTGTATTTACATATATATGTATATATGTTAAATATATGTTTAAGAAGTATAATTTTAATCTTGCCGAATATCTTAACGAATTAACCAAAAAACAAGCGCAGGATCCCGTTGGTTTCACTTGAAAACTGAAAACAATTAAAGACGAATTTTCAAAACGTTCTCCATATTGCAGACTTTGTTGCAAGTCAACACGTTTCTATTTAAAAAAATTCATCAAATGTATCTAGAGACTGTTTGCAGGTCCTTTTGTTTACACAAATATTTATTCAGTATTCTCCGAATCTATAAATACTTGTGCGTAGCAGCGTAATGTCTGTTTTGAAGGAGTACGCACGCTAGAAATTACAATTACTTTTATTATTGATTTATTGATTTTATTCAGGCGCTGGCGCAACCATTGTGGCAGTGTTGACCAGTCAGCTTTTTTTTCATAAAAACTGTGTACTAATTAACTATGTACATGTAGTTGTACAATTTAAACAAAGTTAGCTCCATATTTATGATAAAGTACTAAGCTGTTTAACATGCATATATTTTTGTTTTCCAAAAACCACAGTTGATGTTGTATACTTTTTATTGAATATATCATTTTGCTTTTGTATTTTTCTTTCTGCCGTCTGATGGCAAAGCACCACAGCATGGTCAGGTCAGCTTATGACGTTACATCGTTGACGGCTGAGAAAGCCATCAATTTACCATCAATATTTGTATAAATAATTAATAATATTCAGACGATTCGGCTCCCCTAAATAAAACTACTTATTTTTCTTATTCCCAAAAAACAAATGATTTCCATACAAACGTTTAAGCTTAAGTGTTTGCGTTAACTAAATTTTGTTGACCAAAATTGTGTGCCGATGTACGTTTTAATGAATAGAAAATATATTTAAATAAATTGAATTCCTAAAATAATTTAAGTTTAAGTTTAGTTACTTATATTTTACGCTATAAATCAAAAATAATGTCAGCCAATGGTGTTCCGAGAAATAAATGACATACTCGAAAAATATAAAGTTGGAGTTACAGATATAAAAAAATGCCCAGTACGATTTTCACATATTTGCTTACCGTGGAAACACTGTTCTATTGTTTCCAAATCTAAGTGGAACTTTAAGCGTGACAAACTTATTTTGAAAAATTAGCATTGATTCTTAAAATTGTGACACTTGACCTGGGTCTAATGTGCCTGCTTACATTAAACCTGAATAAATGTAACAATGTAACAAACATTACTAGGTGATTAAAAATATTTAAGCAAATTTATATTTGTACTCTAGTGATCCCTGTTGATATCTTGGATCCCAATCATGGAAATTATAATTCTTGCGAATCGTTAATGGACTGGAACAGTTTCCAAAGAAACAGTTGGGAAATGAAAACGCTGTGATGTTCTAATTTAAACAACTACCATTAGTCTGCGCCTTAAGAAAAAAATGCTTAAGCTTAATGTATTATACAATTTTCATTTTCTGCAAAATTTTGATGAATAAATAGCTAATGATGGAGTACATTCAAATTTGTTTTTTTTTTTAGATAAGTGACTGTGACATTAGATAATAGCAATTTCACACAGATACCAATATATCCGTCCCATGTTTGAATTGAAAATTTTCAAGTTAATTAAAATTATAATCGATTTTTAGAAAACCTTTTTGAGGCAAAACATAATTCTTAACTGGCTATTACTCAGCCGGTTTTTGTTAATATGAAATGGGAAAAAATCAAACTACTTTCGACAAGTGTGGACGTGGCAGTTTTGAGTGGCTTTTGGGTGTTTCTCAGACAAATATAAAGTCAAGAACATACGGTTAGACAGACTAGCAATATCGACTAGTCTATAACTATCCTGCTCAAGTATATATATATTTTACTCAACGTGTAATGGGCTATATTAACTGTGAGAAGAAGACAACAACGCCGGTTGTTAAGATATTTATCAGAGTTGCGCGATGTCCCTGTTATCGAGCAAATATAGATAATAAAAAGAAATAAACGGAACTAAAACGAATCTTTTCCAACCAATATGAAGAAATATATTAGCTCAAATTAGATATGATATTTTGCGGAACAACGGGGACCCACACATGCAAATGCGTCGAATTAATTCAAAATAAAATAAATATGGGATTGCTGACTGAGCTTAATGAAGTTCAGTGGGTCTTGCTTATAGGGTCTTATTTGAGTAGTGGATGTTGTATGGAATACCCTGATTATTTATGACTTAAAGCTACCAGATCTATAATTCTAGTATGATTGAAATAATTGGACCAACTTTGGTTTCTTCGAATTATCGCGGTCTGGTCACATATAAGAGCAGTAATTACATTTTTTATATATATTAGATTGTTTCTCTTATTATGCGAGCTAATATGTTTATTCCAAAGAATGTTGGCAATTTTCGGCTCCTGCTAACATAACGCACGGTTAAAGTAGTAACACTTGGGTCTCCACGCCCACAATTACTTTATGCTCGCAAGTGTTATTGCATTTGCACATATACATAAAATTGTGGCATAGGATAGGAGAATTCCACATACAGAAATAAAATAAAACAATATAAAGTCCTCCAGTAAAATTTAAAATGATAAAAATGATATAAGCGAATGCATGTGAGTGGTTGAGTGCGTGCGTGAAAGCAGTAAAACGATGGATTTTAATTACGACTCGAGCAATTAGACACACAAGGGATCTTAGGAAGGTCGATTTGAAGGAATTCGATTTCTACGATGCTCTCGACAACAATGCCCCGCAGTCCGCAACCAAACTCCGATGCCTCCTCAACAAGTGCATCTGGATCAAATCCTGGAGTAGCGATCGGAAATGGGGATTCGGCGGCGAGCAGAAGTTCTCCAAAGACCCTTAAAAGCGAACCCTTTTCTACTCTGTCGCCGGGTGAGACTTGTATTGATTTTTCTTTGTGAGGAATTATAACAACTCTCCGTGTTTCCAGATCAAATAAAAGTGACGCCAGACGAAGGTACAGAGAAAAACGGACTATCAACTACTGATAAAGCTGCAACTGGAGGACTCCCAGGCGGTGGAAATAATCTGCCTGAGGGACAAACTATGCTAAGGCAGAACTCAACGAGCACCATCAACTCGTGCCTAGTCGCTTCACCACAAAACTCCAGTGAACACTCGAATAGCAGCAATGTGTCTGCTACAGTGGGCCTTACTCAGATGGTAGATTGTGACGAGCAATCGAAGAAAAACAAATGTAGTGTGAAGGACGAGGAAGCTGGTAAGACTGCCTTACAAATTGTTAAAAAAAATTAAAATGAATTGGCGTTTACCTTTGTTAATCATTTAATTGTTTTTTCCTCACAATGTGTACAATTTTAGTTTTAAACTTGTAATCTTGACTAAAACTTGCGAATCTCGGATCAAAACAGACTAGGATCCGTATTTAAGGCCATAAAATTATTAAAACATCTTGATGGAACACATATCATGGATATATTTAAACATCTCAAGAAAGACATCAAATTCGATAAACTAATGATCAGTTTGGGAATAAATGGCTATACTTTCTAGAAAATATTAATTTAAAAACTTTCTGAGTAGAATGATATGACAGTCACAATAGTTTTCTAGTTAAAACGCTAAAGCATTTTGAATAGCAGTGCTACGCAGATGCTACTAGACGTGTTGTAAAAGCGCATTTTAACAAGATAAATAAAAGTAACCATTAATGTCCCATTTCAGAAATAGGTTCTAATAAAGCAAAGGGTCAAGCAGCTGGTGGCGGCTGCGAAACAGGTTCTACATCCAGTTTGACTGTCAAGGAAGAACCCACCGATGTCTTAGGCAGTTTGGTAAATTTGAAAAAAGAAGAAAGAGAAAATCATTCGCCAACGATGTCCCCTGTTGGTTTCGGTTCAATTGGTAATGCACAGGACAACTCCGCAACGCCGGGTAAGTTTTAAGAGATCCGTATAAAGCTTTGGCTTTTGTGCGCTCTTTCTAATTTTCTCCTTTTAACTGGGTAATTGATAGTCAAAGAACTATTATAGCGTTATCTCCTGCCTTTTAATTTTATTTTAATTAGGAAATAAAATTTATTAATTAACCGGAATTTAAATATCTTCTGAATTAGGGCATACCCTTCCACACATCAGAAATCATTGTAAACGAGAGTGTGCTACTGCATGCTACCAAAAATGATTAGTTTAGAAAAATGGGTGTCGTTTTGCAGGAAGTATTCGTTTTAAAGGATATGTGATTATTTTATTAAACACCTTCAATCGGGACCACTTTTGTTCGACGACTTTTTGGAAAAACAAATGGTTTAGATGGTTTAAAACAGAATTCCACGGTTTCAAATACTAAACCAGGTTTTTGATTTAATTTGAATTGAATGAGAAATTGTGACATTATAGTTAAAATGTTTCATTCCATTAAGGTCAGACAACCACAGCAGATTTTCATTTCTGCGCATATATATAGAAGTCGCCTTCACACAATCTTTTGGAGCGCTTCACCACTACGTGGAGTTCCGCACACAGTGATTTTTGTATAGATTATTTCCGAGTTATATTAATTTTTTATGGTGTATTTTAATAAATATCTTATTTATTTATTTTACTTAGTTAAAATAGAAAGAATTACAAGCGACAGTACCACGGAAAAAAAAGGATCGTCCTTGATAATAAATAATGACGAAATGAGCATGGAAGGCTGCAATCAGTTGAATCCCGATTTTATCAATGAATCTTTAAATAATCCTCCAATTTCGAGCATATTAGTAAGTGGAGTAGGACCAGTACCCGGAATCGGAGTTGGAACCGGGGCGGGGAATTTATTGACTGCCAACGCCAATGGAATCTCCTCGGGTAGCAGTAATTGCTTGGATTACATGCAACAGCAAAATCACATCTTCGTGTTTTCAACTCAGCTGGCCAACAAAGGGGCCGAATCAGTTTTAAGCGGTCAATTTCAAACTATTATTGCTTATCACTGTACTCAGCCTGCGACAAAAAGCTTCCTGGAAGACTTTTTTATGAAAAACCCTCTAAAGATTAACAAGTTACAGCGGCACAATGCCGTTGGAATGCCATGGATAGGCATGGGGCAGGTTGGACTGACTCCTCCTAATTCTGTAGCAAAGATAACACAACAGCAGCCTCATTCAAAGACCGTAGGCCTATTGAAACCCCAATTCAATCAACATGAAAACAGCAAACGTAGTACTGTAAGCGCGCCTAGCAACACTTTTGTCGACCAGTCTGATCCTATGGGCAATGAAACTGATTTAATGTGCTGGGATGGCGGATCCTCAAACACCAATAGGTCTGGACATAACTCACGAAATCATGTAGACAGTATCAGTACATCCAGCGAGTCACAGGCAATAAAGATACTAGAAGCAGCTGGCGTTGATTTGGGACAGGTCACAAAAGGAAGCGATCCAGGTCTGACGACTGAAAACAACATTGTATCACTGCAAGGAGTTAAGGTTCCAGACGAAAACCTTACACCACAGCAGCGGCAACATCGGGAAGAACAGTTGGCAAAAATAAAAAAAATGAATCAATTTCTTTTTCCTGAAAATGAGAATTCAGTAGGAGCTAATGTAAGCTCACAGATAACAAAAATTCCAGGAGATTTAATGGGCATGTCGGGTGGCGGAGGCGGATCTATTATAAATACGACGATGCGACAACAGCATATGCCAGGTAACGCAAAATCTGAGCTCTTATCGGCGACAAGTTCAGGACTTTCGGAAGATGTAATGCATCCAGGGGATGTTATATCAGATATGGGTGCCGTAATAGGATGTAATAATAATCAAAAAACAAGCGTGCAATGTGGATCTGGAGTAGGAGTTGTCACTGGAACAACTGTAGCTGGAATAAATGTCAATATGCATTGCTCAAGCTCCGGCGCCCCGAATGGCAATATGATGGGAAACTCTACGGATATGCTAGCTTCGTTTGGCAACACAAGCTGCAACGCCATCGGAACAGCACCAGATATGTCTAAGGATGTTATAAATCAAGATAGCCGAACCCATTCACATCAAGGGGGAGTTGCTCAAATGGAGTGGTCAAAGATTCAACATCAATTTTTCGAAGAACGCCTCAAGGGGGGCAAGCCCAGACAAGTCTCTGGAACTGTAGTAACACAACAGCAAACCCCTTCTGGAACTGGTGGAAACTCGTCAAACAGCCAGGTGCGACCCCTGCAAGGTCCTCCACCTCCTTATCACTCCACCCAGCGATCTGCGTCAGTACCAATAGCCACCCAATCGCCCAATCCCTCGAGTCCAAACAATCTATCTCTTCCGTCACCGCGTACAACCGCAGCAGTCATGGGCTTGCCGACCAACTCTCCTAGTATGGATGGAACAGGATCATTATCTGGATCTGCTCCACAAGCTAATACTTCGGCGGTCCAGGCAGGCACAACAACAGTGCTCTCAGCAAACAAGAACTGTTTTCAGGCAGACACCCCATCGCCGTCAAATCAAAATCGTAGTAGAAATACCGGATCGTCAAGCGTTCTTACGCATAACTTAAACAGCAACCCAAGTACCCCCTTATCTCATCTATCCCCAAAGGAATTTGAGTCTTTCGGTCAGTCCTCTGCTGGTATGTTATATTTGTTGAATTTTTTTAAGACAAATCAAATATGAATTACGTTTAAAATAAGATTATACATTACATAACCCGGACATTTGATAAAAAAAAATATTAAGGGCTTATAAGTGTATAATTATTATCTGGAAATAAATGATTTTCTGGACCGCCCATTCATTTGTTGAATCCAATTTCTACAGTGGTGGTTTAGAGATAATCTTCTATTACTATTACTATTAAACATGAAAATTCATATCGGGTTAATTCAAAATCGCTATTATTTAATAAGAAACTAAAAATATGTTTATTATAATATTTCTACAGGTGATAATATAAAAAGTAGGCGACCAAGCCCACAGGGTCAGCGGTCACCAACAAATAGTCTAATAGAAGCAAATAAAGATGTAAGATTTGCTACCTCCAGTCCTGGTCTAATTTTTAACCCACATCCACATATGCAAAGCAATTCAAATTCAGCATTAAACGCCTATAAAATAGGCTCTACCAATATACAGATGGAGGTAATATTTAAATATTTTATTTAACGATTTTCTGTTTTAATTTATCTTCTTTTTTCAGCGTCAAACATCAGCACAAGGTGGATCCGTACAATTTACTCGGCGATCCGATAATATTCCGCTAAATCCCAATAGCGGCAATCGGCCGCCGCCAAACAAGATGACTCAAAACTTCGATCCAATCTCTTCTTTGGCACAAATGTCCCAACAGCTAACAAGTTGCGTGTCCAGCATGGGTAGTCCAGCCGGAACTGGTGGTATGACGATGATGGGGGGTCCGGGACCGTCCGACATCAATATTGAGCATGGAATGATTTCGGGACTAGATGGATCAGGAATAGATGCCATAAATCAAAATAACTGTCATTCAATGAATGTCGTAATGAACTCAATGGGTCCCCGAATGCTGAATCCTAAAATGTGCGTCCCAGGCGGTCCAAATGGGCCGCCCGGTTTTAATCCTAATTCCCCCAATGGTGGATTAAGAGAGAATTCCATAGGGTCTGCTTCAATACCTGGCTGTGGGTCAGCAAACTCTCCAAACTTTCAAGGGGTTGTGCCACCTGGTGCCCGAATGATGGGTCGAATGCCAGTCAATTTTGGTTCGAATTTCAATCCGAATATTCAGGTAAAGGCGAGTACCCCAAACACCATACAATACATGCCAGTAAGGGCACAGAACGCCAATAACAATAACAACAATGGAGCTAATAATGTGCGAATGCCACCTAGTCTGGAATTTTTGCAGAGGTACGCAAACCCTCAAATGGGTCCTGTAGGCAATGGGTCGCAAATATGCCCACCATCAGCCTGCGACGGTACTCCTGGAATGCCCGGAATGATGGTGGGACCAGGAGCAGGAGCGATGCTAATGAATTCTTCCGGAGAGCAACACCAGAACAAGATCACAAACAATCCTGGGGCAAGCAATGGCATTAACTTCTTTCAGAATTGCAATCAAATGTCTATTGTTGACGAAGAGGGTGGATTACCCGGCCATGACGGATCAATGAATATTGGTCAACCATCTATGATAAGGGGCATGCGTCCACATGCCATGCGGTCAAATGTAATGGGTGCGCGGATGCAACCCGTTAACAGGCAAATTCAGTTTGCACAGTCATCGGATGGTCTTGACTGTGTAGGGGATCCATCATCATTTTTCAACAACGCTTCCTGCAACAGCGCTGGACCACACATGTTTGCATCATCACAACAGGCCAATCAGACTAAGACACAACACCTGAAGAACATACCTAGTGGTATGTGTCAAAACCAACCGGGACTGGCAGTGGCACAAGGGCAGATCCAACTACAGGGGCAAGGACAGGCGCAGGGTCAGTCTTTAATTGGACCTACTAATTTAATGTCAAATGCAGGAAGTGTTAGTGCTACTAACGGCGTCTCTGGCATCAATTTCGTAGGTCCCTCTTCTACAGACCTGAAGTATGCCCAGCAATATCATAGTTTTCAGCAGCAGTTATATGCTACCAACACCAGAAGTCAACAACAACAACAGCATATGCACCAGCAGCACCAGAGCAACATGATAACAATGCCGCCGAATTTATCACCAAATCCAACGTTCTTTGTCAACAAATAAACGTCTAAATTTTTGCCGCCCTCGCCATGTATTGTTTACTAGTCTCCAAATTAAGACATGCATCTCTAGATAAGATTTTTGAAGCTTATTTACGTAGGTGTTTTTACAACGGAGAAAATAAACGTTTGGATATGCAAATGATAACGTTGGAAACAACATAATTTACTTGCAACTTTTAGAAGTAATGTCGAAGTTAAATGTAGAATATGTAGTTTAACATAATAGGTCATCTGTACAAATAATTAAACATCGAAATTTTAGTTACCAGCAGCTATTTTCTGTTATGATTTAATATGTGTGCTGCTCTCTCTGTGTTAAATGAAATTATAATATATATATAAATGTAAAACGCTATTGATATATATTGCTCTCAACTGTATTGTAATCAATATTAAGAGAACTGTAAATTCTTCCATATAAAGGTATTGAAAAAAGCACTGTGTTTACTTTTGTGCTTATTTTTAAAGAATGGAAACAGACCTAGTTCGCTGGGATGATAACCATCTTTCGCTGCAAAATTGAGAGTCTCCGCTGTTATTATACATTATTATAAATTTCAAACAGAAGTATTTACAGAAAATGGCGGAGCCCTCGTTAGAAAAAAAGTGGTTTGCGCTGAAGTAAGTAGGGCTTAACGGATTCAATTGAATTGATCATACTGACTAGAAAAAAATTGTTTTTCCAGAAATGTGAGTGTATTACAGTTTTATACCTTACTCGTAGAGTAAAAGGGTGTACTAATTCGTTCAAAAATATGCAACAGGTAGAATGAGGCCTAGAAATAGCATTCGTTGGAAAATCTAAATTCTATACTTCAACGCGAAGGCGAAACTTCGTAATAACTTGTAGAGATAAAGCGTATACTTGGTTGTTTGAAAAGTATGTAACACGTAGAACGTCAAGATCTACGAAACTATAAACGTCAGAAGATTGAGATTTGAGAAAGATCACAGAGACAAAGAAGCCAACATATTTAAAAAAATTTTAAATCTTTATTCAACTCATTATTTTTGTCCCATTTTCTATTGGCTTGGCAGAAAAATGTATAAATTAGTAACGGATTGTCAGGGAACTCGACTATAGCGATATCTATTGTTTTTGTCGATTTTGTTAACATTTCTTTGAGAAAAATCCTAATACTGTACGCTTAAGTGTTTTATTTGATCAATACTAAATCAACACCTGCACTTTTATCAGTCAGTGTCGTCAGTGGCGTCAGTGTCTTTTATGTCTTATTTATAGATTTTTGCGTAAAACTGCTGAGCACTGATATCGCCTGCGTCTTATATGTTGGTTTTGATATTGACTTGTTTCTTGTTTCACAAGACGCCTGTTTCTGCCCAATAAACTTTTTAAATGGCAAGTGTACGTTGAGATTAAAGGAATGTCCAATATGACTAATCAATTTATACAGTGAGAAACCCAAATGGGAACCAGTGATGTCAACAAACGTCTGTTGTCCTTGAACTGTAAGATGAAAGAGAACAAATTAAAATTCATTTAAAAGTTTTGTTGTATAAAAAGAAAAGAATTAATTAATTACGTATCCAGCCCAGTCGCTATAGAAAGGTCCGTATGTCCAACTGTCTGTCCATCCACCCGTTTATAATCTTAATAGACTGTCAGTTTTTAAGCTATCTACCACCAAAACCACCAAGGAAATCGATCTCCTAGGCAACAGCCGAGAGAGAATGCAATAGTCGAGTTCCCCGCCTATCAGACACCCGTTATTCAGCTAGTGTGAATGCGAACACGAAATTTCATAATAAATAAAATTATGAAGAAGTATCCAAAACATTATAAAAAATGTGGGCGTGGTAGTTTTTGGTGGTTTTAGGACATTAGAGTGGGTGGGGCAAAAAGGCTTTTTTGCAAATCGATAGAAACTTACAAGACTAATACAAATGAGAAAAATAGATGACGGTTTGTGGCCGTTAGAGTGGGCGTGGTCAACAAACTTACGCTGCGTCTTTGTCTCTAGAATCTGTATGCTGAATCTCAACTTTCTAGCTTTTATAGTTCCTGAGATCTCGACGTTCATACGGACAGACGCACATGGTTAGATCGATTCGGCTATTAATCCTGAACAAGAGTATATATACTTTATATGGTCGGAAACGCTTCCTTCTGCCTTTTACATACTTTTCAACGAATCTAGTATACCCTTTAACCAAAGACACTAGAATAACAAGATTCGTAAGGTCATACGTTTTTTTTCACACGATTTTTTCGGGCTGGCTCTAGATTTTTGTTAACGAGCGAGAGAGCGGAGAGCTCTACAGCTCTTTATTAGTTCTTTATTAGTTCTTAGACTTGAAATCTATTTTATTCATGATACATTTTGTTTTTCAATCATTTAGTAATTAATTAGTAATAGCCGAATCCTATGTACATAATATCACAAAGTATATTTCAAAAATTACTTTATATTAGACTAATTTTCATTGGACGTGTGTAAATTAGAGTATACATTTTTTAGTAAACATCGATTCTTAAGTGCTTATGATCGCACGCCGGCTCTCAAGATATCAAATTTGCATTTGCATAGGTGTGTATTATTTTTATGAAATATATTTATTTTTAAGTATTTCATTTTTTTGGAAAATTTATATTATAAATTACAAAAGCTATAATAACAATTCCAGATCGCAACTTTATTCTTTTATAAGTTGAAATATTGATGAACTTAATATTAATGGTGTAAAAGGTACTGCACACAGTACCCTGTTGAAGTTTTGCAACAAAATTGGGCAAAACTCCATATAAATATGTAAATTCGTTTCTTGGATCAAAATGGATTTCGGCCCGAAAATCGTCTACCATCGCAAGTAAGCCAATTCTATTTTTACATTTTTTAAGCTCTCAATTTTACACGAGCGGAGCCACCAAAATAGTGACCACGCCAGTACTGGTTTTGCACTATGCAGCTATGCGCAGAACTGATGATAACGAATGGAGTTGTCGGGTTTCACGGTCCTTAGCTTATGAAGACCGAACAGCAACCTTCTCGACCTCAGCTTCTTCATGTCTTGTTAGTCAATGTCGAAGTGGACTGTCTCAGAACGTTTAATTCGTCCACCAGTACAGTTCTGCATCATGCGTTCGGAGATCTCGAGCTCTTATTATGACGGACACGGTGTCCGTCACGCTCTTAATGCTTTATCAGATATGACCATGGATCTCAGATGTGACCCCTCTATCTTCTTTAATTTGCGTAAATATCGGCTATACTATCATTGAAAGTATGATAGCAGCTGCTAATACTGTATTTTTTAAGGTACAAATATACTAAGCCGATACCAGTTTGTTTTCTTCTGAACTGTTCGGTGTTCATTAAAAAAACCCACGGATTAATACAGTATTATTTGGGACAATGATTGATGACTTCATAGTTGTTCCTTAACGTACATTAATGCATAGGTACTACCAATGACTCTAGAATTCTATTGTCTTTGGTACTACACAGACAAATGATTCACCTTCATGTACACGCAAATAATCACTAATGTTAAATGTATCATATTTTCCCGGCCAGCTTAGGCAGGTGAGCCTCACTTGAAATTCTTAGCTCTTTTTCATGTTACATAGTGTGTAAAAGTGTTTCCCGAGACGAAGAGTGTAAAGTCCCTTGACTGTTTTGGCGGCGTTTGGTGCTTCCTTGACCCTTTGTCTCGCGGTCGTTCAGGGATTTCTGTAGTTCCAAACAATATAAAGAATCACTTATCCTATCCGCCAACCTTTGACTTCCATGCAAATGTTTTAATCTCCGTGAATCATCTGACTACGTTTTGCTTTACATTTCTCTATCGTTCTCTCTTCGACGGTCCTTATCTTATTGACAATCTCATGCCTTGTAGTTAGCCAGGAGTTGGCTTTTTAATTTATATACTCGCATTGAACAACTATACTTCTCTCGGAGAATTATCTCTATTGCATTTGTTTATTGACCAATCTTTAATAAACTTGTTGACATATGTGTACGGTCTTCCGCGGTGCACTCATGGATGTGACCAATGCTTAATGAAGGCCCTATGTATTTGGATGGCAATAAAAACATTTTCTATTAGTATTGTTTTTTTAGCAATATTTATTATTTGTTTTTGAAAATTCCAAAACTGTTATGGTTTCTTAAATAATAATAAGGACAGCGTCTGTTGTATTCATACGCAGTACATGTTCTAGAAATAATCGGGAGAAGTCTTTATAGCTCAATTGTAGTGTGACACTTGTAAAATAAGGGTGTAGTCTTTTCGATGAAAAGTAAGTAACAGCAGGAGGAAGCGTTTCCGACACTATAAAATATATACATATATACATTCTTGATCATGATCACTAACGCTCGGGATCTATAAAAGCCAGAAAGTTAAGATTAGACATTCAGATTCTAGTGACGCCGAATCTATGCAAGCTTGATTCAGTATATTGCCACACCCACAAACCGCCCAAGTCTGCCACGCCACGTTTTTTAATATTTATATTTATATTTATTTACTTTAACTCTACCAGTAACGGGTATAAATAGTCTTATATTTTTTTAATAAAAAAATTTTATTATTTTGGTAATATGTTTCAATTCCTCATGTGTCATTTATGTATATATTATATAACGTTTGCAAGGCGAGAACATCCTTAAAGAGCACCTCTTAATAGTTACTTTAGTTAAAAATTAATTAAATACATATGCCAAGCAATAAACCGACCTTACTGTTATTTTAACTGAAACTGTACCTTTATGAATTAAAGTCATTACTCTAAAGTAATACTCTTAAATAACTGTTACAAAATATGTATACGAAATAAAGAAACAGCGATTGCAACGTTATTGAGTTGCCGAATCTGATTACGTTCTTGATGGGGGTGAGTATTCTGGAAATGAAAGAAAACAAAATGGTTGGCCGAACGAACATTCGTCGGAACCATCCACAATACAAATACAAATCCACCCTCATTTTGCGGAAGAGTTTTGCACTTACAAAAACAAAAATAAGAAAAAGAAGAAAGCTGACAAATGGGACACTCCTATTTCTGCAAACTAAACAAAATGGTGTAGAGAAATGATAAATATGTACATAAATTGTTGAAGGAACACTTGTTTGGAAATGCCAATTCCTAAAATGTGTATTATTTACATACTTAAGTATTATAAAGGACGTTTTGTGTGTAAAGAAGTATATTGAACAAAATCTGACTTTGAAATTTACATAAAACCAGAAAACTTGCATGTTGTAGAAGAAAATTTTTTTTCTTAATTCTTGATCCTTAGCACGCCATTTGTATGTATAATAGTATAATATATAATTATATATATGAAAGATATTTGAATGATATTCACATTGGCTTTATAGACCAATTTTTGGTTTTGAAAATAAATTGTTACCATCTTTATAGAGCTAACTGGCTAAGTTAACTGGGACGTCTTTAAAACATGCTGATTTTTATAATTTTTCAATTCCTGTTTCGTAGTATTACATTTTTATGATTAGGTGCCAATAATGCGAAACATATAGGCAAATGTCTAATTAAATGCAATTATAGTTTACATGATTTTGCTGACTATTCCTATGGAAGTAATACCTGTGCGCACCTATTTTAGGGCTAATGCGAGCTGCTATTTAAATTTTTAGCAAATCTATAAAGTCTTAAAGAAGTAAATTTATAAAAGTATTTGAAATTTGTAAATTAGAATTACCAAACCCACGTCCAAAATTATTGAAATCTGATCTTTTGGAATCTGTTAAAAGTTAATCTGTTAAAATTTTCAGCACTGCATGCTGCTTGCATGTCCCTATATATTTCCCACTTCCTTAAGCTGATTAATTAGAATATAATAGTCTCGGCCATCGACTAAAAGCGTTCTCCCTTGACTTCACTGGAATATAATTTTTTAATAACTGATAGCAATCGGAAGCCAAGTTTATTTGTGTACTTTGTATCCATTCTAGTACATTCTTGTTATAATACGACCATAGCACTAATTCCCATTTTTTATGAATATAATAACCCGGGTCTCAGATCGGTTTTACACGAATTAGAATTCACTACGAGTATTAGACTTATATTCCAGCTTCAATAGGTATCAATATTCTGCAACACAAGCGTATGTTGATAAGGCACGTCATTCATCCTCCTCCACACATGTTTGCGATAGCTCCTTTGAAACTCAACTGCGGCGGTACGAAGCGAAACACTAAGTGAGACAATGTAAGGGAAAACTGTTTGCCAAAAGCAACTGAGACTTCATATTCACATGTGAGAGCGGATGTGTGGTGAGTTGCGCTACGGAAAACCATGCTCGGGCCAAGGGGTAAAGGAGAAGAGCAGCGCAGGACATTTAGAAAGGCTCGATTGTTGCATATGTCTGATTTGAGACCCAACAGAACCAGTCTGACCAGTTTATAGCGGTCCTGATTCCAGTTGCCGAAGGTCGGACGCTTATGCAAATTTAAACCAACTGACCCAACCCCAACTCGCATGGCCATCTGGCTCGGCCTTGCCCAACCCGACTACCCAGCTAACCCAACCCCGTTTGCTGTTCCGAACTGATTTGGCTTAGCGTGAGAAAACCAGTTTCCTCGATGTGTTCCGTCCCCTTGGTCAGACCATCAAGTGTCCGGTAACCTAACGTCCAGAATGAGGACTAGGAGCAGGAAAACGACACAGTCATAGGAAGACCGGAGCGCAGCTGCAAGCCGGAGTTCTTCATGAACGACATTGACTCACTGACGCACATAAGAGTCAGTGGGGTGGGTTATTTCCAGTTCAAGATCTCGTCATTTGCATATGAAGGTATCGTGCCAACAAGAACAACAAACGATCCCTACTGAGAGTTGTCAGCGCCTTGGACGAGCCAAGCTTTGGGCGAAGCAGTTTCAGAGTGTCCCTACCCCTTGTTTGTTTTTTTTTAAACAGAGTCACTTGTTATCTAGTCAATAATGTTTATTCAACAGAGAAGGAAAATCGCCCTTTCCAGGACCACTGTACAAAATTATACGCGACTGTACCAAGAACATCATTAGTGAAGTCTTCTTTCGGTATTTACTCCTGCCCGCTATCGAATAGCCATTCATCCCATTTTCCGTCCCCAGCACTTTCTTCTTTCTTGGCCTTGCTTTCCATCCATTCCTCTCCTTGCGCAAGACGATGATTTAAAAATTTAATGCCTCGCGGCTATTAATGAAAGAAAATGCTCGCGTAATAAAACAAAACGCAATTCTGGGCCAAGTCGGCATGGGGGTGGAAATGGACCTTAGAATTGAGTAGCGATGGTGGGCGGTGGTGGTGATGTTGGTGGGTGTGGGTGTTCGCTGTTCGGTTGTCCAAATGGGCCGGGCTGATATAAAATGGGACGCGGGAAAGCGCCGGTATTGGAGGCGAGAAAAATCAAAAGAAAAGAAATAAACATGGCGCGTGTTTGCAAAAAAAAAACCAAATTTTAAATTCAAATATTGATGATAATGGCGTGGAAGCATAGCTCAGCGCTATCGTAATGCGATGGAAACCGATTTTCTTTGGTAGAGGCAGTGCTGCCCTCGAAGGGGGTTTTTGGAAGGATTCTGATTCTAATAGATGGAGGATTGAGAGTGTAGGAGTATAGCTTCTGGGGTCTGGGTCTTAAAAGGTTCACGACGCAACTCTTGAATGGTGGTTGCTTTTCGTGATATTTAAATTATTTTCTCTAGATTTCTTAAACACGCCCAATGGGATACAAAGCCAAACGTGGACGAATTTTTACAACTTAACCCCAGTTAAAGATATTTTATAGCAGTATAACATACTTGTGGATAAACGCGAATGATGTTTGATCAGAGAACACTCTGGTAGCAATAGTATTTGGAATTCGCGCCCAGAAAACATATTATAATTCAACTTTACGACTTTTTTCCTATTTTTATTCAAGTCAACAAAACAGTATTAAAACACGAAATATTTATTTTTTACATATCCAATTTTAAATGATTTTCGTAACTCAGAGGGCAAATTTTAGAAATTCGACAACATTGGTTTAGGGCGATGTTTTCATCAATTTAATAAATGATCAGATAATGATAGAGACTATATTTTTAATATTAATATAACTGATGCGGTTAGACTTGCGACTTATTAATGGTATTTAATGTCAAATACAATGTTTTAAAACAGACAGTCCCTTGAAATTTATATTTTAATTAGTTAATAAATAGATAATAATTATTATTTTCAAATATTCAAGTTAAAATATATATTAAAATAATATATATATATTGGAGAGAGAATGAGCGAAGAAATTATAAGAACTAGGGGAAAGCTTTTGTTCTTTTCCCTTAAGAGAGATGAGGGAAATTTAGACACGAAAATCATGGAAATTAAAAGGGGAAAAATTAAGGAGAAATGTGTTTTTGTTCTTCTTCTTTAAGAGAGATAAAGGAAATTTAGGAAAGGGAAGTAATTTGCCTTATGGTAGGAAGTCATAGCACCATTGCAGTTAACGTTGATAAGGCCCAGTCGTCAAATTTTTCTCTAAAAGATATCGGGCTTAAATATGAGTAAAATTTATAGATAAAATTATATATTAAATATTTATGTCGTAGAAAATCATGATGAAGTCTGTTTACCATCTACCAAAAATGATATTATATTATTTTACCTTTCTAACGTTTTTTCCAAAAATCACAGTTATTCATGCAAAATTGAGTAATATCATGATGTTACAATACATACAAAATTCAAAGCGTTATTCAGTCATTAGGTAGATTTTCGTTTCCTAACTTGTTTCGTAAATGGTGTATTGACTCTAATTAATATTCCAATTGGACAGATAATCTCCAATTGGGTTAAGGTGGCACCTATTTGTGAAAAGTAAATGTACATTTAGCTGCATGTTAACAGCATGTTTATATTATTCAAGACTAAGCTTTTAAAATACAGAGAATTTTTAAGCACGATTTTTGCTCTTCTCATTTTTATTTACTTAGTTATCACTCTTAACTGTCTTTCTACAGAAAGCGACATCTTGTGTCAAGTAGATGGGATATTGCGTTCAACCACCAGATGGTGCTTGCTTCCATTTAGATGTATAGTTTTCATAATTTACACCACACACACGACGCATTTTGACATTACCTGTTTTTGTCTACTGAAGACATAATACAAACGTAAAGTTGAAAAGCCCAGCTTAATTCGTTCAAATTTTTCGTATATCTATGAAATATTTTTTTTTCGATAACGCAGCTCGGATATTAGGCTCTTATTGTAGTTCTAGTTTTGGACTTACTTAAAAAAAATGTACCACTTTCTGTCAATTCTCGATTTAGTCTATTTTTACTCCAAATTTTTCGTCGTATACTTCAGAATAGACAGCAAGTCTACATGTTTTTAAACTCGACCATGAAAGTCGTGTCATTAGCTTCAATGCCAAATAATATATAGAATATATATGTGTGTCGAATAACGCCTTCAGGTATAAGCATTCAACCAACAATAATAAAATAATACTAACAATAACAGATATTATATTTTGAGACGATTATTATCAGAATTTATAATTGATCGTAACTCTTCATCATTTCGCTGTCATAGGAATGCCTTTAATAAGTACGTCCTCTGTTTATTATCATAAAACGTTCTAATTCTTAACCAGTTTTTAAACAATATACGTACTCTGAAATGAAGAAGACAAAATGCTGAAGACAAAATGATGTAAAATCTGGGTATGACTTTTCAATAAAGTTTATAAATATAGTTTACTTTTCGAACCGATAAAATTTGGCACTCAGGACAATTCCAGTTTAAAACACCAACATTAACATTTGAATATGTATACTAGTTTATAAATTTAAACACCGCTAAAGTGAAGTGGCATGGGTTGAACCACCGTTTCCTCACAGACGCGGTCCAAACTCATAAATTTCTTCTAGTTCTCGCGTGTAACGCCTCTGGAGGTGGAGGTCTGAGCCAAACGTCTTGTCTCAAGTGTGGAGGCAGCGCGAACTCTGCCGACCAATCAAATAGCGCTGCCGCCTACGTCGTAGAGCAAGTCTAATGATTTTCTTTGAGTTAGGTGTTGTTTCTCTCAAGCGAGTGTGTATACATAGGGGTGAAACAACATATATGTATATGTATGTGCCAAATTAAATATGTACTGCGGCACCATAATTAGGAAAATCTCGCGAGCTGTGGTTATATATGTACGTATTTATACGTGGTTCAAAGAGTTCGGCATTAAAGTTTTGTAAACATTTTTCAAGCGCGTAAAATTAAGTTAAGCCACAGAGGAACTGTATCATAGCTTTTGTGACTCGACTGTACTTCAAAGTGTGATGAAAATATATTGAAGTTATTTACAGTTTTATAATTGGGTCCCTGGGTGTTGTTGTTCATAAATTGTTCGTCATTTAAAGTAAATCCATATCGAATGGCAATTTATGCCTACTCAGATGGTCATTTCAAGTATTGTACAAACTATGAACACCAATCTTAGTTTTACACCAATCTGCATAAATCATTCCCATAGGTCTTTTTATACACGTTACTCGTAGTGAGGGGTTATACTAGATTCGTTAAAAAGTAGGCGTTTCCGACCATATAAAAGTGTATGTATATTCGTGATCAGGATCAATAGACGAGTCGATCTAACCATTGCCGTATGTCCGTCCGTCCGTATAAGCGTTTAGATCTCAGGAACTATAAAAGCCATAAGGTGAGATTAAGCATACCGATTCTAGAGACATTGACGCCCAAGTTTGTTGATCCATGTTGCCACGCCCACGCTTTTGACTAATTTTTCTATTTTTTTTCGTGTTTTTATTAGACTTAGTCCTTTCTTAGTCCACACCTTAGATCATTAAAATTAATTTTTTTTTCCTTAATTGCTACCGTTATTCCTTGAAAATGTGGAAAATTTTTGGGTCTCATTTGGACCAGCTAACTAACGGGTATCTGATAGTCGGAGAAGTTGAGTATATCATTCTCTCTTGTTCTATTGCAGTATATAGTCCGAGTGGATGCTATTAATGTATCATATAGGCGACTTAGCTATATTTCTTCTTCATTTTAAATCCTGTTTTTCGTTTCGTTAGTATAAAAATATAATGGTTAGTATAAAAATATATTTACCAAAACAATATGTTATTATGCTAAATATAATATTCGACCGCTATCTATGTATATGTATAAATGATCGAACTAACAGATCTTTCGCGAATTTCGGTGTCCATCGAACCAGAGTTTATTTTCGCTATCTGCAATGCATAGAAGTATAGCTAAAAAATAAGTTAAAAAAGGCACGCTAAGAATAACGCGGCAACAGTGTTCACCAATGGCATGCATTCGTTTGGGAGATGAGTAGCAACACGGTTGGTTCCTATTGGCTTGGATGTCTTTCTATGCTCTGCTCATTGCACACCTTTTCCATCCACGCCCATGCATTTTTATTAAGTTTACGCGAAAATTTCGCGTTTTATTATTAACCGTCGGTTTCATTTACACAGCGATGACTTTATTTTCAGGTTTACCAGTTCCTAAGAAATATATATGTGTGTACTTTACTATGGGTTGACTAATGCGCAATTTAAAAAAAGGGGAGAAAGCCAGTTTTAGAATTAATTTTCATTTCAGAAAAGATAACTTAACCAAACCAGTTACTCCAGTAAATTTTCTCATAGTTTAATATTCTTTTCTTGGGTACAAAAAGACAATTAAACCCAAAAATTACTTGACCGTTGTCAGTAGTCAAGACGCCTGGCCGATTCCACCCCTTTCGGCAGCGACTTAATTCTCACGAAAGCGGCTCGGGCAACACCAAGAGCAAGAACATCGAAGTGAACCTGATTTTTCTGATTACTTGTAGAGTAAAGCGGTATACTAGATTCGTTCAAAAGTATGTACCAGGTAGAAGGAAGCGTTTCCGCCCATATAAAGTATATTTAAAGTATATTTAAAGTTCGGGAACCAAATTGATCTGGCATGTCCCTCTGTCTGTCCGCATGAATGTCGACAGTTCAGAACCTATAGAAGTTAGAGAGTTGAGTTGAAACATACAGTTTCCAGAGACAAAGACGCAGCGCAAGTTCGTTGACCCATGTTGCTACGACAACTCTTACGCCTACAAACTGCCTAAAACTGACACGCCCAAACTTCTGCAAAAAAAAATTGGTAAATATAAATACCCCCACCAATATCGATATCCCAGAAAAATGATGACTTTTCGCGTTAGCATCTCCACTAGCTGAGTAACGGGTATCTGATAATCGTGGAAGTCGACTATATCATTCTCTCTTGCTTGATATATGTACATATGTATGTAGGTGCTACACCTACAAAACTTTTCAAAATCCAATTTCCCCACTATCCACTATACGTTCAAGGACGAGGGAACCGTGAGTCCAGCCGTAAGAGCTTCTTTGGCTATCGGAAGAGCGACCGAGTGTTCCGTGAACGTTCAATCTAGCTGGCATGCGGTCCGGGCAACCGGACGCTGTTGTTGAAGCATGCGCACAGTTGCAGAGCCCATTTGCATTTGGTCAGTGGTCAGTGCCGAAGAGCATATGTCAGCTCTTATTGCAGTAAAAGAGCCTTGACTGCAGCTTGGGAGGTATACTTTAGTATGAGTCCCTGTTGAGTCGATTCCAGTCAGTCAGTTCACTAGTTTAATTCAGCTTGGATATAAGAAGCATAATTTGTACACGCCGGTGCTTGGAATAGTTTCCGCAGATGATAAAAGAACTACCGTTGGTTAGGACTAAAATAGTTTTAAATACCACTATAACTTATATAAATTAACATTAATGAAAAGCAGATTTAACTATTTAAAGATTTAAAAAGTAATTCGTAGAAGGCGATAATAGTAGAGTAATAAACAAGAATACGAGCAGAAAATTCGTTATTTAGCGGGTTACAATATCTTCTTTTAAATCACTGGTGTACGGACGCATCCTTCCAACACTATAAACTTTAAATATTCTTAATCATGATCACTAGTCGAGTCGATATGTCCGTCTGCCGTGTCCGTCTGAACGTCGATCGGGAACTATCACTAGCTGAGAAACGGGTATCTGATATTCACTCACTTGTTTGTTAAAACTTTTCGAAGTAATTTACACATTGTTACAAAATGCCTTGTAAATTTGTTACCTAAGCCAAAATCTTTAAGGTAAAAAATCCATGTAATTATGAAAGGTAGTTATCTTTAAGTATGTATATCTATTCTATTTCCGTCCCTAAGAAAAGGCGTTTCCACACTATGTACAGCTTAGGTTGAGCGGATATTTTTCCCAACGCCAACGAAAATTCTCGCTGGCTGTTCAAGGGGCGTGGTCTCGCAGCTTGTCGCGCACGCCATTTAAGGAAGAACAAGTTGGTTGGGTGGGGCAAGTTTTTGGGATAGGGGTGAGTTTTCCTTGCATAAGCCCAACACTGTAAAGTTAAAATTGTAATGGCGGAGAGGTTTAAAGAATTTTGACGCATACACAAACAACTGATACCTCCGCGACGCAAAATCATCGGTGGAAAAGGTTTTGGGGTCGAAGAAAGTTTGGGACTTTTTCGTGAGCACTTAGCTCACATGTAGACTGCATATCAAACCCGGGCATGTACATGTATGCTTCCTCAATCCACAACGCAGTATACACATAGGTTTCTACATAAAATTCGGAGTATGTGCCAGAGGTTGTACATACAAAAACACCCTCATTATGTTAAGCAGCGCAGCTAGAAACTTGCGGCTTTGCTTACTTCGAAGAAAAAGAAGGTGAAGAAAGGGAAATGTCTGGAAAACGCGCAGTCGATGGAGAACAGAATGGAACAGCCGATGGAGAAGCGCTTTTGGAAAGAGGCTGAAAGGCAACCCCTGGTTTGGCATTGGTTGAGGTTTCTCAAGTCATTGTTCTCGCGTAAAAATTACAAGACGGGCGTGGTATACATACATCAACTAATCCCTGTCTCAGTCAGAGTTATACGATGCGTTATTCAGGTAGATACAGTAGATATAGAGAAATTATAAATTTTGTGTCTTTGTACACACAGTATACGTATTTATGTATCAAGTAAATTTAATTTATTTAATCGTTTCCCATTTTTGAAAATTGGGGGACTGACAGTCTTAACCGAATTATGAGCTTAAGATTGGACTTGGCTAAAACGGTTTAATTGAGAAAAAATACTGGAGGCTAGCTTCTGCAGCAAAAGCTTACATAACAACCTTCCAGAAAATATCTATATAAAAAACTAGAAAGAACGCTGTTTAGTTCCGCGGCAATCAGTTACTCAGCTAGTGGAATTTTTATACCCGTTACTCGTAGAGTAAAAGGGTATACTAGATTCGTTGAAAAGTAGGCAGGAGGAAGCTTTTCCGACTGTATAAAGTATATATATTCTTGATCATGATCAATAGACGAGTCGGTCTAGCCATGACCGTCTGTCCGTATGAACGTCGAGATCTCAGGAACTATAAAAGCTAGCGGGTTATGATTCAGCTTGGTGCCACGCCCACTCTAATGCCCACAAACCGCACCAAACTGCCACACTCACACTTTTTATAAATGTGTTCATATTTCTAAACATTTTTATTAGTCTTGTAAATTTCTATCGATTTGCGAAAAAACTTTTGGCCAAGCCCACTCTAACACATTTTTGACACTTTTTAAATTTTTTCTCATTTTATTCTCCAATATCTAAATACCTTCACCAATATGATGAACTTTCGCGTTAGCATCTCCACTAGCTGAGTAACGGGTATCTGATAGTCGGGGAACTCGACTGTAGCATTCTCTCTTGTTTTTGTAATCTTTATTTTCGAAAGGCATGCGGGGAATTCCGACTCCCCTTAGTGACCTTGGCAGCCCATTTAGGCGCTCCGGCTAACTAGCTGTTTCTAAATTTATAAAATTTATAAAAACAGATAACAAGTTGTATCATTGTCAGTGTCTACTAACCTCCTTGAAGGTCATCAAAGAAGTGGAAGAGTGAAGGAAAAATTTAAACATTTTTCTGACGTATCTATAGAAAATGGGAAAAACAATATAATTCTACAAAGGATCTACAATCTACAAAGATTACAGCTCCTATTTGGAAATACGGTTTTCAAATCTGGGGCTTGGCTTGTGAAATCTGATCTGATCTGCTTGTGAAGACTGGTCATTGGTTGCGATTTGAAGCTGACCATGGTCTTTGAAGAAATAAACCAACTCACAAATCGCTAACATGAAAGGCTTAGGTGCCACAGGAATCGGCTGGCCCACCAATCTGGCAAACAGCAGACAACCGACGGACCTCATTCTCCGATCTTCTTTGAGGAGAGTGAGAAGGCACTGATGTCATTATATGTCATTTATTATCTGTGATTGTCCCCTTTTATGTTGTTCTTGTTTATAAATTTTGATACACAAATGGGCTGAATTAATAGATGCCAAGGACACAAATGGGTAGATGGAATTTCCCGTATGCCTTAATAAAAATAGCATTAAAAATAACGTTTTGCTCTATAATATAAATGTGACCTTTTTATATCAATTGTTTTCAGAGTAAAAGGCTAAATTAAATTCGCTAAAAAGTATGAAACTATTGGAAGGGGTAGGGAATGTATATATGTACATATGTACATACATACATATACACTAGTGGGCATAAGTATTTAATAAAAAATATGTTGGTCAGCCTGCATCATTCTGGAACAATGTTTTGTGGAGCGATGAAAATTCTTTTGAGTTTCACTGCTCAATAAAAATTTTTTGTTAGATTACCGAAGCAATATCGGAGAAAAGTGGCACCAGTATGTCAGAGAGTAAATCATTCAGGAGGGTCTGTTATGTTTTGGGGATGCGTAGCCTTCACTGGCTTGGGAGATTTGGTTCCTGTTGATGGAACCATGAATCAAAGAAAATATTTAGATGTCCTTAATAATCATGCATTCCCCTCTGGTGATAAATTGATTGGAGAGTCCTTCATACTCCAGCAGGATACTGCTCCCTGTCATAAGGCCAAACTGATTACGAAGTTTCTGAAAGATGTTGGCGTAAACACATTGGATTGGCCACCTCAAAGTCCAGACCACGACATAATAGAAAACCTCTGGTCATATTTAAAAAGAAAAAGGGGTGCAAACTTATCTAGAAGTCGCGAAGAAACGATTTTGAAAATTCAATCCTTATGGAAGGATATTTCAATAGATTATATTCACAGCTTGGTACAGTCTGTACCAAAACGTCTTCAAAAGTTGATAGACGCTAAGGGAGGGTATATTTTTTATTAATTTGTCATAAATTTTTAGTTGATTTTTTTTTTTCAATTTATAACATTTTAATAATTTGTTCAAATACTTATGCCACTGCTAATTTGTAAAAAAGTAATTTTTGTTAAATCAACAATGAAGTTATCCATATGTTTATGATACCTAATTTAACTACGATAGTCTACCTATTTACTAAAATTATTAAACAATTTTGCTTTAAGTAAACAATGAGTTACAAACAAATATATTGAATATATTTCTTGGCCAAATACTTATACCCACTAGTGTATGTATAAATTGATCAGCCATGCCTATCTGTCAGTTTTAAAGCTTTTCACAGGAAATGCTCCCAGGAGTCTTATTTCTATTGCAGATATGGACGGAATGGATAGGATCTGGGCACTACCAATACATCTGTCATAGGAATAATTGGAAAAAATGTCTTAATATATAAGATGTATCATCTTTGTTTTTGATCTCTAGTTCTCTCTAATTCTCTAATCACTAATGTTTTTGTGTATATGTACATATATAAATTCTGCATAAATTCGGCAGCAATAAAAAGGTTAGTAATGCTCGGTGAAGTCATTGCCAGTAAATAAAAACATTTGTAGATACGTATGTCAAATAATGTTGGCGACATCTATATCTGATGCCATCTTTATTTTTAAGCTGATTGTCTTAGCAACGGGTCGAGATTCCTGTATCGTGTTTTTGATTTCCCTATTTATAAGTTTCTTAAATTTGTAATTTTATTTTCAGCTTTTAGCTTATGTAAAGAAATGATGGGTTGTTTGGGCTCCACTGCTACCTCTACTAAGCAAATTCAAGAAAGGGTTGTGCGAAATTTTTTATTAGTCTTGAAAAAGCTTAACATATCGAGCTTTTCCAAAAGCTTTTCCAAAGCGAATTCGAGCGAGCATAGGCGAATTAGAAACATTAAAGCTGGGCAAGATTTAAAGAATATTTACAAAAAACATGACATTTGCGAACTAGCGATTTCCAACTAAGTAAAATTATAACAATTTGCTTAAAGCATTGCCAAAATTTCCCATAGTAATGACGAGTTGTTCTTCAACATAAAAAATACATTTTTGAGTGCCCCAGCCATTTTTTAAACCAAGTAACACGTCGGCGCGTTCTTTTTCTGGTGAGTTGCGAACGGAAAAGGAACTTCAAAAATAAAAACAAGTTCAGCTTTTGGCTCCGCAAAATTAAAACTCGCGCAGAGGCGGAAGGCAGAGGAAAAACGTCGCCTGCTCTCGGTCCGGGGATTGGCTTGATACTTGAAACGTAGCTCCGCCCAGCTGTTTCTGCCTTTCGTTCTCGTCCGTTTTCTTGGGACCCACGTTTTTTTTCGCTGCCGCCGCCGCAACTACTTCTCAATCGCGGCCCATCTTGCTGTCGTGTTACTTTTCGTTGGGCTTTCGTTTGCTTTCTTAGACAATGCCTTCCTTCTCTCCTGCGAACAAGGACTGATGGAGAGGGGAAACGAAAAAGAAAATTGGAAAGTCCAATTGACAGTATGGTACAGTCGCCAAAAAGTATGCATCAAAAATGATGGCGGATGTGTTGAGATCTGAAGAGTGTTGCCTATTTTCGGGCGCGGGATGAGAAAGCAGATGGTGCGGGTTTTAAAAGTCTAAGCCTATGAGTAGGCAACAATTGGCTTTTTTTATCTTTATTTTTATTAAGGCATACGGGAAATTCCATCTAACCATTTGGGTCCTTGGCATCTATTAATTCAGCCCATTTGTGTATCAAAATTTATAAACAAGAACAACATAAAAGGGGACACTCACAGATAATAAATGACATATAATGACATCAGTGCCTTCTCACTCTCCTCAAAGGAGATCGGAGAATGAGGTCCGTCGGTTGTCTTCTGTTTGCCAGATTGGTGGGCGAGTATTTCTCAGGTCGTTTGCCAACCGATTCCTGTGGCGCCTAAGCCTTTCATGGTAGCGACTTGTGAGATGGTTTATTCAAAGACCGTGTTCAGATTCAAATCCTTGTGCAGGGTGGTATTTCTCACATACTACTCGCAACCATTGTCCTTCTATCGGATATCGGAACCGAGGTGAAGATTTACAAGTCCATATTGACCCCAGCCTAGTCTACGGTCTACATGTATGCGGCATTATTGTAAAAAGTCACCTGAATATGACACGAAGAAGGATTTCCGGGTCTCCTTGTTACATTAGAACCAGGGACATCGAACGCGATCTTAAGGTCCCCAAGCTCGGAGAAAAGCTCCAGAACATCGCTGAAAAATACATATGTATATGGAACGACATGGCACCCAAAAACCGTGGCCAGAAAGCTAGGAACCGCAGATGCAGTCAATGCTGACCCTCGGACTTTTGACATAGTAAGATTACATAAGAGAAACTAAAATTACAAAGTTAAAATGTTACAAATTCGGAATCTATAATTTACAATCATAATCTATCATAATTATTCCTAGTACTATTAGGATAAAACTTCTGCTAGTATTAAGTAACAAGCCTGCAATGAACACTGAAATTATTTGGGCAGGTCAAATTTAGTAGCCGCATAGATAACAGTGTGTTTATCAAGAAAAATTTATTATATTGTTGATATAATAAATAACAAAAAAATAGAAGAACACATTGTATAGCATTTTGTAGCATTTGTTACTATTAATTTTTTTTCATAACTGATTATTTTATTAAGCGTTGAAACCATACATTCTAAATAGCATCTTAACAACACATATAAAGACAAATCTTAAAGAACCAAACCTCTCACGAGGATTACTAGCAGGTTGTGGGAGGGCTGGACGATTAACGAATCGTCTTGCTGAATCCCAGTTTTTTAAGTATCCTTAACGGCCTAGCTGGTATCAGTCTCCTTGCAAGTATACTGCGGTGTCTAACAAGTCGATCGTTGTAGCTGCTGGAATGTCTACAAATCTGTTCTTCCACAGTGTGCAGATTGAGATCACGGTGAAGTGTGGAGCCACGCACGTACCAAGGACAGTTAGTTATCTGCCGTAGGGTCCGGTTCTGCATTACTTGTAGCCGGTTATAGTTGGATTTGCCAGCAATCCCCCAGATCTGCACTACAGCCAAATTGGAGCTATATAGTACAATGCACGTAAACTGCTCTTTTGGCTCTTAGCGACATAATGCTCCTTTTATTTATCAACCATCTTAGTTGTTCCATTCTTTAGCCACATCTTTTGGTTATTGTTTTTGTGTGAGGCCCAAATGTAAGGCGCTTATCCAAAGTTATGCCTAGGTATTTCGCTTGAGATGGCTGTTCCAATGTCACACCTTCAAATTGTATTGCTGGTGTAGCAAGCCTTTTAAGTGTGAAACATGGATTCAATGTTTTTAAAGGATTGACCTTCATGTTCCACCTTCTACTCTACGCTGATTAAGTTAGAAGGTATCCTTGCAACCCATTTGCAGCTTCGATACGGCATTCGGATCTGAAAAGAACCGCAATATCATCGGCGTAAGTCGCAATGATAGCCTTAGAGGGGTATTGCATATTCTCGTAGGTACGTCTAGTTAGGTCAGCAGTATATAAAGAATAGAGCAGCGGGCCAAGGACGCTGCCCTTCGGAACTCCCGCTAACATTTGGCAGGGAGCAGAGTAGGTATCCCTGTACCTGACCATAATCTTCCGTCCATCCAGATATGACCGCAGAAGGCCAGAGTAAGGTGCTGGCAACAGACTTTTTATTTTGGATAAAAGTCCAGCATGCCAGATCCTATCGAATGCTTGCTGTATATCGATAAAGACTGCATTGCAATATTCATATTTCACAACAAATTGGTATGGCAACTCCAGACGTGTGTGGCAATGTGGCACACCTGTATAATTGGAGCATTTAAATATGCATATTAAAGGAAATGTTTCAAATTGATAATATAGAAAAATTGATAGGAATCGGCAGGCAACTGACCTGAGCCCACCAATGAGGCTTAACAGAAGACAACCAAGAGCCCTCATTCTCCGATTTTATTCTCAACATAAGCGGGCTTAAAGAAAATTCAGTGAATATACCCGTTAATCGTTAAGTAAAAGCGATCACCAGATTCGAGGATAAGTATGTTAGAACAGTTAGAAGGATTGATATGAGTAGCCGAGTTTGCGTGTCTGTCAGACCATTTATACGCTTTCCACGTTTTTAACATCCGACGACAGATTACATTGGTGTCATAGGTGTTGCAAAGTATTTTGCAACAGACTTGCAGACTTGCATTTGCTAAACACATTGCGGGAAGAAAAAAGCGCATACGTTCTAAAATAGCAAAGCACTATTGGCTACTCCAGTCTCAAAATAAATTTGGTATACTAGATTCGCTAAAAAGTATGTAACAGGCAGAAAGAAGCGTTTTCGATCTTCTTGATCAGGATCAAAAGCTGAGTCGACCTGATCCTTTTGTCTGTCCGCCCGTCTGTCTGTCCGTATGATGGTCGATTGATTAAGCATACAGATTTTAGAGACATAGACGCAGTGCAAGTTTGTTGATTCATGCCACGCCCACATCTATCGATATGCCGAAAACATTTTGTACACTCCTACTCTAGCCCCTAAGAATCGTCCAAATCTATCGCACCCACCCCACCACACCTAGGAGCATTTAAATTAATTTTTTCCCAAATTTCTACCGTTATTCCTTAAGAATGTTGAAAATTATCGGACTCACTTGGATGTTCTTGTATGAGATTGGAGCTTTACAGCCATGTAACTATTTGCGTTCATTAAAGTATTTCATAAATTATGATCGATTTTAAAATACTAATACAAATTATATAAGACTGTTCAGGCACGCCTATGAAATAATGCGAGTGTGCATACTTTATCATAATACGACCTGTAAATGAGAAAAAATGGATGTGTGTCCTTATAAATGTGGGTATTTATGTGTACATAAACGCATAATACATACATATATAGAAAATTATCGTTTATCTTATCCACAAGGCTTGTGTTCATTTTTCCCAAATTGTACGTTTCTGCCCTTATTCTTGGTTTTAATCTCGCAAAAAGTTGCTCCCTTTCTCTCAGCATAAATATAAAACGTGGGGACAATGGTATGAGAATGGGCATAACTTCGCAGCGGATACAAGCGTCTGTGCACCCCGAGTCCCAGTCTACAGCCCGATTGCGCATTCCCCAATCTCACTCTCCAGATCTAGCGCCATTCTCTCGTCCCAACCCCAAGCCACGCCAAACCTTAGAAAATCATCCCCTCCTCACCCTAACCCCCACCACAGTTGCATCGCCGCCTTCCTTTTGGCATTTGGAAACTTAAGCCGCCACTTGAGTGGGTTGTGTTTCATTAAAAAACAGCACTAGCAAGCGTTCTCGGTCTCCGCAGCATAAGTATAAGTCTCCATGTACTAAAGGAGGAATAGAGAAAAAGAGGAAACAAAGGGAATGGACGAAAAAATCCTCCGCTGGTGGAGGAATTGAAGAAAGTTTCTTGAAAATATTCAACAAAAAAGTAGCTATGGCATTTGGCGGTAACAAAAATGGAGGCAGCATGTGTGTGTGCAATGTATATCTGTGCGCAGATGCCTGTATGTAAAGCAGCAAACCATTATCCCATACACCTCGTTCTGTACGCGAAATTGTGGTTGCTGTGCGGATGTAAATGGGTCCCCAGTAGAAAATAAAGTGAACAAAAAATATGGCATGTGCTTTTCAGGAGCATAATAAGTTAATATGCTGGGTTTCATTTTTGAAATTCTAAAAATAAAATAACAGACCGCGGTTGAGGCAAGTGTCTCGACTATTAAATCGCCACTAAGAAGTGAAAGAGAAAATAATAGGGACGAAAATTATATAGGTTTAATAGCGCCATAAACACTTCGGTGTATAGTTTATATTAAATAATAATTATTATATAATTTATACAAGTTTGTTCACTGTTCTACCAATAAAAAGATACGTTTTGTCATGCCCACAAATACTTCGACCGTTCCAGCAAATTTCCAATCAGGCATTAAGATATTTGCAACGTCGCGCCTTTAAGTATGTATGTATGTACATACATGTACCCATGTGTTTCTTTTCATTTTATCTAAGAACAGAAGAGAACTTACAGTGCTTGCTTGTACATAAAGATACACGGACTTCCATTCTACCTTATTTATTTTAAAAAAAGGGTGGAAGTTCGGTGAATTAATAAACGCTTTTTCAATCCAAAAATAAGGGCTTTTATATTGCTTAACCTGTGGGATTATGGACTCAATAGTGTATTTATAAATCGTATTATCTAAGACTCTCCTGTATCTTTTTCAATGAAATAGTATTGTTAACTCGGTAGAATTTGATATTATTTTCTCAGATCAGTAAACTCCTATTAAATACATTGAAAACCCATTTTAAGATACTTAGTGAACACCCTCAACTATGACTTTTTATTTCCAATGCAATAATAGTTGCAGGCACATGGTTACAAAATAAAATCCTTTTCATTTTACAGTACTGTTACTAGATATGTACCTATTTTATTAGTGATCTGTAAGTATATGTGTATTTACGCAATTTTCCGTATTTCGTTGAAAAGTGTGTAACAGGCGTATTTGAAATCAGTTAATGAGTTAGCCATATTAAAGTACATATTTTTATCAGTCAATTGGATAGATTGGTATTTTACATTTTTGTATCGCTAAGATAAGGTCGGGCAAGGAATCGCGAGGGGACTTTGAATGGTTTTATAATAGCTTGATTGAGGCATGCTTAATGGCATTTTTAAAGACTCCACATCTCTGAGCTCGTCCTCCTTCATAAACTTGATAGCCCTACGAAAAAATTGCCGTTTTATAAAGGTCAGATTTTGATTTTTACCATTCTAGTAGGATGTTTAGGTGAATTGAGTACTGGCTCAGAAATTGGTGAATCCGGGTAATTGGTGCTTATAGAAGCTACTTGTAGAATCAAAATTCATGTCAACTGATACGCAGTAAGAGATGGCACCTGACGCCACTAGAATATCGTTAAATATTGGAGAATAAAATGAGAATAAATTCAAAATTTTCAAAAGTGTGGGCTTGTATGTTTTGTAGGCAAGCCAAACAATAAACTGTGGGCGTGGCAAATTGATTGAAATTTACAATTTAATAAAAATATGAAAAAATAACCGGAAGCTAGTTTTAGTCGGTTTGTGGACGTTAGAATAGACGTGGGAACATTTGAAAATAAACTTGCGCTGCGCCTTTGTCTCCGGAAATTGCAATCTTAATCTCAACATTCTAGCTTTTATAGTTCCTGAGATGTGAGATGAGACGTTCATACAGACAGACGGAAATGGCCAGAACGACTTGGATATTGTTCCTGATTAATAATATATATACTTTATATGGTCGGAAACACTTCCTTTTACCTGTTACGTACTCTTCAACGAATCTAGTATACCCCTTTACTCTAAGAGTAACGGGCATTAAAATGAATAAGAATTACCATTCAGCTGTCTGAGCTTGTATGATTTGTTCAGCTATTTGTCTGGTTGACAGGTTGCAGTCTATATATGTATGCCTGTATCTTACCTTATTGGTTGCTAAATTTTTTGTTTCCAATATTGCATAAGATAAGTGCAACGTTTTGAGGAGAATTTCTTTCATATTTTAAATATATGTTTTTATGTAAGATAAAGACCTAACACTTTGAAATACTTAGCTTATAGAAGCGTCCTTCCTTAAGGAGAAGTTATATTTAAGGATTCAAACTGACAAATTTATTTTTTGTTAAATGCTTTATTAAGTAAAAAATATTATTTAATAAAGCAAATTTAATTTTTTTCCGATTATCAGAAAGGTGGTGAATGGGTTTGGTTGGTGGGTATGCTTTTTATAAGTTAAAAATGGCGACCTTCGCTATGAAAGAGAACTATACATAGGGTAGTTTTATTTAGTACCGTTAAGCAGAGGAGGAAATCACAATGGAATTAAAATTTGTATCTTTCACCCCTTACTGGGTAAGTATTTGATGAAAATTGATCTAATTTTATCAACACTGATAACTATTTAACTATATTCATTTCAATTATAATCAAATTTAATAAAAATATATTAGACGACAATTATTAAACCAAAGCATAATATTTAAAGCAATTTCTCTGTGGGCGGTAGTACAAATAGTGACAAATTTTACCGAAACACGGCAACCTAAACAATAGAAACAAGAGTCGAGTTCCCCGACTATCAGCTAGTGTAATTGCGAACGGGAAATATCATAATTTTATGGGATATCGATAGATATTGGTGAATAAAATGAGAAAACAGTTAAAAAGTGTTCAAAGGTGTGGGCGGGACCGGCTTGGCGGCTTTAGAGCTTTAGAGCGGGTGTGGCAAAAAGTTAGTATAGAAATTTACAATAAAACTATAAAAAAATTTCGAAAAGTTTTTCAAAAATGTGGTCGTGGGAGTTTTGGTTGGTTTTAGGGCGTTAGCATCGCCGTGACAACATAAAACAACAATCTTGCGCTTCGTCCTTGTCTCCAGAATCTAGCTTGTATAGTTCCTAAAATCTCGACGTCCATACGGACAGACGGACATGGCTAGATCGACGTGGCTATTGATCCTGATCAAGAATATATATACTTTATATAGTCGGAAACGCATTTTGCCTGTCACATAATTTTCAACGAATCTAGTATACCCTTTTACTTTGCGAGCAACGCGTGTGAAAATTATATACCATTCAAACGGCATTCTGATTTGCTACCTTTGCAGAGTGTAAATCGATTTAAGTCAGAAGATATATTCATCCTCAGTGTCAAAAGTCGTTCCGTTTCTACGCTAAAAATTTGGTCATTTTTAATACATAAAATGTAATCTTATTTCAGGTATTATATACATATGTAAGTCGGAACTGGCCGGATCAGACCACTACATAAGAATAATCAAAAATTAGTGGAGTGTTTGATTTTGGTAAACAGCAAAATACTTTATTAGGTCGGAAACGCTGTTTTATTTGTTGCATACCTTGCAAGGAATCAAAAATCTATAAAAAAAATCAATGTTCTAAAATATTTGTTTGGCCGACCATTGTATTAGAAGCATGTTGATTCAGAAAATTATAACGGTCTTTAGACCGTCCTTTAGGACAGAAAGGCTCTATGTTCGCAAATGAATGAATGAATCATTCAATACGTTGCAAACATCTGACTGAATCAGTATTCCATCTGCAAGTGTATAAATGATGCGTAAAGTTAAACCACTCCTCATATTTAGAATTCGGGTTTTGGCCAAACAGTTGATTTCGCTTACCATCAACAAAAAAACATACATTTCATACGGCTTTCAAATACCAGTTACTCATCTAATGCGAGTGCAAACGAGAAAGTTCAAATGCGTTTTGGCTTATTGGAGAGACAATACACATTTTAGCACCTTTTTCAAAAGTTTCAGCGTGGCACCTTTGGGCGGCTTGTGGGAGGGAATGGGCGTTGCAAAAAGTTTTTGGCAAATCGATAAAAATTTACAAGACTAATTTGTAACATAACATAAAAATATATCGAAACATTTTGCAAAAGTTTAGATGTGGCAATATTTGGCGCTTTGCGTGTGTTAGATTGGGCGTGTCAACGTTAGAAAACAAACATAACGAAACTTCTCCTCTGAAATCTACACGCTTAGTCAAAACTTTCTTGATTGTATAGTTCTCATGGACATACGGACAATCGGGTATGGCCAGATCGATTAGGCTACTGATCCTGATCAAGAATATATATACTTTATAGAGTCGGAAACACTACGCTCTACCTGTACCACTTTTAAAAGAATCAGTGTACTTTCTGCCCACCCCAAAAGAAAATTCACAAATCGCTCGGTTTAACATTAAATTGTGAGTTCGGTACAGGCAGATGTCGCCTGAATCGAGGAACGGGTCAAGCTGGTGTCCAGTTTCGTTCTATTGAAAAAATTTATGCTAATAAGGTGATACCTTCAAAAGGAGTCCATAAAATCTATAAAACCCACTATTTTAATATAATGAGAAAGGGTTGAAAAACACAGAAAAAGGGGCAGCAGCTTTTAAAATTTTATCGAGCTCTCGGAGCCGGCTGCAAATTCATTTCTGGTTGTGTCTGAATTGAGATTTTGCTTTGTATTTTGGCAAGTCCAGCTGGCAATGTCCAAAAACGGGTTTAATTTCCCAGCAGTGGAAAATTGAAAACCAGTTGGTTTTAGGCACAAGAATTACATATCAATTCGATTTTTCTTGTATTCCAGCTTGGTTTCATAACGGTGGTGGTCAACTGGTCAAGTAATTCAGCTCCGTGTCCTTTCTAAACATATCTTACGAGATATTCTTTATCCTTCAACCCCTAATAATAATAAGAACTTTTGATGTCGACAACAATCACAGTCACATTGTTGTATTTCAGCCTATATGAGATCTTTTAGAAAAAACAGTTTTATATCCGTTACTCGTAGAGTCGAGATCTCAGGAAATAGAAAAGTTGGAAAGTTGAGATTAGGCATGCAGATTCCAGAGACATAGACGCCACAAGCACTCTAACGGCCACAATTTTAGAACATTTTTTGATTTTTTCACGTCCTTTCCAACGCCTAACAATACGCCCAAAACTGCTACCCCCACACTTCAAATATTTTTTAATTTTAAATTTCATTCTCTAATTGATATGTCAGAAAAATTATTAAAATTTCTCGTTCGCACTTCTACTAGCTGAGTAACGGGTACCTGATAGTCAGGAAACCGGACTATAGCATTCTCTCTTGTTTCATATACATGGGTACATATGGATATTCTTGTTGTTTGATAAAACTCAAAATACTATCTATCGAGCTACAAGAGTGTTCAAATTTCATACCCATGCTAAGATTTCAGTCAAAAGTTAGCAACAGGCTTAAGGAGACGTTTGCGACCATTAAAAGTATATTAAACAAAAACACCTCTTGATGAGGTAAAAAATAAAAGAGAGTTCCTCGGTTATCAAATACTCCGTTTTTGACATATCAAAATAAATTGACAAGAAAGATTAACAAAAATGTAAACTGTTAGCGTTATAGCTTTTTCCGGCTTGTTTGCGTTTTAGAGTGGGTAGAGATAAAAATAAACAAGATTTAATTTTAAAATTTAAGAAACCAGAGAGAACGCTATACACATAGATATCCTGATCAAGAATATATTGTAATGTAGGGTAACGGCAATGTTTTCTTCTGAATTTAACACACTTTTCAACGAATCTAGTATACCTGTTTACTCTACAAGTAACGCGTATATTGAACACATTTTAAAAAAAGCGATCGTCGCAGTTTTTTAAAGAAGGAAAGAAAAAGATGAAATGAAATGAAGAATAAATTGTCTGCAGCCTAAAAGTTGACTAATCTTTTGGTATTATTTTTATAAATTAAACCACTACAGGCGCCCTCTATGGGAAATGAAAACAATTTTAGAAAATGCACATGCCCCAATATCAAAGCGACATCTGTGATTTGTTTTTATATTTTCTGTAATGGGGAGGATACGAAAGTGTCTACTGAAGCAATTTTTCTAAAGTTGATAACATTTTTTCAGCGCAATCGCCGAATTGATTAAAATGTGGCAGAGTCGCAAAACAATTCATTTACCTCTGACCTGTTTGAGTGTGTTAATTGAATCCAATTTACTTTCAGAGAGCTGTGCCTAAAAAACGATTCGGGAAATTAGTAATAAGGGAAATTAGTGGACGGAATTCGACACGCAATTCGCGGGGGCTCAGGAGAAGTAATTGCCGCGATTTTCCGCCTTTTAATGTATGGTTGACTTTTTCAGCACTTTTTTAATGCACACCCATTGGACAATTACTGACCTGAGACCGACCGAGTGGACCACTACCTATACCCTTACTGTGCCAGTTAAACAAACACATTATGTTGTTGGACAAATATTGTGCGCCGCACCAGCCACGACCTCCGGACTGGCCAGTGCCTCAGGAGTGCCGCAATTCACGTTAATTAACATGCGGCCAAGGCCAGTGAAAATGGAGATGAGACGGAGGCAGTCCGCAGGTAAGGGTAAGCGAAAGGTCGGTCCAAACAAAACAGAGTGAAGGGATTCGAAAAAATGCTGCTGTGAATAGGGATCTCCTGTTGCTTCAGCTGCCACTTAAAATCGCAAGTGTGAAAATGTTTTGGCACAAAAAACTCGTTGGACCCCATAGACAAACCACTGCATCGCGTTTTACTGTCGAGCAAGTAACCCACCTCTGCCCCAACTACAATTGCGACGGACCTTGTTTCGAGTTTTTTCAGCACATCGAATAATTGAACGCGGTTTTGGTCATTTGTGCGAAGCGCATTATATAAGTGCCTGTTATTCAATTTGTGTTGAAAAAGATTTTATTAGACTATTCCTGTCTGGAAACTTCTGAATAAAGTAACTGCGATATAACTTCCTCGTTACCACGTTTAGTTTTCGCGTAACTAAAAATATCACAAGTTATTATTTCCTGAAAAAAAGTTAAACACAATCCCGTGCTTAGTCGAAAATTGTTCCACACATATATTTTATGTTTATTTCCATTTAGTAAAAGCATTTAGGGAGGTTTTGATGTTAAACCAAAAAGAGAAAAATAAACTAAAATCGTACGCATTAAATATAATATAATATTAATAAAAATTATATAAAAATTCCATTATTGCGTTCGATTTTTACCACGAATTTCGACTCTTAACGCACCCCAAATCTGAAAGTTTATTATACCATAATTGGGGTCAGAATTGTACTCTGTTTTAGACGTGTTAATACTGGACAGCCCATACATAAAAAAATGGGACACCGAAAAAAAATTTATACGAAATATATGAGAAGGGAATGAACATAAAAACGGCAAAACAGTATTGAAAAAACAGCAATGAATAAAAAAGTACCCCATCTCCAGTATCTGCGTTTCTCTGGAAGGGTCTTTATTGAGCCAGCCGCCTGTTGATTCACCCCCTGGTCAAAACGTTCGCACTTTGGATCTGATTCTAGGTTGGAGCACCTCCATGGGAAAGTCGTACACGTAAAAAGCTGATGAAATGTCGTGCACGCCAATTGATAATGGTCCTAGGCCAGAGTATCTGAAAGCGTGAATCATAAGTGTCTATCAGTTCAGTGATGTCGTCGACTTATGTTAATTTTTAAATGGAGGTTCGCGGACTAACTTGGTAAGCTGTAAAGAGTTCACAGGAATATGTACTCCCATATTCGGACCATTAGCGTCAGTGGCAAACGGCCTGCGGAGTAGTCAACTGTCGTTTTCCAAGCTCAAGCGGCTAAACTAACTAAATCTGCCACATCTTTACATTCTCCTCGAGGCTGTCAAAGAAACGAAGCTGCTGAAAAGAATGCTGAAACAGTAATGCTACTGAGTAGTAGGAAATAATTCATGTAATTAGTTTTAAGGATAAAAAGTCAACCATATAATCGTGAAACAGTCAGGAATAGAAAAACAAAGCTGCTCCCTATGCAGTAGACATATCGAAAAAATGCGATTACTGCCATTTCGTCGCCAGCTCATTCGTATTTACTACCTGAAACCTAAAATATACTGTTAAAACATTTACGTGATGAACTTTAAACTGAGAACCAAGATTGCGTGGAACGGGCCGAACTACAAACACTCAGGCTACAAAATGACAATGGCGTTGGCGTAAGTGCGCTAATACGTATTTATATACATGCTAACATACAAATAAAAGTATGTATGTACATACAACCTGTTTAGTATGAGGTAAGTTTGAAAAAGCTATGCTAAAGCATTTTGCCTTTTCACCTGTACTGGGGAAAATACGATTTGGCATAATTGTATAATACTTTTAATAAATTAAATTATTTTAAATGACCTTAAAATAAAATAAATATATATAAAATTTAAAGCATTAGTGAAAACTAAAAAGTGCCCGTTACTTACTCAGTATGTAGTGAAGGGTCAGAATGAAATTGAGTATACCTACCAACCGCTAGGTGTCTCTGTCTTTTCTTTTTTATTTAGGAACTGCGGACTCTTTAGTTTTTGTATAAGAGGCAGCGCTCTTACTTTTGCTGGTACACGCGTAGTGACGACGTTATGTTTATGTATATAAGCTGTGGTAGTCCGATCATAGCCAGTGCAACACCAGCTAGGAGATAACAATATCTTTTGGCTCCACATATATGTATGTTTGATTTAAACTTTAATGTTTTATAGTTCATTCAACCAAATTTGCGGGTATTTCTTCCAGTTCCCAGGTCCTGGAAACCAACCAACGATTATTGCAAAATTTAGCTTGCTGCACATCCGCAGTTGCCAAGCAACTTAAGCTATATTTGTGTTTCAAAGGCTTTTTAAATTTTTTTGGCAGGCTACCCCAACTTAAACTGTCTAAATAAAACAGCTTTAAAGGCATGGCTAAGCCTCCCCGCTGCCAGAGATCGAATGCAATCTGGGAAATAGTTGTTTTAGTATCTGATATATGATCTTCAGGTAAATTTAGATCTGGGACTTGTTATACATATATAGACTTCTGTATAAATTAAAATGCTAAAAAGAACAAATAGCAATAAGCCGGCACAGAAACAAGACAGAACGCAATAGTCGATTTTCTCGGCTATCAGATACTAGTGGGAGTACGAACGATAGGAATTGGCAAGATCGGCTTGTAGTTACAGTACATCGGCTTGTGCGTTACAGTAGGAGTGGTTAACAATTTTTAAAAAGCAAATAATAAAATCAAACAAGCTTAAATCATTTTTGAAAAGTGTGGGGGGGGGGACAGTTTTGTGCGTTTTGTGAGCGTTAGACGGGGTGTGCCAGCCCTGGCATTTGGCTATTGATCCTGATTAATATTATGTATACTTTATACCTGTTACATACTTTCACTTTACGAGTAATGAACAATTTAAAAATTTTATATCATTTTATTCCCCAATATCTATGATGAAATTTAGCGTTCGCATTCACACTAGCTGAGTAACGGGTATCTGATAATCGGGGAACTCGAATTTAGCATTCTCTCTTGTTATGAGTTACTCGTTACTCCTAAAGTAAATGTGTATACCGTATTCGTTCAAAAGTATGTTACTAACATAAGATAGACCCTATAAAGTATATATATTTTTGATTAGCATCGCTAAATGAGTCGAGTCGATCATACCAGTCCGTGCGTCCTCTCAGAAACTAAAAACCCCAGAAATATTCTATGAACGACTTCGCTGTGCTGTTGCCACACTTTTGAAAAATGTTTTAATGTGTTTTCATTTTATTATTTAAGTACGAAATTCTATCTATTTGCCGCTAAAAATGTAGTCACCCTTACTTTAACGCCGAAAAACCAAAAATCTAGTTGATAAAATCGATTATGGCGTTCTTTCTTGGTTGGAACTAAAATACCCCTTCCATGGTGTAGGGTTTCCTACAAAAATGAAAGTGGGGCGAATTCAGAACATTCTTATTCCTCTTTCTTTTCCCACATTCATTTTTCTGTTGATTTTTCTGTTCTTCGCTGAAATTAAATTTTAAATTGTTTTTAGCAGGCCTACAACTGGGCCGCGTCCGGTTTAATATTATCAGAGTGTTACCAACCCCATTCCCCAGGACGAATGCGGCATCCCAAGTAACCCTACCCTCCTATCCCAGTAAAAGGCCGGTCGACAATCACAAGTTTTGTCAGTGGCAGCATCGTCTTAGGCTTATTCTCCCCTCAATTACATTTTATTTGCGCGAAGCTGTCTCCCTACCCCGTTCAAACTCCGCATCACTTTGCTGAACTCAACTCAACTTGAACTTGAGGCAAGGGGGCTCCATTGCCATGGCATTGCTATCGTCATCCATCAAGCCGGCCTTTGCAGCGCTCGCTGCTTTCCTTGTGGGTGGAAGCGCGCCATGCCAACATTTATTCACAACCTAAAGTATAAAAAATAAAGAAAAAGAAAGAATATAAAAGAGAAACAACAAAAAGGGCAACTACAACTAACGATGACTTGGATCTCGTGAACAAAAAGGGTAGTCGACGGGCCTGGCGGTCGGTTCACCGGACGGTGGGTGGGTGCGTATAGATTTTTGGATGGTACGTTCTGCGGACGCGGGTGGGTGGTGGGCAGTTGAAAGGTCGTGTCAAGGGGCTGCTTCTACCATACCAGGAAAACAAAATGGCAGTGTGTCAGTGCCAAGATTTTATTATTTCCATTAAGTCTGAGCAAACATTTTTTTTTATATTTTACCAAAAATCTGTTTTTTAGCTGGATTTTAATGCATCGCGATGCCCGGATGTCTGTTATATGTATTTATTTTTAGTAGTCCCTGTCGAACGGTCGAACGGATATGGCTGGAATAGGAATATTTATAGTTTTTTTTGGACCACAACTTTTAGATTATTGTCAAAGTATTTTTTATTTTATAAAGTAGATTTTGGGGTTAAGGAAACAGTCGCCGATCTACAAAAGCTAGTCTTAACTGTCGGTACTGCGCAACTAGAGCGGAAATCCGACAACGCGACATCAGCGTTCAATTCCACAAAGGAAAGGTATATTTATGCTTACGATGAGTTTTGAGCTCCGGGTTTGTTCGAAAGGTACAAAACTCAAAATGAATTTAAACGTAGAATATGTAAATGATACAAGTCCAAGGGATGCAAAGCTGTGTGCAAATCAGTGTCCGAGTATCAACCCTTTAACACGTCGAGGTCTTGCGTTTGCCTGACCCATCTACCTACATATGTCTGTCAGAGTGATTACTTTTCCTTTGTCCTGAATAACGCGCTCTGACCCTTTTGCATTTAACTGTCCGCATTATGCATAAATTACTGAGTAGCAGCGACCCTAGGCGCAAACGGGACACCACTGACACTGATCGCTGATACCGGTACTGGTACCGATACCGCTGAAGGTACCGTTACGCACTGGAGCCGCGTTCACAACGGCGCCGGTGCCATCTGGTTCTTTGTCCCCTTGAAACTTGAACGAGGGACTGGACTAGATTGGGGCTGGGTGACCTGACCCTTCAGGGGTTGGTACTGCTGCCAATTGGCTGCGCTTGCGCCTGCGTGGCCCTACACATGCGTGTACCTAGCAGCGCGTACACGCAGAAAAATCGTTCCCAGCCTTATGAAATCCAGACTGATTCGATCTGCAAGTTATGTTCTTGCCGGAATATATCCATTTCTAAAGTTCCTTTCCATAACTCTTCGCAATTTCTATTCATACCAGATAGTAAGTGTTTGTGTCCGCAAACGATCAAGACGATCAAGAATATTTACCGCCAAGGGGCCTTTGAAATTCAATATCAAAGGGCCTTAAGTTTTTCTACAGTGTATGCAAATGATGAATGTGCCATATCAGAAACTATTCCTCATTGCTATACCTGTGGTGGTCGCCTGATTGCATCTGCCCCTATACCACTAGGGCTCGGGTGATGATAGCCAAACGCAAACCACCGGTGAAGAACTTATAGTCGGAATGAAGAAAGATTACGGTGTGGTTTGGTACAGAAACCGCCTTGACAAGGACAGACGAATATACATACATAATGGGTATAAATATAACAATATAAAAAGATTCTTTGGCATTTGAGTCCGAAACACTTGAAAATATTTTATGAACATGTATCCCATTTTTTCCCATAACATTTTTTGGTTACATTAATGCCGCGGAAACAGCTGTGTATTTGCAGATGCATGTACATACGTACATACAAACGCAATTTATTGATACAGGTCACTTTACCATGTACCCTGCTCCACTCATTTTTCTTTTATTCATGTGATCCTCTTCGTGGGTCAGTATACCACCATCTGCTTTTGACCGCAAATCGTGATCGCGATTGCTGACTTCAATGCCGCCATACAGTTTTTATAGTTATTAAACAGTGTCCAAATATGCAAAAAACATTCCCGTTGGCCTTTTACTTGCCTCGTGCTTATAGGGAGTAAAACTTAACGTAATAACCATTGAACTATGTAAATAGCATATTTTACGCTGTTTTTATAATAAAATAATGTGTTCTGCAATTATAAATATAATTTTAAGTTTAAATTTGCAGTAGTGCTTAATTTTAAATTAATTTCACTACAAACATGTTTTAATCATGGAACATATACACAATTCAATTTAAATGCAATAGTATGATTGAATTCATATAATAATACGCATGCAGCATGCACAACTATTACCAAAGCATTCTATTTAAAATATGCCCACGGAATGTATGTATGCATAGGTATGCATTTACATACATATAAGGTACATATATTTACTATGTCTGAACTGTCAGCCCTCAAATACAAATACCTGTATACATACGGTAATTTATTCCTATGTACACGTTCCCAAGAATGCCATTCTTTCTGGACACATCATTTTGCGTGCGCCACCAATATATATATAATATATAATATATAATATATAAAATAAAAAAAAAATATATAATATATATTATATAAAAAAAATAAGAACTTAATAACTTATAAATTTGAGGTTTTCTTATAGCAACGCGATGTCCTTATTCGATTTCAAATCGATTTTTTGTCCTAGATTATTACTGCTCTAAACAAATATTTTTAATGTTAAGCAGAGCAGCTTAATAAAATTAGGCCCAGGACACTAAAACGTCCTGGTCATGCACAGACCAACGGATGCATATCGAAAACGCCGGTAAAATCTTGTTTTTTTTTAATATTTTGGAACAATTTTAGTATGCAGTTGCAGACAACGATGTAAATGGATCTGATCAAAATATCGTGTCAGATCTTCAATTCTACGTCTCCTTCACACCGTGGTCTGCAAAAATGTAGTTTTCAAAATAGCCTATTATTGATATTTCCATCGATTTCGACTATTACAGAAAATCTTCAAATCTACGCGTTGTACATACATATATCACAGAACTCACCGTCGCTACGTAAACTACCGTAAACAGTTGAAAAGGTTTTGGACAGTCCGAGTTTTCAAGACTTTCATAAAAAGATGTATATATGTACTATGTTAATTAAAAATAAATTCAAAGAAAAATAAATTTATGATTCATCTTAAAAGTCATAATTGAAGTGAAAAAATGACATTTTGAGCCATAAGAACTGATTGATTGTATATAATAAAATCATTAAATTACACTAATAGATTTATATTATTTTAAAACCTACTTTAAATTACTTTCCTCAGAAATAAAAGCAGCCGAAGCTGATGCACATGTACATAAATAATCGCTACACTTGTCACATAGCAAACAAAAAACGGTCCTGCAGTTGGGAATGTGGGGCCATATATAGCCGCCATACATAATGTACGTGAGTACAATATTCGTATAACTTATTTAATGTATACACATAAGTAGGCGCATGAGTATATGCACACCAAAAACAGATGCGGAGCTGCATTCTTTGTACTTAGCAATTATTTATGACAAAACAAATATCATTTACGTATTGCACGGCTGCTGGCAGCGCTGCACCGTCCAATTGCGTGATATTATCCGATTTGATTACATATGCTTGTACTTTCAACGAGAAAGTGGTGTATTGGAATTTTCTTTGCCATGGTTTAAAATGCTATGTGGGGGGACTTTACTTAATGAGTAAACAGTAATTGTTAATAAGTAATGAGTACTTACCGTCCGGTGAAGGGGATTTATTTTTAACGAATAAGTTATAACCATGTTTATATAATATGTTACATTTTTATATTATTTTCTTAAAAATTTCGAATTGACCAACCGCCAATTTTTCTGCTTCACAACCACAAACACCAAAGTGACTCCTATCGATGGGAATGGTGCTGCTAGCTCTTACCCTTCGTGTTCTATTGATGCCACGTCACTAGCACTACCAAGGGGGAAAAAAACTAGTAGACAGGCAGACATGGACATTTTGTCTGCTTGATCAGTGAATGGATATTTCGTTTAAAAGATTGCAGGAGATTTGAGAAGATATTTTATAATCTATAATTTGTTTGCCTATTCTTGTCCAAATCCTAAGTTTAAGACCATTCGCATCTATATTTGTACCCTATACACATGTAAACCCTAATAGGCAGAATAGGCACAGGTACATAGGCAAGCATAGAGATGAGAAGGATGCGCGCAATGTGAATATGCTTATTAATTTATAAGTATTAATTCGTGCAGGCTCGCCATACTCATGGAGTGCTGCCTTATGACCGTTCGCACACAAATACCGAACCCGCACCAATTATTATATTTACCATGCATGTGCAAACAAAAACACACTCAACATGCAACACATACATATGCTAAAGTGCATTTGGTACACATCGTATACAGTTTCCAAAGTAAAGCGATGGGCTTTTTTGTGTACATAATTAGAAGTTGGAATCGAAATATGAATGGCTTTGTATTGTTTTACATAGTCCTGCATTATGTTAGCCCTAAAAACTGTCGGCTCGAGACCGCTTCTTTTATTAAGATTGACTGTACTAAGTTAGACTATGACAATCATAAGCCAAGAAAGAAAAGTATTAGTGGTCGGATCGTCGGGCTTATATCTTTTCATTGCACTGCTGGACATCTGGACAAACTAGCCATCATTTTTATATTTGCTTGAGAGTGAGAAAGAGAAAGATAAAAGTGTTTCCGCACTATAAGGACAGTTTGAGTTATGCTTGCCGGGTTTGACGCGCGTAATTGAACCAACCTAACAACACGTTTTCTGAGCACAAGTTCTCAGTATAACCAATTTAGTCAAGTGAGTTTGAACATTTGGTATGCTCGGTCTGTCCTTGTATTTAGCTCTACACTGTGCGCCCATTTGTAAGACCGCGGAACCCTAGTTTGGGCCTGAAGTGACAAGCCATGCATAGCTGTCGACTGATTGAACTTTAGATTATGTAGATATGTATGCGCATTGACTAGTTGTATTTAGACCGGACTGATAGAATTTCGGGTTTTGATAATAATAATATTCCAAAATATATTGGTATACTATACTATAAAGTCTTTATCAATCATGTACGACTGCTGTAATCCAGTTAATACATATATGCATGGGAATAGACCATAATTTTCAACAAAAAAAAGTAGTGGTTTTCCCGTTATTTATTTTTGTTTTTTTGTACTAAGAGTGTGTATATTTTCAAATTTGCATGATGATATTAATGTACATACATATACCATTGGTATCCGCTTTTTTTCAACGCGGATTGTTCGGATTGTTAAGATTTCATGTGGGTACATAAATACATATAATATTAAAGAAAATCGATAGAGGTCGATTCCCACAGACCAAAGCTCAGACCAAAATCGATTGCGCAGCAGAGGTGGCGGCTAACATTACCTAAATATGTACATATATGCTGCAGCATACACGGCTGTACATTCATTTTGAAAAGGTAGGGTTCAATAGTGTTTTCCGGATGCCTATGTGCTTTGCGAGCCGCCCACTTGATTGTGTACGTGTTTGTATATAAGAACTTCACATAAGCATTAAAATGCATACTGCCGCACCGTGACGAAGACCAGAAATGCAGCCATATCGCACATACATGCACAAGTGCAGCGCACAACTCGAGCTAGACAGAAACAGTTGGCAGTCCGGCGGCGAAAGGGAGATGGCTGAACGTGGACAGGAACAGGAGCTGGGCAGGGGCAGTAGCAGGGCCAGGAGGTGCCAGAGAGGCCTTGAAGTAGACATTAAATCATGCACAAATTTGCATTCCACCGACCAGAACGGACTGTGCTGTGGTTGCAGCAAGACAGCAGGGAGGAGGGCGGTTCGCTGGGTGGTTGCAGTGGTCATCACGCTGCAACGCCGCCATAAGGGATGTTACTGCGGAAGTGCAGCGCTGACGGGAGCCGACGACCAACGACGAGTGCAACAGCCCCCCCTCCGCATGTTTGTTTGAGAGTTATCAGTTGGAGAGGGCGGCGTAAGGGATGATGCAACGAAAACGCATATGAAAGGCGGCATGGGCCAGACATACATATATGTTGTACACTGTACGCACACACACTCACGTGGTGTGAATGGGCGCTGGGCATCAAAAGCATGCAGCTTAATGCACTTGAAAAAAAGACCAGAAAGCCATATCTCGCGCCTTAGACGGAGAAGAGAAGGGAGAGAGAACGGGCAGGGATAGACATGGACTGGAAGCCTCATAAGGTCATCCATACAAGGTGTAATCGAGGAGCAATAAGAATAGCAATAAGCCCTCGGAGAGCATATCAGAAATCGAAAATCTTACGAATATTTACATATATATAGGGGAGTTGCAATTCAGGAGTTGGTGCTTTCTTGAAGGTGGGATTATCTAGCTTCATCAATTCAATTTTTCTGAGTGTAGAGCTGCAACTGCAAATGCTGAAACAACTGCCACTGCAACTGCAGTTACCAACAGCGCCGGCGCTGGCTCAGGTTCCCTGCCCGAGTGCAAGGATCTGAATCCACATCCGCCGCTTTCGTTGTTGTTGTCGCTGCCGCTGCTGTCACTTTTTGTTTAACACACAATTTTTATCTTATAATAAGCACACCGCTGCTGCAAGCTATTTCCCCAATTCGGCACCCGGCTGTCTCCATCCCAGTCTCCAGCTTGCGAAGCAAACGTATGCCGAGGCGATGATTTTTATTCTCAATTATTTTGGATGCGGCATTCAGAAACGCAATATTCCATGGAGTAGAACAACCGACTGCGGATCGTCCTGACCTCGCGGAGCATTTTTATTTTATCAAATGTGCATAAAAAAGATATAAAATGATTGTGGACTGTGCTAAAAAAACGAACCAAATAATAGAGTTGTTTGATAAAAAAAAAGCACAAATGAATTGCTTCGCAATGCTTACTTAGACAATTGCATTTGTGTTTTACTGAATTCAGATGAAAATATGAAAAAAATTTCTTTTAATTTAATTTCAGATCATCATAATTTTAACAAACACAATAGACCAAAAATCGTTTTTATCAATAAAGAAGAATCCGTAACTAAACGATCAAATCGACAAACTTAATTCAATCCAGCCATCTTTCAGTTTTAAACGCAATAGAACAGATGCATTAATTATCTAAGTTTTCTACACCTATTACCAAAACAGAAGAACAGTATCAACATTACCTTCATCACCAATCCGAAAAATAACATCCAAACCACTATAACCCAACATAAAAACAAACCAACGAGAAAACCCATTTAAAAATTTGTTCTTAGACAAATGAATAATATAATTTACAACAAAATTGAAATCAAAAGTACAAAACGACATAAATGAATGCGCAAAAGAATTATAAATTTAATACAATATAAAACTGTATGTTTGAGTAACGATTACGTGAAGATTTGATAGGCTACTGATCGAATATATGATTTATTTGTGTATATAACCATATAGTCATTTAAATTGCATATATAGTCTCTTAATACTTATTTAAACCGTATATAATAATACATTTAGATTTTCTACAGCTACAAAATACACTCCCTGAATGATTACCGAAGACACACTGACACCGGAACAGACAGTTTGAACTATCACATACCCTACAGCTAGCCCTAGCATAACCATACGTAACTATACACCAAGTCGCTTATTATTTATTAATGATAAGAGCAAATTAAAAAAAATAATAGTATAGATGTATGATCAAGCGTGAAGAGATAGTGGTTATTGTAGTAAATAGTAAGTAAAATAGTATATAAAATTAAAGATATTGCTACTATAAATAATCAAAAAACCACATTAATATCATTCTTCGGTAATATAATGGACGATGTTTTAAACTAAATATTTGTTTAAGTTACAAATGTGAACCTCGATATTTTTTAAATTTGAATATATCATATTATATTTTTATATATATTAAATAATGAGACGTCACAATGCGTATATATGTAGGTATTTTCGAACAATACAAATCTGGGCATCAAAATAGTAGTTCGTATCGGGTAACAAATTGTGATTCAAACGTTTACAAAATTTTAAAATTTATATGTAAATAAACTCAAATATAAACTGCATCAATCTAACTCCATGTTTGGGGATAATTAGGCGATCAATGAATTTTATAACCAATATATCGCGACACCGTAACGTGTGCCTTATTCCGGCCTTAAGTTTAAATGACTTTTAATATTACATCAAAAACCTAATTCAAGTATATATTAAGCCCACGGACATTCTAATTGCAAAACCGTCGTACGTAAAAAGTCAATAGGATATAGAATTTTCTGATATAGGACCATTAGCCACCTGATTGGTATGCCGCCCATCACCTGCGACGTCACCGTCATCGTGCTGTAATCGCCTGAGAATATGTTTGTTTTCAAGGTAATTATTGATTCTAAATTCTATGTTAATATCGAACCCACACAGGCACAATGGCGATCATACCTTATATATACACATGTATAAACATATGCATCCATATATGTATATACGTGTAACAAGAACAAGGTTTCGGTTTTCCGGCTTGACCGTTATTCCGAGGTGGCACGATTTGGCAACTAAGAGCCATTCCAAAGAGAGCATTATTATCCGCTGAGCAAAGATGCTGTTCTTGGTAAACCCGAAGACGGGACGAAGATATTTTGCCGAAGGCCTTAGAGCTGAGTCCTGAAACGAAGACGTTTGGCTTACTTTGCGCCAGCGACGATGGCGACAGCGATGACTCGACTTCAGGCCGACTCCACTTTGCATGCAAGTTCTATTTCTAAACGAGACGTGTCTGAACCCCCAGCAACAGTCATATTTATACTTGGCCGAGGCGGCGGCCAAATTAGTTTTTCTATGACTCGCGGGCCGCCAGGTTATCTGTAGTTGTTTGCTGGGAGCGACTTCCAAGTCTCAACCGTAATCTTAACCGTAATCGAGGCCGTGCATACAGACAGTCACTGTATTTTTCCAACAAAAAAACCTCGTAAAGAGGTAAAGGCAACCGAAAAACGCACCAAATCACCAATTATTCAAATGGAAGCAAGATAACATTTCGCTACTTTTTGAACTATTGTATACGCGACACATTGCTTATTATTGGTTTTATTCACACATTTTGATTTATTTATGCTTTTGAACATTTGTTTTTTTACAAGAATTTCTTTTTCTTTAACAACGAACGATTCCATAAACAAATTGTGATTAAAACAGTTTGGTGACTATGTTCCATCCCCAATAATAACAAACAATTTATAAGTGTCCGCGTATTTAAGAAAGTAGTGCGAGGCTAGGATATTGAAGAATAAGTTTCCTAATTTAACTGTGTGTTTTATTAATTTCCCGCAACTACGTCTTCGAGGAAATAATAGTACCGATGAGCATGTTTTTTTTATATGATATATTTTCTAACCGATGCCACCATATATGTGGCATGTTGGTGCCAGTCCAGAAACTGGCTTACCCCCACCAGCTGCGCTTTTTTTGAGTTAAGCGGTTAATGCATTCGTATACAAAAATATACAAGAAACCGTGTTTTTAGAAATTAAGGCTCTACCTTTGATTGCTTTTGAATCCAATTGTCTATGAATTGAATCTGAAACGTTAACATCTGGGAGAACATAAATTTTGGTAGGCAGATTTTTTTAACAGAATGACCGATATATTTGGCTATGGTGTTTATATATATATTTTAAGAGACGTATGCGTATCTCACTTATTTGCCTTTTTTGATGTATACAAAATAAGGAAGGAATTTAATAATTGTTATTTTAAAAGAAGGGAGCCAGTCCCAATACAAAGGATATGTGTAAATAAAGGGGTGAAAAAGTTAGTTCATCATACACTTTTTTACTTCATGGTTTTACTTTCATGATTTACCTTAAAAAATAAGCACTCCCATTTTATATCCATTACTTTAGGGAACTACCCTGAGACACTAGAAAAATTAGGTTATTTGTTATTGATTTAATAAATAGGTTTATTGTTAATATCGTCTCAAAGTTTCAAAAAAGCTAAAGAAATTGTGGAAGAATGCCTTCCGGAAGTGACTGCCGCCAAATCAGACTTTCCTTTTCATTTTCTCGAAACCATGATTTTCGAAATTGTTTAAGTTATAATAAACAAACTAGTGAACCAATTTTCATCATCTAGCATAAAAATGGTTCTATATGGACTAAAGATTTTAAACAAAAATTTTGTTGGCAGTAATCGAATCGACAGGGTTACTTTTCGAATTTTGCAAACATTTCAGCTCATCGACAATAAAAAACCCGAGTAAGAAAAGGTTTCGTTTGTTAAATTTAGAATAAAATTTTAATTTTTACTCATGTTATATATATAACATATATATTCTTGAAGGTTGGGGATAAGAATTCAGATTCTGGATACATAGACGCATCTCAAGTTTGTTGACTCATGTTGCCACACAGCACAGTTGACTCACAGCCTTAACCTGCCACCTGCCCTTTGGAATTTTTGTTATTTTTGTTATTCTTCATATTTTTAATTGTCTTGTCTTGTAAATTTCTGTCGAATTGCCAAAAGTTTTTTGCCCACTCTAACAAACCGAAATCCGCCAAAAACTGCCCACATTTTTGAAAAATGTTTTGATATCTCTTTATATTTTTATTTATAATTTATTTTAATTTTCTATCGAATTGCCAAAAAACTTTTAGCACGCCCAGTATAACGCCCACAAACCGCCACAAACTGCCACACCCACACTTTTGAGAAATGATTCAATTTTGTTGTTTTGCCTATTTCAATCTATATACCGAAAACAATTTGGCCACGCCCACTCTGACCCCTAAAAACCGCCCAAATCTATCCCACTTTCTAAAACTATGTTTCTGAGTACGTTCGGGGAAAATTAAAAAAACCAGTTACATGAACCCTTTTACATTTAACAATTTTTGTTTATTTTCAGGCAATAAAATGATATGAAATTGCGATGCTTTAACCAGGCCCAAACTTCGCACAGTTGGCACCCCAGATCCGTGTTCAGGGTCGTAAGCAGTTGTCCTCCCGATCGAAAAAAACGGCCAAGCCCAGCGAGCTGGCAAATCTGTATTGGCCATCTCCTAACAAATTATCTTCGAATGTTTAAAATGGACTCCGCAGACTTCTGGCAGCAGGCGCGTGCTCCGTTTGGTCTGCAAACTGCGCTTCACCAATACTCTTCCCCCCCGAATCAACAGCCAATATCCCACCACGCCCTGCACCACTCCCTTCCGCAGGAGAACGAGCAGTTAGCCGAAGCCCACCCAGAAGGTCCAGGAGCAGGATCGGGCGTAGTGGGAAACAACAGTTCCATGGCAATTTCCGGCACCAATTCAACTGTGGGCAGCAAGGCCGAGTCCAGTCACATTCTGCAGCAGCACTCAGAGCAGCAGTCATATGGAAGCGACTCCTTCCGAGGCACGCAGTCGCCCCAGCTGAGTAGCCACCACCTGTTGTTTAACGCCGCTGCAGCCGCTGCTGCGGCGGTCCACCTCAAATCCACGGCGATGCAGAATAACCTCTCGCCAATAGGCGATCAGGCGCAAAATAACCTTCGCAACTACGGACAAGGATCCTTAAACGCCTTATGTGGGATCAAGCCCAAGCAGGAGATGGATGCGAAGACGCACCTACAGCCGCTGGACGAGTGTCCGCATCCTCTAGTTCAGGCGCAGACCCAGACCCAGTACGGCGGAGACTTCTACGACGTGGCAGACCCACAGCCTAGAGAAGTCTCGGAAGGTCGAGCACTGATCATCGGACTCGGAGCACCCAGTACGGTGTCCACCGACGATGCACAGTCCAGTTTGCCGTCTCATCAGCTGGCGGGGAGTGGCCGAGCATTGCAGACTCATCAGTGCAAGCCAATGTCCCCCGGAACAGTTGGTAGCTCTAATTCGGGCGCAGGACGAAGATCCGCACCCACAACAATAAGCAAGACCTTTTCGCAGGGTCAGCAGTCCCCTCAGCACTCTACAACGCCATCCGGCGGCAGCACGACGCCCGACATCAAATACAATAACGACAAAATGGCCAATGAAATTCAGGTATTATTTTGAAGTTTTTTCTGCTTCCCCATATTTTTCTGGATGAGAATATTGAGATCTATATATTTTTAGGGAACCTATTAATCGAATATTCAATGCAGTTTAAACAAGAGTAGTAAAAAAACAACAAAGAACGTTATTCGAGCTTCTAGAATATCACACACCCGATATTTAGCTTTTAGGAGTGGAACAATGAAATTTCTAAATTGTGTGACTGTTTTGGATGTCGATAGAAATTGGCAAGACAAAACGTACAACGAAGAAAAATCAAAAGTTTTTGAGTTTTGGGCGGTTTATGGGCGTTGCAAAAAGACTAATAATATTATGGTAGTTCTGGACGGCTTATGGGCGTTAGAGTATGAGTGGCAACCAACTTGCGCTGCGACTATGTCTCTAGAATCTGTATGCTTAATCTCAACTTTCTAGCTTTTATAGTTCCTTAAATCTCGACGTTCATACAGACAGACAGACAGACGGAATTATTTATATGTTTATATGGTCGAAAACGATTCATTCTACCTGTTACATACTTTTAAACGACTCTAGTATACCTTTTCACTCTACGAGTAACAAGAATAAAAATAGAATAAAATCAAAACGCATCAACACATTTTGGAAAGTTGAAGGCGTGATATTTTTTTGTGTTTGATGGGGAATTCAAATTTACAACCAAATAAAAAACATTTGTGCGTGTGAGCGTGTAAGATTTTGAGCGATTTGGGGGGCGTGACAATATCTTTCCGGCATATCAATATTAATTGACAATACAAATTGTCGAAATGTATAAACATCTAACATTTAAATGCCTCATCTTAACATTCTAGATTTTACAGTTCCCGAGATCAGAGCGCTTATTTAGATTGACAAACGGACGGAAAGACGGACATTGCCGGATTGACTCGGCTGTAGTACACCCTTTTACTGTATGCGTAACGGGCATAACAAAAAACAATTTTTATAATCACATTTAAAGTAATAATTGAATGATATCTATTCGTACTGCTGCACCTAAAGTGATTTAAGGGTTTGTATGTATTAAAACAAACGACCTTGAAAGTTTAGTGATGTTCATCATTTCACAAAAGTTTTAAGTGAACTCGTTTTTGACCACTGCTATTTTTGAGTAAGAGCGTGCGTTATTTCCTGTTTCGTACGTCTCCACCATTCAAAGAATTTTCCCTTTATTAAATAATTTTTCTCTTGATTCACGGCTTCTCTTTTACCGCCCCTAATCTATTAAACTTAAGTTATAAGAGTAGATCAAAACACCCCTGTCGAGGGAAATTTGAAAAGCTCCCTGGAAAGCATATAAAAAGGGGTATATTTCCTTCAACTTTTCCTTGGTCGCAGTCTTGGGAGCCATCTGTGCAAAGGTTTTCTTAGGTGCTGAGGTAGTTTTGTCGTTTCTCTTCTCCTATCATCTACCGTTATTAGTAAGGGGTAGTGAAAATGGGGTGTTGGAAGTGTTGGAAACTATTATTAGGGAGTGAAAGCGATGGAGAGCGATGACCGAGAGACAGAGAGGATAAGAGAGAATAAGGAAGAAGGACAGAGAGCAGTCCTGCTTAGTATTCATGTACCTTTTCTTAAAGCACTGAAGTAACCCCCGTTGTCGAACAGTAGCTTGTTGTTCCTCCTATGTGTGGGAAAGTCTGTGAGTCTTCACCTTCGTGTACTTGTTCAATAAGTTACGGGGGCCAAAACGGGGATGCAAGTTCGGGCTCAGCTTACACTCACACACACGCGCACACTTATATAAAAGGATATAGAAGTCAGTTCACTTTTTCTAGTCGAGACGTTTACTCTGCCGCTGCCATAATTTTTATTTCCCTCCACTTGTCTCCCTTTCGCCCACTCCGTGCGTGGGGAGAGATAAATGAGAGCGCAAGATGACATTCTTTCGGGAGCTTTTCCTTTCCGTCTTTTTTTATAGCGCTGTCCGTGCTTATTTCTTAAAGAAAATAATATTAACGCATAGAGAAAGAGATGCCGAATTAGAAGCTCGGCTACGGCAGCGGCAGAGGAACGACGCAACAACAGGATAGTTTAAGAAGAACCCCCTGGCAGTCACGCAGTGTCCCGTTTGGTGATGATAATTCGCCGAGCCGGCAGAAGTTCAAAGGACATCAGACCGTAAGGTTGTGTGCTCCGGTCTGCTTCGCGTAGCTAAATATCCCAACATATCTAAAGCAAGTTCGTTCGGGCGCTAGCACTTTCCGAGGTCGCGGGCACAAGTAATTTTGTTGCATTTGCTGTTATTTTACTAATCGTGCAGCCGTGGTCAAAAGCCTGTCCATCAAATAAGTTTTTCTAAGAGAATCCTCCCCTTCCCAAAAAATGGTTTAGTGTTGTTGGAGCTGAGGCTATTTCGTGGCCCGTGCAACTAATGGATGTTAAAATTCGCCTGACATGTAAATGTAAATTATAAAAAGTGCCGCAGATTTCGCAAGTCTATAACTCGGAAAAAACAGTTCACCAAAATAAATCTTCAAATAAAATTAAAAATATACTCACTGGAAGGGAACTGTGTTGTATTCGTTCCATTTTACTTCGATTCACGATCGGCTATCCAGATCGTTATCATATATACAATGACCCTTGACTGTGAAAAGGAGCACGATGTAATTGTTCTTTACTCATTAAATATTCATTAACGTGACTCAATTTGCCATAACCATTATAACAGGGGCCAAATATTGCATTATAAAACAATACAAATAGTTTCTATTGAACTTTTTGTACTTTACTTTAAGTCAGTTTGATCCCAGAAATACATTGTATCAGAAGCATACGTACATATGTGCGAAATAGCATGGCGATAGAAATTGGCAGGGATATTACAAAAAATCTGAAAATTGACAAATTTTGTGGGCGTAACAGCAATTTGCATCTTGTGGGCGTTAGAATGGGTGTGGGCATATCGATTGAAATTGGCAAAACAAATAATGAAAACGAAAGGCGTGAAAAGTTCGGGCGTTAATAGAATCTTCACGCTTATCGTAATCTTTAAGCTTTAAGTTTCCGACTAGTTATCCAGATTGAGTGAATTACTTCTTCAGGTAGAAAGACGAATTTAGTATAAAAAATAGAACTATTTCTACATATATAAATTAAAACTTGATTAAATAAGGGCTTCACGCTGTAGAAATCAATTGACTATATCATAGTGTTACCTAAAAAATGGCAAAAACGAAGTTTGGAGAGGAGAAACCATTTTTAGCAAGGGAACATGTATAATTCTTGCAGCCGTTATTTGCATTTTAAAATTCTTCTCAGCTTCACCTAATAGTGGTCAAAAGGCAGATAGATATGGGATAGCTTATCACTCCGTGGGTGAATAGATGTGTGAGCCTGAGCACCGCTATTATTCTCCCCGCATGAAAGAAAATGATGTATTTTTTGTTTGCTTTTCAGCTTCAGCTATCCCGGTCGAGCAGCGCAGCGGCGATCAGTGAACGCACCCTCGAAGAATGTTGGTCAACCCTACAACGAGTGAGTTGGCATCTGTTCCGTTGTGTATAGTACTCTTCCTCGTCAAAGACACATGTACACAGCTGCAGCACAGCTCCTCACCGAACACTAACGCACAACTTTATATTTACGTATATTTAAAACCGTTTTAAAGATTTAAACTATTTTTCGGCTGGGTTATTTCAAGTTAACTGAACTTTAGTTTTATTCTTTTTACCTTTAATTTTTTAGTCAGCGACAGTCTTAAAAACTTATCAACATACATAAAAAAATTAAATGCCGAATTCTTCCATCTTCATTTATAATTTGACGAATTAAAGCCCGCTCCTGAATCTATCACGTATATTGTGTATTTCACATTTACAAATAATTGTTATTTTAATTTATTTTAACTGTAAATAACTACAAGGACTTACTAATTAAATGAACATAGCTCAAATAATTCACTGTTTTATTTTATTTAAGTTATTTTGCAATATTTTTGCGGGAAATGTAGCTTATACCTGGTAAACAAAATTGACTATCAGACTTTAATCGTTCGGCTAAGACATTTATTTTTTTAAATTTAGTTTGCATTACATTTGAAATATAGCGCAATCTGATTGGCGTGGATAGAAAAAGTGTGAATGTACAAACTCAGGCTAGCCTGTACAAATAGAACAGTTTGGCGAAAAGATTAAATTTATCAATACTTTATTTGTATGACAAACTAATAGATCTCACTTTTTTTGAAGTTAGTTAGTTCTTCGGCATCACGTCTTGGACACGGTTCTGCGTACATATTTAGCAGAACAAAATTGTACAGTAATCAGAGCATCAACGGCTTTTCCGTACATTTAAGGACACCCCAACCCAATCGTTTGACCTTCCCTCAAATGTTTTGTCTTCTGCGACTTAGGAGGAGCAGACGTAAACACTTTTGCGTGGTCTGTCTCTGTGTGCATGAATATATACTTTGCATGTATGTGTGCCGCTCACACATGAACAAACGAACTCACACCCGTTCGAACTCATTTGTCCACCCCTCACGTTTTTTCAACCATTTTTATTTCACTCACCTCGACCACACGGCGAGCGAAGCGAAAAGAAGCGATGGTTACCGCCTCCTGCTACCCCTAAGATAGAGCGAAAGAGGTCCGGCGGACATAAGTCCATCCCTCTTTGAGTTTGCGTCCCTGCCACTGGCACGGAGGGGTCGAGTGCTTGCGGAAGAGAGTGGAGGGGTGAAGGAGTTGAAAATAAAAAGCAATCGAGCGAGGGGGAACCAGAGTTGGGAAAATGCATGCATGGAAATAAATGCGCTCTCTTTCCCTTTCTCCTCTTTTCCTTAGCTGCCTCTCTTGTTACGATTTTGTATTTTCTTTTTAAATTCCAAGCTTCAAAACTTATAGAATTGGTACCATTTGGCCCACTTTAAAACGTATCCCCTATGCATAGCTTTTTGTGATTAAAAAACACCATCTCTTGGCCTAAATGATAAGAGTAGCTTTCTTTAAAACAAGTTGGCTATAAATGTAGGTATTTTTATATGCGCCGCACTGCTAAAATATAGCCATAGGTACGGAACTACCTGGTACTGACCCTAAATTGTCTGTCCTGGTCCTGTTATTTTATAGAAATTCCGTTTGCCGACAATGCGCAATTACTGTTGGTCATAACACTTGTGAAGAAAAACGAAGACAGACCGCCTTAGTCGTGCTTGCCTCTACCATCCATATACCCACCAAAATTAAGTGTATAAAAAGTGCACTCTGTTTCGAACCAAACCCGAGTAGCCGTGATACGATGGAAGGTTGCTAATGCCGCTACCAGTGGAAACAAACCACCGCTTGGCCGCCAACCAACCAGAGAGCCACACGAAATCAGCCTCTCCTTTTTTCTCGTCACCACACTGCACCTAATTCTATTCTCCTTTGTGAGTGCTGATTATAATGCTTTACTCCCGAACTACTTCTTGGGAAAAATATGCGTCATCGGAAAGTGACGACATGCCATTTTTTTTTTATATCATAACGATCTATTTTCTTTTTTCATTTTACCGCAAAAAAATACAGATAAAAATGTATCAAGCTGTTAATTGTCTTGCACTATGCACGTTTTATTCTAAATTTTAAGGAACACAAAAATTTGAACAGAAGGCCAATGCGTCAAAAAAGAAAATAAGTACAATAAAATGTTAAGATCATAAATAGTAGCTTCCAGAACATAAGTACTATATATATAATCGATTAAACTAAATAATTAGGCATTTGTATAAGAAAATTAATTCCAAGTATACTTAATGGGTAACACACTTTTAGGCTATCTAAGCTATATAGCTTAGCTGTTTATGAGATTAATATAAAATAATAATATAAATAATATAACACGGTTCTCTCCATATTAATAATGACAAAATGTGCACACTTTTATAGACTCGAAACTACCTTCTCCAAGGTAATAGAATAATATATCTACAATGATGTGCAATTGCCGGCATTAAAATGGGCTTGTCCCACTTTTGGTGCATTGGTGTAGAGCAAAAGATATATGTTAGGTAGAAGATAGCATTTCCGACTCTAGAAAGTATATATTCTCTTATCATGAGCGTAGGTGATCGAGAATCTCGACTATAGCGTTCTCTCGTCTTTTAAATGTGGTTGGGCGGCTCGTGTGAAATTCGCAGAAATAAAGAGACAGAAGAGGGCTAGTATGATAGCCAAATCTTTAAAAAAACTGATTTTCGATAGACTGTGATGAACTAGATGGTTCATTTATCGGTCCGACATAATAAATCAGAATCATTAAGAAAATAGAAAGTCGAAGTTTGAAGGAGTTAGAAATGGCGTGGCCAAACTGTTTTTGGTATACCTGTAGAAATTGGCAAGACAAAAATATAAAGCGTACTGACAATTGGGAGTGACTAAAAATTGTTTTACATATCGATACACATTTACAAGACTAATAAAAATATGAAAACAATATCAAAACATTTTCCAAAAGTGTGGGCGTGATAGTTTTGGGCGGTTTGCGACCGTTAGAGGGGGCGTGGTAACGTTTGGAAACAAACTTGCTCTGCGTCTAGGTCTCTGGAAGCTGCATGTTCAATCTCAACTCTTTAGCATTTGTAGTTCCTGAAATAGTAGCGTTTATACGGACAGAGGGACGGATGGCCAAATCGACTCGGCTGTATATCCTGATCAGAAACGCTTCTTTCCACCTGTTAAATACTGTTCAACGAATCTAGTAAACCCTTTACCTGAGCGAGTAACGTGATTATCTTTATATTTTTTATTTTTTAATGACTAATTAGTCTTCACTGAAATAATCGTATTGTTGTCATATTATTTATTAATCAAGAACGAGCATTGTTTGGTTTTTAAGTGTACTTATTGGCTTGTTATTGGCCCCAATGATAAAATATTAAAAATCAGCAAAACGCATGATGACCTCACAATGTGAAACCAAAACCGTTACCTTACCATAATCATATATGTTTATTTACAATTCATAATTTTGATTTCGACTTTCCACAAGAGTTTAAGATTTTGCTGACATGTTTTTCACATGTCCGACATGCGACGGTACACATTTTTATCGAAACAACACATAAAACCGGCAAGAAGAGAAGTCTATAAATATACCTGGTTATGACAGACACGCTGACAGTAAGCTCGGTACTGAAAGATATACTTCGGTCTTGAGGTTGAGGTGTACACCGCCTTCTGCCAAGACCATATTGAAAATTGGTTTGTTTAACTAATCGGCATCTTTTGAATGTGTTGTTTGCACTTGCAGCTATTTATGCACAAAAGCGCGATGCAGCAAATACAGCAGCAGATTCCCCGCGTTGGCCTGGGCACCCACGGCGTGACCGGCTCGGCCAACTTAGGTGGCAGTATTACGCCTAGCTCGGATACCAAGCCGCATCAGTGCCAGCAATGTATGAAGAGCTTTTCCAGTAACCACCAGCTCGTCCAACACATCAGGGTACACACTGGAGAGAAGCCATACAAGTGTTCCTACTGTGATCGTAGATTTAAGCAGTTGTCGCACGTCCAGCAGCACACGCGCCTGCACACAGGTAAGTAATCGAGCTGCACAAATAAGAGCCACAGAGACCAAAAGTTAAAAAATGTACTTTTTACCATATAAAAATAGTACATATATTGGGCGGAACAAGACCCTGTACTGTTTGGTCAAGCGAAGAATTTACAACATTGGCTTACCATACAAATTATTTTACGTTGATTTATTTTCGGATCGTATCAAGGGAAAATGAATGCTACAGTCGCTTCCCCTACTATCTGATACCCTTTACTCGTCTAGTGGAAATGCGAACGAAAAATTACCTAATTTTTCTGGGAAATCGATAGATATTGGTGAATAAAATGAGAACTTTTTTGTGGGTGTTAGAGTGGGCGTGGCGCTGCGTCTATGGCTCTAGAATCGGTATGCATAATCTCAACCTTCTAGCTCTTATAGTTCCTTAGATCGGGACTTTCATACGGGCAGAGGGACATGGTCAGATCGACTCGGCTATTGAACCTGACTAAGAATATATACATATATATGGTAGTCGAAAACTCTTTATTCTGCCTGTTGCACACTTTTCAATGAATCTAGTATACACTTTTACTCTGCAAGTAATGGGTAAAACAATTTTGGAGTGAATTTTCCAACATAATATATCTCAAGATATCTCTTAAGAACTTTAACAGAACCACACGTTAAGCAGATTTTAGAACCGCAGTGCTTCAGAAGATTGCAAAGCCCACTTGAATGCTTTCCGTTTTGTAATTCGTTTTCATACGTAAGATTCATTATTGGCTTGGTAGTATAACCCAGCATAGCCGTCCCTTTTTTTGTAACAATTTGAGATTTTAATCTCAAATCTCACAGTGCTTATATTTTCAAATGAGTTAAACTTAAGCTCCAGAGAGAGAGCGACGTGAAAAAATTCCAAAAAAATATATATGTAATATACATTACCTAGAAACGATGTGTAACTTTTTAACTTACAATCTTGTCACAACCTAACATAATATACATCATTTCATTAAAAAAATCCCCGAGCTATCGATATTTTAATTATAATTATATTCATTACTCGTAGATTAAAAGGGTACTAGTACAACTATACTATACTTGTTGAACTGTAAGTAATAGGTAAAAGGAAGCGTTTCCAACCTTATATGTACACCTTATACATATGTATACAAATTTTTGATTAGGATTACTTGCCTAGTCGATCTAGCCATTTCTATCTGTCTGTCTGGACATAAAAAGCTGAGATTAGGCACGCACATTCCAGATTTCTGATTTTTTCACGCTCACTCTGACGCCCTCAAACCGCCTATAACTGCCACGCCCACACGTTTGTAAAATGTTTTGAATTTCTTAGTTTTATTGTTTGTCTTGCCAATTTCTATCGGTATACCGTATATACGATATAGTCGATTTTAATAAGTGGCCGAACTCAAAAATTGTTGGATATTTTTGGTCCCGACTTGACAAATTATATGTTATTACTAATTGTATTAGATTTAATTACCAAGATGATTAAAAAAGCCGAGAGCTTGTCCTTAAATAATTAAAAATGGACACTGTCCTCAGTCCAGCACCACTTTCACGGCTGTGTTGGGTTAAAAAAGTGCCTTGACTGACCTTGGACTTCGTCTTCTTTCTACAAATCTCATGTACGCCCGTATTATAATAAGGGCTTGTCTTTTTGCACTCGCATTCAACACATCTTTGCAGCTGGGCCGGCATTGCAAATGGAAATGACAAAGATAATTAAATAAACTTCAAGAGCTTTTTGAGCCAGTAGCCGTTCCCGTTTCACCCTCGTAGCTGGGATTCACAAAGTTTGTTGAATCAGGACAGCTGGAGGGGATGAATATCTGGCGCCATAAGAAAATATTCGACGTCATTAGCTGCATTCAATGTCATTTCATGTTTCTTTACGCGCAGTCCCAATTCCTTTCCGCTTACCTTAACCATTTCTTGTTCACACCTGATTGCAACCTTACAATTGCCATTTATGACTTCGGCGCCTTTCCACTGCTTGAGAGACCGTCAGAAAGAAATCAAAAACGCTTTAATTGAAAACCAGTTTGGTCCCTTCCCCCTTAATATAGTACCTTTGGCAGCGACGGAATTCTACCTTTTTTTACGGACGGGTTTCCCGTCGCGGCGAAGCAGAATTGGGTAATTATACCATACAGTGTACTGGCCCGGCCGGTTTCTTAAACGCTGACGGCGCGTTGCGGGTAGATAGATAATGGATAGCAAAGACCATTAGACGAGGAAGGGCTGGGCACTTAGGAGCTGCAGTCCAATCAGTGCAGTCTTAAAGGTGCTTAAAGCGACAGATCAAATGAAGTGTCTTTTAGACATCGACTACGTGCCTTTGAGGTGTAAGCCCGCACTTATTTCGGATTTCTTAGCCGACGACTTGGCGAAGGGTTGCTCTTGGGCCGCGGACGTGGTCTTTTCTCTGGCCCAAGGGTAAGACTCGACCGCAGTTTCGTATACACGACTGCACTTTGCGAATATTTATTTGTATTTAGTTTTACTCAAAGACGAAGTGACACTAAGTAGCCTAAACGTTTTAGTCGCCAGATCCTTTTGCCTTCGATGTTGTTGCTGACCTTCCACATTTTAATTAATTGCGCGATTAAATGAAATTAATTTGCCTTTAAAGCTGAAATTCGCCGCTGTCTCTTTTGCACTTCTCTTGAATTTGCTGTTGCATCAACTTGAATCAAAAGTGTCTCAAAGTAATCGTCTGTAATATTTTTGAGCCCTTGCTTGTAGTCTTTTAAAGTGATGTAGTCAGTCTATTAGACGCTGTGACTATTTACCCATGTCGTAAGCAGCAGCTATGGGGTCTGTTTTTCCTAATTTCGGTTTCTTTTAGCCTTAAAATAGATCTGTTCCAATTCTTCAGGATGGTTTTCGTTTTTGACCCTTAGTAGTCGAAAATCTTGTTTTTAATATCTCTTGAAATTTCTGAGGGGTCAATTAATTTCGTTATTAAGAATCTATTTAAAAACAAACCCATAAAAGGCATACTAGATTCATTGAAAAGTATGTAACAGGCAGAAAGAAGCGTTTCCGACCATATAAAGTAGACGCAACTCAAGTTTGTTGACCAATGTTGCCACGCCCACTCTTACGCCCACAAGCCACCCAAAACTTCCACGCTTACACTTTTGAAAAACGTATTGATAGTTTTTCATAATTTTGTTAGTCTTGTAAATTTCTATCGATTTGCCAAAAAACTTTTTTAAATTTATTCTCATTTTATTTTTTACTCCTTTTGAATTTTTAGGAGAACGACCCTATAAATGTCATCTGCCAGACTGCGGTCGAGCCTTTATACAGCTTTCAAATCTACAACAGCATCTACGAAACCATGACGCTCAAGTGGAACGTGCTAAAAATCGACCCTTTCACTGCAACATATGTGGAAAGGGTTTCGCCACTGAATCTAGCCTGCGTACACATACATCGAAGGTTAGTACGCGTTACAAGCTTCCCATCATGCTTTTTTCGTTGCCTTCTATATAACTTCCATTGATATCGCCCTGAACCTCGAACCTGATCTTTGTATCTATCCCATTTGCCTTCTCCACCTATAAAAAATTTTCTCGCAACCGTAAAACACCGCACATTGCGAACAGGAGCTACAGCTGCATCTTGGTGTCTTGCAGCAGCATGCCGCACTAATAGGTGGTCCAAACGCTACGTCCTGTCCGGTGTGTCATAAACTTTTCCTTGGCACTGAGGCCCTTGTGGACCACATGAAACATGTTCATAAGGAAAAGAGTCCCCCACCTGGTGGCTCAGGTAAGAAAATTGCTGCTGATTTCAACGTATTTAACTGAACTGAACTTAAAGAACATTTAAATTTTGTCATGTACATATGTAGTAGCAGTCTTTTACCGCGTTAGCTTTTACGCTATCATTCAATAGATATATCAATAGACATCATACTCTCATAATTATCCAACCATTTCGTTTTGTCTTGTCCTTTTCTGCTCAGCCTCATCCCAGTTCAGCGAGCTCAATCAGATAGTTACGGGCAATGGGAACGGAAACGGAACTGGATCTACCAATGAAAATATTGCTACCCAATGCACAACTGAATCGAACTCGCATCAGGCCACTGTTGGCTCTAGCTTAATCGACAGTTTTTTGGGCAAGCGAAGAACTGCCAACCATCCTTGCCCAGTTTGCGGTAAACATTATGTCAACGAGGGTTCCCTAAGGAAACATCTGGCTTGCCACGCTGAGACCTCCCAACTTACAAACAGCCTGCGAATGTGGCCATGTAGCGTTTGCCAGGCCGTCTTCACACATGAAAACGGTACTTCTCAATAAAATTGATCCTAACAAGTAATTGACTTCATTCATTTTGTTATCCAGGCCTTCTTACCCATATGGAGTCAATGCGCATGGATCCGAAACATCAGTTCGCGGCTCAATACGTACTAGTTAGTATTTCACAATAATAAAAATAAAAAAAAACCACATATAACGCTTGATATTAACAAAGAAATAATTATTATTATTTACTTCTAGTCCCGGGCAGCTGCAGAGCAGCGAGAACGAGAATCTATTCTAGCGGTAACCTTAGCCGCCAGCAGTGGCACTGGTACAAGAATCGGAATTGCGGATGCCGGAAAAGTTTTGCCTACCGGAGCTCACAACTCGGAAGGATCCAACTCGAAATGCCCTTCCCCTTCGGTTAACTCAGAATGCTCTTCAAACGGACGCCTATCGTCATCGACAACATCAGATCAAGACCAAGACATTGACCACGGCTTAAGTGAAAATGAGAACAGCAACCAGAACAACATAGGCAGTTCCACGAATAACAACAATAATTGCACGAGTAACAACAACACTAGCTCTCACAAAATGGCTGAGATTCGACTTCCGGGATCCGGCCAATATACCATGGACGCGGAACTGCATGTCGCCAACCGGATGTCACTAATGGCGGCTGCTGCTGCAGCAGTTGCTGCGTCACGACCACCAGATGGAGTGGACACTTCAGCAGTCCCGAGCGCGGCGGTTCAGGCCGCTGTGGTCAATCTGGCAGCTGCAATGCGAATGAACAATTCCAACAACGGTGCTTCCCCCTACCAACAACATGTAAGAATAATATACCAGACTAAGCAGAGAAAACCATTTTGGAAAGAAGATAGAAAGGGCGGAGGAGAAATACATAATTGGCAATCTCATTTCTTTGCTTGAAAAAAGCTGTTAAACTGCCGGACATATTCAAACCGCTGTTTTTCCAATTCTTACATTATTTTAACGAATGCAAAATGTACCTAATTATATTAAATTAAACAAAATTTGAAAAAAACACTTCTTACAAAGCGCCCAGTTAGATTCTATGTACATGTGGTCAAAAGATTGCAACGCAGCGATGGTTTTATATCCGAAGCCATATTTATGTAATTCGATTGTTCCGATTGGTTCTATTATTTGTTTACTGGTAGAGTAAATGGTATTCAGAACTCGTTAAAAAATATGTAACAAGTGAAATTAAGCACGATTTGCAATTGGTTTCTAGCCCATCTATCATCTATCACGAAACATAGAAACAGACAAAACTTAAAGTTTTTATAAATGTCCAACTGGTCTTGTGCTAAGCTTTCGTTTTAAATTTCGTAAGAAAAAACAATTTTTCTTTATTGGTATAGCAGTCTTTAACTTACTTTCGTTATACAAATTTGATCAATAATTCAAATGCGTTGCATGTTTCAGCACGCCGATCACACACAGGCACACCAGACACACATCCTTCAACATGCACACCCACATCACCATCAACAGCAGCAGGCTCCGCAGCACCAACAGCAACAGTTGTCCCATTTGCTAGTCCATACTCACCCCAGCAATAGCAACTCCCGTTCTCAAAGTTCACCAAACATAAATGTGCCAAGCTTACAGAACGAATCTACTGCCGCCTCGATCGCTATGAACATGAACGTGCATATGATGCGCGGTTCCCTCGAGCCGGACCCGAGTTTAGGAGGAATGCATGGAATCGAAGTTCTCCACCAACACCAGCAGCAGCACCACCATCATCACCACCACACGTCAAACTTTCCGCAGCACGCCGTAACTCCTACCAACCAACATACTCACCCACACCCCCAAACACACCAAACCGCCCACCACCATACGAGTCCAGAAACGGCGCTCCGAATGCACCAGGCTGAAGCGATCTTACGCTCGCATACCGAAGCAGCGTTCCGACTGGCAACTGGATCTGGTCCTGACACCGGAGTAAAATGCGAGGCTGATCAGAACCAGCTGAATAGTAACGGCAATGCAGGTGGCAATAGTGGAGGCAGCAGCCAACATCATCGATTCCATGCGAATTCGAATCAACAAGAGAATCAACGACCATCGGACTCATGAAGCTCGGCGATTCATTCCTCTAGGGATGTGGACTGAGGATTGATACAGATACAGAATCAAGTACAACGATCTTTCTATTGCGTCGATTGCAATTGATACAATAGGATTCAATGCATGTGAATGAGTAAAGCTTCATATATTAATACATTTATGGTAATTAATGTAAATGAGATTATGTATCTAAGTTTAAATAGGCAGTCATGCCCTAAGTTAGAAAACGACCCCCCCATTCATTGTGCAATATCATCTACCGTCAATTTCGGCAGAAAAATAAATGTAAAAACTTTTGTGTTATGTTTACGTTTAGAGATAAATGCTCGAAAATTATCAAACGCAATTTTATTTGGACTTTGGAATATCAAAGGGTTCTAGAGCAAGCATATCCAACCAATAAAAAAAAACCTACAAACACTATGAAACATTAAAAGCGTACTTGGTTATAAAATATGCAACAATTAGAAGGAAGCGTTTCCAAAGTCTTTAAAGTATATTTTTGATCAGCATTACTAGTCGTTTCGTTTTGTCCGTCCATCTGTCCATATGAGCGAGATCGCAGGATCTCTCTCTTGCACTCTTAATGTTATTACCGGATATGTGATAGTCATATCATTTGGTGTTTAAATATGAATTATATGAAAAAAACGAAATGGGATCGGTTTATTTATGTTGTCAAACAAAATTATCTGAAAAGATATCGGAAACAGCTGTTTACCGTTTCTTTTCTTTAATCTGAAAATATCATGAGTTTTTCTTGTTGGTCGCTTTACGTAGTAGTTTGACTGGAAAATTCAACAAAAAAGGGTGTTTACAGTAACACTAGTTTTTGAGATTATATAAATGACATTGTCATTTGATTTTGACATGGATTTTATTATTAGAGTCTATTAGAAGCTGTAAAACGGCAATGCTGATAGCATACTTTACATTTAACCCACAATCTATATGAATACATGAGTGAATATGCTATGCTATGGTATGCTATGCTATTGTGTGACAATCATGCAATCCGTTGCGTCAAAGCTTGTGTGATAACATTGTCATTTGCTTTTGATATGGATTTTCATGTTATGTAGATATTAAAATTATAAACAAGAATTTTGCATATTTCAAACTAGGATTCGATAAAATAATGCAATTTTTTGATTTTCCGGTTTTGGAATATCAGTTTATAAGCATTTAATATTTTAGGCATATCGGTAGGTATCAGCAGCCAAATTATATTCAAATTCATCAATTTTAATTTTGTTATTGTACAAGGATCCGTTTTCTTTTACTTTAGGAAATATATTTTGTTATTATAGAACAATGACACATTTGAATCTATACATAAACACGAGCGAATGCTATAGGCGAATTATCCGACTACAGGTACCCGTTACACAGCTTATTTCAAATTTCATTATTTTTTTGGGATATCGATAGATATTGGGGAATTAAATGGGAAACATTTGAAAATGTTTCAAGTGTGGGCGTGACCGTTTTCTAGGTGTAAGAAGGGGCGTAACCACAGTGTTTTTGGTATACCGATATAAATTGGCAAGATGAACAATAAAACGAAGAAAAATCTAAACATTTTGAGCGGCTTGTGGGCGTGACAACATCTGTCAACAAACTTGCACTGCGTCTATATTATCAAAACCTGTATGCTTTCAGCCATACAGCTTTTATAGTTTCATACGGACGGACAGGGCCAGATCGGCTCGGCTGTTGATACTGATGAAGAATATACACTATACACTTACTCGCACAAAAATTTAAAAATGAATTTTAAACTCAAATGGTTTTGTGAGTTATGCACCCATTTTTGTTATGTTTCAAATTAATTGGATTTTCAAATTAATTTGGGGGTGTATGCAGACTTATGCGAGTGAGTATATATACACTAAGAAATTAAAATCTGCTTTAGCTGCCCGATCATTCATTACATCAAACGAAAACAATTCAAACAAACTATGTGAAAGTTATAAGGTAGGAGATAAGGCAGGGAAATTATAGCAGTAAAGATTTTAATAATTAAGTCTGATGACGTGTAAAATCAACCACAAATATATTTAAGAAAATCTTGTCGAATGACAACCTTATTTGTGCAAAAATTTTTTTAAAACTAAAATTTTTGTCGGTTTGCCTGCCTGCAACTGCAACTGCATATTTTAAAATCATAATCATTTTTCTCCCTTGAAAACTTCACATTAGAACACTTTGTTCTACGACTTTTTGAAAGACCAGGTAGTCTTGCGCGAAAACAGATGTAAATAGCTGACTTTCAGACTTCAATAACTTCTGAATACCTGAAGCTAGATACTCGTATGTATGTTGTAGAAAGGAAATTTCCAAACGCTATCTATGCTTTTCAATAAGACATTTTCATGTCATACAAGTCATACAAATATATACTTGAGTCGTCAAACAGTGCTCGTCCGAACAAACGTATGATCTCTCAAGATTCACTCTTATTTTTATTTCAAAAGTATTACTATTGTAAATAATTTTACATTTTTTAAATTTACTTTCATTTTACCGAAGATTAGCATGATTAGCATACATATACAGTAGAGTGGTATTTTTAAAAATGGGTGTCGTAAAGTTCATGATAAGGAAAATATTAAATATTATTATTTACTAGAAAGCAGTGGCGTTTTCCACATGGTAGATTACATCATATTTTACACTGCTACAACATAATTTATAAATGTTTTGAAGTAAAATGTTTGCTAAAAATTGTCGATGTCAATTTATTATTTTCAGCATTAAAGCAAACCAAACTGGCTTAATGTACATGCATCATAATTAGCAGTCTGTTAGAAAACTGCATTAATAGCAATTATATTGAAGTTTCGTTGTAATCATTTTGAATTCAGCGTAGAGTCTATTGGAAGCTGTAAAAACGGCAAAGCTAATAGCATACTTTACATTTAACCCATCATTTATATGCCTACATATGAGTGATTATGCTACTATTGGGTATGTCAATCATGCAATCCGTTGCGTCCACGCTTGTGTGGTGAACAGAAGGTGTTTGCTATGTTGCTGCTTCCAATAGTTGATTTTTCTTGTCCACGTTTTAGATTTGCCGTAACTGTGGGTGTATGCTGTTTCGCTGCCGCGGGATCTGCAAAATCGATTTCGAAAATCATTAACAAACTAAACAATCAAATCTCATTAAAGCAATTCAAAAGCCTACCCTGCAGCCATCTAACTTGAGTGGCAGGTCCATAGCCCTTTTGATTGCGAGCAGCAATCCGGAATATAATAGCTGGTTTATTTGAGCAATCCACATGTGCATTAGATAGTGAAGCATTCGGCACTGTGCATTGATTTGCCGCACCGACATAAACCCGCACAAAAGCTAATTGTGGAGTGGACAACGCTTTATCCTTGGCAGTAGGCTTAACTGCAAGGTATACTGAATATTCAATTATCTCCTTAGTTTTTTGAGCTGGTGGTGGTTCCCATGTTAAGTGAGCGCCCTCCTTGACATCCTTGGAAATTTTAATAGCTGAGGGGGCACCCGGAAAGCCTGGTAAACAGGTTTTAAAACTGGATATCTGGAAACATATGCAATATATAGAAAACTTTTATACTAGTTACTCGTAGATTTAATCTTGTATACACCAGATTAGTTGAAAAGTATGAGACAGGTAGAATTAAGACTCCGACTCTATAAAGTAGATATATCTTCTAAAGTCTCTAGCAAGGTCGCTGTCCATCCGCAAACCTTACAAAATAGTGGGCGTTACGCCCACGCTTTTTGATTTAATTATTTTTCTTACAAGTTTCTTTTGACTTTTTAAAACTTTTTCACTACACTGCATCACCCCTGTACTTTCTAACATTTTATTAAGTGTCTTGCCACTGACGTAGAAGCGGTGAATTAAGGGTTATAATGGAAATAAGTGCACAAGGAGAATCGAGCGTCTGGCAGTCAGCGAAGCCTACCAGTGAAGAAGAACCTGTCAAGGAGTCCAAAAATGGACAACCAAAAGTGCGAGAAGAACGCTTGTGAGCGAGAAGTGAAAACGAATCCGAATCACAGAGCCGAGTGACATCTTGTTTCAGGTTGTGGACGTTAACAATCTTTTAATTATTCACTGTATAATTTCCAAAACTACAAAGTTTTTGCGGACAAGCGGGCCTGCCCAGGATACGGCTTCTACGTTTAAATTTACTGTGTCGTGGCTAAAAAGGGATTACACAGAACGGTGTATTTGAGTTCCCGAAAAATTTTAAGATGTTTTTTGGAGTATGGCCAGATATTTGCTTCAAATGATAGAAAAATCCTTAAACATTTTACATACATTTAAGTTACTTTAATATACACCACCAGTAATGGATGTAACTATTAAATGTATAAAGCAATAAAAATAAGTATATGTTTTAAATATCTTGAATAAAATAAGTGCATCACAAACCTCTCCCCATTCTCCTCGTCCGCAAGAATTGATAGCACTCAGCCGAAAACGGTAAGCCGTTCCAGGATCCAAATTGGTGCGTGGAAGCTTGCTGAAATCTGGAAGATTATCCACATCTATATCGTCAAAAATGGAATCACTAATACAATTCGAATCAATGTAGCTAGTGACTGTGTGCGAAAGATCCTTAAACACACCTACTGTGTGCCATTTTTGGTTTTCGTTTTGGGAGGTGTTTGATACTACGACCGCTAAGGTGGATTGAACCTGTAACATATAAAAAAAACAAAGTGTAACTTAAAAAAACTGTTTTTATACAAAGCAAAGCTTATCTCTGCTAATCAAAGACATTAGGAAAACAAGATGCGTAACGGCCATACTTTGGTTTTGCACTTTGCAGCCACTTTTTTGTTAAAGTTGCGATCTGGAATAGTTATTATAGCTTTTGTAAGTTATAACTTAAATTTTCCAAAAAAAGGAAATACATTTTAAAAAATATATTTCATAAAAATAATACAAACATATGCAAATGCAAATTTGATTTCTTGAGGGACGACGTGCGATCATAAGCAAAGCACTTAAGAATCGATGTTTACTAGAAGGTGTCTACTCACACGTCGCAAACTGAATATTCCAATGGAAATTATCCTAATATAGTCATTTTTGAAATTAACTTTGGAATATTATGTATATAGGATTGAAATAATTATAACCTCAACGTTAAACAATGTAAAACAAATGATTGAAAAACTATTTTAATTTATAACAAATAAAATAGATTTAAAGTCCAAGAACTTATAAAGTAAAGGGCTTAATTTGTCAAATTTGTGAACAAAAATCGTATAAAGTTACGCATCTTGTTATTCTAGTGTCTTTGGTAATATGTATATACTTGAACATACATTATTTTGTTGAATCTCGGCAATGTTGCTACTTCTGGTATTTGTTTCACTTTCCGGTCGTTCTATCAATTCTTTCAACGCCAATGCTGTGGCGTCTGATGTTGCAGCTTGTAGTAATGCAGCGGAAGCAAGAGCCTCTAATTGTGAGCCATCTACTATATGAATATATAAAATATATACAATTTTCTGAACTTATAAAGCGTTTTCCAAAAATTAACAAACCATTTTGGAATTGGTGAATATTTTGAGATGGTGAAGATTCTTGCCGTTGTTTAAATTTTTTATTTTCATCTTGATTTTCTTTGGAACTGTCTATAGCACATCCTCTATGATCTTTCCTTATTTCTGTAGTTTCCAAAACTAAAGCCTCAGCAGACTTAATTGTGGTTAGGATGGTGGCCGCTTCCGTCTCGGAAGTTGTCGGCTGATGACAATCATCGGATACTATTGATTTTTCACCCTATAGAAAAATATATTTAAAAGAACAATTTTAACGGTTTACTACGATTTGCCGATAATGTTTTTTTTTTTTTTTTTTTTTTTTTTTTTTTTTTTTTTTTTTCCTCTAATTCTATTTATTATGGTTTCAAAAGGAATCGTTCAGTAATTCCTCTGAACTTAACCTAATGTGTGATAAAGATAAATGAGACCAAGTGGTATCTTAATTATAAAGTACAAAAGAAAATGTAATATGTTATGTTATCCCCCGGGTAAGGAGATCGCTGGGGTGTACCCTCTTCAGTCTTCGGAGGGAGATGGGATCAGCTAGGATAGTTGCTAGTCGGTTCGGGTGGGCCGATAATGTAGCAGATGAAGGTGAACACTTTATACATTTGAAAACGATTCCATACACCTGTTACTTATAACAACAATTAGTTATAGCAGACGGTCAATAATATATGAAGGATTTATAAATTCATTTCTTCCTGGCGCACAGGGCCGCCCTTTCTAACGTCTAAAAATAGCAAAAAAGGAGACACAGCTTTGAAAAAAAATGTTTTTCTTTTTAAATTTAATATTGTTAGTTAAACCAAATTCGCGCTCAAAGTCAAAAAGAGCAACAAGAGTAGCATTTGCAACAACAACAATTAGTGCAGCGGTACCATAACTAATAAAGTCAAAAACCCCAAAAAATAAATAAAAATGTGAGACCTGTTTACTGCAATATTGATTTTTTGGGGTCACGACGTGAGGACATGAGCACCCATGTACGTTTTCTTCTCTAATTTTTCACACGTCGAAAGCTGACTCTTATGAAAATTAATCCAATAAAAAGTCATTTATGAAATTTTTTAAGTTATTTTATGTACATAGATTCGGCTTTTACTATTGCTATGCTAATTTCGTTAAAGCGGAATATACAAAACCAGTAAGTAGTGTTTCGCATTATTAAATTGTTGATTGATTATTATTTTTAATGAATATTTTATGATATTTTTAGTTATTTTTGAAGATGTCCGTAGAGCCCACTACCAGCATACAGCATTTCTAACTGGTTTTCTCACATTACCCTCAAGTGAACCGAATAAAGTCAAATTGTTTTCATTTTTATATCAATAAACCTCAATAGCGATTAAAATAAATCAATTGAGATTTTTTACATAATGTAAAATAATTAAATTAACAAATTTAAATTAAATATACATCTAATAATATATAAATATCGCCTCGATTTTTAGAGCTGTATTCGGAAGTCTATACCTAGCTTATTTTACTTGACTCTGATTTTGTCTCCTCTCATCTCGCACTCTCATCTTCGGCCAGTGCACTATGGAAAATTTACCCACTTTTTCTGATCAAACCCCCTCTTTTCTGAAAGTCGGACGATTAATATAAGAAATAAATATAGATGGCGCCACAAAAAAGAAATCAGATGTTAAAAACAACTGTTGCGCGCACAAAAACATTTATCTGCAACGTTAAGTTTTTCCCCCTAACATAAGTTTTAATATCTTTGTAACCAAACCGTTAATTCCCATTCTGTAATAGGCATTTGTGACTGTCAAAAGCAAATTGTGTTTTATTATTTTTATTATTATATTTGTTTTTATGTTGTTTTTTTTTTTGTGCTTGGTCTATTTTTCTAGTCCAAGTAAAAAAAGCATGCAAATTTAGAGAATTCCCTATACAAAATTTGTTAATTAAATATAAGAGGCGAGCCACGTCCACAGTTTTTGGATTCTCATAGATATGGTCTAGTGAAAGTAAATACCAAAAAAATATTCTTAATATTTTTATCCGTTCCGGAGTTACCAACAATGAAATATATAAGGGGCGGTGCCAGGACCACCCACGGTGGTATCGTAAAAGATACGGGCTAGTGTAACCCAATGCAAACCCAATTAATTATAAAAATAATAATTAATTAATTTATTAATTTAGGCCACAAAAAACGTTCAAATTTCCCAGAGTGCACTGCTCTGAACTACTTTAAAATAACAACAAATATGAACTGCGAGCATAGGCCGCGGCAGATCCACGACAGAAGTCGACTTGACTTCTGTGTACGAAACTTTGCTACTTTGCTATAAGCATATGAGATTTGTTTTTAATTTTTCGAACACTCGCGAGGAAAACTCCGGTCGAGGAATTTTAGTATTGAAGGGGAGCTGCTGCTCTAGAGTTATCCGCTCTATGGCTGCCTCAGGAACAAAGTAAAGATCAACTGGAACTATCTATGCCAGCGAAGAGTATAAGAACAGAGTTCCAATATTGGCAGATAACTATGAGGCAATGGGCTCAACAGCACTGACAAACGGGACAAAGAGCCGAGCTAAGGTCCAAGTAAAAACCAAAGAGACTCTTGATAAATATTTAAATAAAAATAACAAATATTACTACCAACTGAAAAGTAGCAAGGGCCCCAAGTCGTTTTTAAGGGTATGGAGTCTGAATTAACACCTAGTGAGATTACGCAGGCGATAAATAATTCGAGTTTAGAGACCAAAACTGTTTTTAGCATCCTAAGCATAAACAGAGAACCACAATCACTCTTCAAAGTCGAGCTGAAACCTAACACCAAATCTATTAGAAAGAACGACCGAAGAAACAATGTTAAGACATAAACGACCGACGAGGCAATATAGACCAGTTGCTAGTTAGCTACATCAACCAGTAAAACTCAATGTGGAAAGCTTTTTCCAGTTTACCAACTTAAGCCATTTTGTCAAAAAAAAATATTTTTTCTATGGTAGGTAAGGGACTGTTGTAATAAAAAAAAAGAACGCTAGAATGCTAGATTGCTAGTGCAAATGACAACGCGGAATTTTATAACGATTCAGCTTATAAATATATTTTGTTCTTATATAGTTTACAAAACTAATACAAAATATTTCCAAACTTTTTTCAAAAGTGTGGGCGTGTCAGTTTTGGGCGTTAGTGTGGTCGTGGAAGCATGGCTGCACATATGTTTCTATGCTTAATCTCAACCTTCTAGCTTTTATTGTTTCTGAGATCTCGGCGTTCAAACGAATTAGAATAAGAATATATATATATTATATGGTCGGAAACGCTTCCAATTAATTTAAAGTTTAAGAATAAAGGTTTATCAGCGAATCAAACCAACAATGAATAATCTCTCGTGTTAAACATACATATGCACTTACCACAGATTTCACATCATCGTTTTCCTTCACCGATATCTTAAGCGATTCTATTGTATCACCACCTACAATTGCAGTTTCGTTAACGTCAGTTGTGCTGCTCACGCCGGAGACATCTTCAATAATATCAACCGGATGTTCCGTTACTATAGGGTTTTGAGCTCTCGATGGCCCTGCCGTATCACCTCCGGTATACAGGGAAGGGGCAGATGAAGACGTTGCATTTTCAACATTATCTTCATTCTCCTCCGATCCACGCTGAGCTTCACTTTCAGAAAGCTTTAGCAGATCTCCGGCTCCATCCAACTGCTCTATAATATCATCTATTGGATCTGTGTCTTTAATAGTAGCGACTGAATGATTATTAGTTTCCGTCACTGATTGCGCTTGTGTTATAGATTTTACATTAATGTTTTTGGTCGCTAAAGTGACGGCCCGAGGGCTACCTCCGGAATTGAAAACAAAGCTTTTTCTGGCACTCAGCGCCGTTGTAGTAGCAGGAGAACTATTTGAGCTTGTTCCTGGTAGTACCATAACTTTATTTCCGGATGCAGCCATACTTGTATTGGTGCTCATAACGGTAACAGCTTTGCCTCCTATATACAATGCCGTTTTTTGATGAATGGGAGTGCCACTTTGTTTTTGCCCAAATGCCATTGAAGATGATGCTTGTACTGATGATATATTTCGCAGCATCTTAACTCCACTTTGGTTGGATATTAAAGTTTTTTGTCCACTTAATGCCTGCAGCGGGCTAGGCGTGGTCGACGTTGAGCTAACTATACTTACAATATTTGTCCCTGATGCAGAGCCACCAGCACTTGTCATAACTGTGCTAGTTGGCACAGATCGCACATTGCCACCAGTGGTTACAATAATGATCTGCTGATTTCCCAATGGCGTACCCTGTTTATTAGTTATGACAAAAGCTGGTTTTCCACCCATTACGTTTGGAGTTACCTTGCCCATCTGTAAGATGTTTGAATTCTTCATAATCAATTTTCCACCCGCCATCGTATGCGGCGATACAAGCTTTAAAACGTTGCCGGACACAATGGGCTTTTGGAGCTGACTTCCGGGCAATGTCGATCCCTAGAAATTTAAATATTTAAACTTGGTAAATATTATTCTTCGTTGTTTTATAGGCAATGAAATTACAGTGAAATCAAAGAAAAACTATACCTCGAAAAATGTCGCTTGAACACAAATAGCATTTTTTTTTAACATTTCGACTAAGCACCGAAGATAACTGACGTTCTTGAAAGATTTGTCTATAAGTATTGGTACACCATCGACTTGCGAGATAAAACAAGATTCGCGTGCTAAATGAAGCACTGAACCAATCTTCGGGAGAATATAAGAAGATAGAGTATCATTCGGACATATTACAGAAAATTGACTCGAGCAGCCATGAAACACTGGGAGCGCTGGGACCGAAGAAACAAATACTTTTTCAAAAATACGCATTTAATAACTCCTTATTTGCGTTAAGGCTCTAAACCGGATGAACATATATTGCTGAATCGATATCGAGGTACAAAATGCATGTTTACATTTTTCTCTCGCACTCCTAATAGATGAGTTGTAGTCGAGGATCGCGAGCTTTTATTTTGGAGTCATACCGGATCTGATTTAGCCAAACTTGTCTGTTAGTTCGTTATTCAAGGATTTACATATAATTAAAGTGTATCTCACTCAATTACACAGATTTTAAATAATCCATTGAATTTTATATGTAGTTCCGTTTTTATTTAAGTGTATACTTATCATGCTTACCTGAATTTGAGTAATACCAGGCGCCAAATGTGGGTTTGCAATTGAAATGCCATGTGGGGGCGTTCCCTTTGAAGCCGTAAAGTTGACCTTTGGAAGAGTTTGAACAGTCATCCCACCACTGGTCTTAACAAATTGAAGCTGAACATTTGGAGCAAGGGTAAGTGGCTTTTGAATGAAGTACTGTTTTCCACCAATGGAGGTGGTGACCGATGATGTAGGCTGAGATTGCACGGCGACGTTTGGAAGAGCTGTTTTTAATATATTTATTGCAGAACTACTCCGGCAGTTGTTGCCACTCGCTTGAGAAGAAGCTATACGTAGTGATTGCGATGTAGTTACGCTTGGGACAATACGCAATGTACTACTTGAAGAGCTAAGAACAACGTTTGCCGACATCGTACTTGGTACTCGCACAGACAAAGGATCAGCCGTGCTGGTAGCATTAGATACCGCAGTAGTTGTAGACGTTCTTACAGCGGTAACAACTGGTCGAAACTTTTGCAATATACTATTAATGGCGCCACTTGTGGACGCTGTGTCGTTGCCCGTTACTACGGCGGTACTACTGATTACAGATATTTGAGGATGCACTGAAGCGACGGATGTTGATAAGTTAAATGTAGTTCCACCCCCTGACGAAAGTGCGTCTTTATCAGCACGAGACGCTGGGGAAGAAGGCGGCGACATTGATTGCAACAAGTCATTTACAGATGGTTGAGCATTTGTTTCCGGTTGACATCCAGTCAGTTGCAAAGATTCCTTTTCTAGTTTTAAGACTGTAGATGTGGCTTCGACACCAAGACCCAAAGCACTCCCAGATCTATTTGTTGAAACATTAATTCCAGAAGTTTCAGCAGATGTCGTGGTTCCTTGTTGAACAATGTTGTTGCTTAACGGTTTCGAGCTTGTATTTAGTGCCTGCTCAATTTTTTGTATTTGCAAAACGTAGGCTGTTGCAAAAGTGGTCGCCGTCCACGAGAGCTCCAAGGCGTGAGTAGAAGCGCGAACTAGCGCAACTTTTACTGCATACAGGGGCTTGGAGACCTCTAAGTACCACAGGTCTTTGCAGCAAACCTGTGAAGGTATTATATTTATATTGTATATAATGTATACGATAAAAACGCGTACAGGTTATGTGGAAGAACTACTTGTAGAATAGAAAGAAACTTAAAGGCTATTTCTAAGTTAAAAATGCAAAAATACAATTTTTAATTTAAGTTGTGGGAAGAGACAATATTTTGATAAATAATCGAAAATTTCTTATGTAATAACTATGGGTAAAAGTGTGTTCATAAATAAAATGGCTCACCCTAACCTGGTTGTTCCATGCTTTGCGGTAACCATCACGACCTGACCACACATAAAGACGACTTTGAATACCAACTGCACAGTGGCCAGCACGAGCGCGTGGAACATTTTCCTCTACAGTGTCCAATGTGACATTGTCCCATGTCATTGTTTCTGAAAATAATCATTCAGATTAGTTAGTTCAGTTTAAAATAATTGAATTGAATGCATAAGCTTACATGCAAGTGTCTGATTTGTCATCCCGCCCTATCAGAAAACTACTCACGATTTAGCTAATCAAAACACTTACAATTATTACAGTAATTAAGGAAAACCTTCCTTAATCAAACATCATCTGCCACCTATTTTAGTTTATGCACTTTCGATCGTCAATAAAATGAGACAAAATTTGTCGTCCATGGCCATAGAATAGGGAAATATAGATACTTTGGGTCAGAACCAAAAACTTTATAGGGGGAACTTAGACAAATACCTATATTTTTACTACTTCGCAAGTAAATGGTTATGGTATAACAAATATTCTTACCTAGGTCAAGGACAGCAAGAGTGTTTGTACATTTCCATTCACGCTCTGTTGTCGATTTAGAATCATTGATCACTAAGGGAACCCAGCCACCAAAGACATACATTTTGTTCCCAATCATTGTAGAACTGTGCAACGAGCGTGGTAAAGGCGCCTCCCCTGAAGTTTTGGGCTTCGACCAAGTCATTGAGTCTTTAAATAATGTAAGTCCATACTATAAAAAATATTAAAAAAGAAATCGAGATATCGAGTTACCTGTTTCTAGCAACCACAAATCTCCCAAGCGGCAGCCGCTCATTCCACCATAAATCAAAAGATTTAAATTTCCGTTGGTTTTAGTAGCAAACGAAATGCCTGTGTGTGACTCTCGTGGTGGAGGACTATCCCCATATGTTTTAGGTACTATCCACTTTCCGTTATGACTGTGAACTCCTCGAGTATCCAGTATGTACAAGTCGTTTAAGTATCTAGGGAACATTATTAAACAGTCATTAAAATTCTTCTTTCGAAAACATGTAACTTACTTAGGAATATTATTTTTTGGGTCGTCCGATTCATTTGCTAGTCCGCCAAAAAGAAATATTTTTTCACCAACCATTGTAAAGCTGTGACCCAAGCGAGGACACGGTGACACCCCACTGTCTGGTGACTCTGGATACATTTTTCTCCATTCCCATTTAGTTGCCTGTAGCTCATAGAGCTCGTTTGAATATTTTCCGTATTCGATCATTCCCCCAAAAACAAACATACGTGTACCCTCCACAACAAATCCATAAGCAGCGCATCCGTTCGGTACATCTCCTTTTAGCACTGGGACGTACCACTGATTAGTAACTGAAATTAAAAACGGAAATATATGAACAAATATATTTAATAAGCATTTAAAAATGCCTAATATGTCTAATTTCTTAAGAATTGAAAGAACTGGACGTTCATACTGACGGACTGGCCGTAATGGTCAGATCGGATTTTTGAATGCACAGTTGTGACAGCCAGATTGATAATAACCACTTTTACATGTCTTTTTATACCTGTTACTCGTAGAGTAAAAGTGTGGAATGGATTCGTAAAAAGTATGTAACAGGCAGAAGAAAGTGTTTCCGACCACATAAAGTATATATATTTTTGATCAGGATCAATAGCCGCACTTTTAAAAAAATGTGTTCATATTTTTTCACATTTTTATTAGTTATGTAAATTTCTATCGATTTGCAAAAAAGAAAATTTACCACGCCTACTCTAAACCCGCCCAACACTGCCACGCCCACATTTTTGAACATTTTTTGGATGTTTTTTCATAATTTAATTGGTCAAAAAACTTTTTGTCACTCTAACGCCCTAAAGCCGGTAACGCCCACACTTTTAAAAATTTAAACAATTTGAAAATTACGAAATTTCGCATTCGCATTCACACTAGCTGAGGAACGGGTATCTGATAGTCGGGGAACTCGACTGTAGCATTCTCTCTTGTTAATGGAGATTTTCTATGCTAGCTACCAAAATTTCATTACCGATTTAAACACCATAACTTTTCTATTACTTTTTTTTCTGTCAGGCAATCGCTTGTCATTAAATTATAATGAAAAAACTTCTATAGAAAATAAGGTGTAGGTTTTATATTAAAATAAAGGTGACGTTTTATTTAGAAATGTTATTACTTTTATGTCGTTTCATTTTTCTTAATTATGTTCATTTATTGAAAAATTTTCACTTTAATCGTCATCATTATCACTTTAAAATTCTATTAACACAACTATTTGATAAACAGATGTTTTAACTCGAGTCGATCGAGCGAGTGCATCCTCACATCCTATTCTTACAATGCAAACTTTGTTGATATCCTTTTTTGTTCTTCTTCGGTTAACCGAATACCGATATATGGCAAGACAGCTACAGTCCCAATATAATTACCAGTATTATAAACGTGCAACTCGTCAACAATCCCTTCGTTTCCGCCGCCGAAAACGACCATGAGCTCTTTGATGTTTATCGCACGGTGTCCATGTCTCGGGCGGGGCTGCGGTCCGGTTGGGTTAAGAACTCGCTTCCATCGAAATCCAGTTAAATTGCTGTCAAGCTGGTGCCCATCAGGGACATCTATATCCATAGAAATTCGATTTGCAAAACTGTGATTCTCGGCCTGAATAATATGCTCCGAATTTAAATCAGATGCCGATATTCGTTCTCCTGAAGAAAATGCTGGACCCACAAAGTCTGAGCCTTCCATATTATGGCCAGAAATTTATTGTTTTGATAATATATATAACTTGGATATTGTAGACAGTTACAAATTAGGTTTGCATATCCTTTCACGGAGTGTAGTCCATCTGGAAAATAAAAATTTAAATATATTATTACGATTTAAAAACACTTATTTAGTACTTAGCTTCTTAAATGCAAAACCTTTCAAAACAATAACAAAGCATCCAGACATGATTTTAAAACCAACAACTATAACTTGTAGTTTAACTTCTGCGATCAAAGCACTGAATGTCCTCAAAATACAGTTTGAGTCGAATTAATAAAGTTTGAGGAAATATGTCTAAAAATGAATACCATATACTAAATAAGAATAAATAAAAAAAGCTGGTATGCTGACACTTGAAGAAGTATTAATATACCGAACGGTTTTGTGCTTATGTGTTTCCTTCAATTGTAAAATACTAAAAACCCAAAGGCATTCTCTATATAATTCACAATTTGTTTTGGCCTGGCAATGCTGGAACTAGACGCTTCCCTATAGGTCTACGCGCAAAACTTTAACAGATCATCCAAATGTTTGGTATTTGCGATTTTTTTCATATGAAGTTCATATTTAAATGCTATACAACAATTTTCCGTTTTAATGTTCAAAAAGACAGACACTATTAAAAATTAACAAAATTAAAAGCCGAACTGAGACCTACACACGCAAGTACTTATTAGAGGTGAACTTACACAAGAAAAATATCGATACATCGATTGCTTAGGATAAAATCTGAATATTGCCCACTTACTTTAACTAAACAGCGGAAACAGTATATAAGATCATTTTACAAAATAGCTAAGCGTTCCCACTGCAGAAAAAAATTATGCTCGTATTCAAAAGTATATGGAAGGTTTTATACATTTCAAAGAATTTTGTGCACCCTTTTACCCCACAAGTAAAAGGTTACATACTTCTCAACGAATAGTCACGACATAGGGGTATAGTGAGTGGGTTTTTCTCTTTAGGACTAACCACTAACTACTATTATCTAACAACAGGATTTCATTAGTTATTATTATACCTGCTATATTAGCGTTTTATACATTATGCATAATGTTTGTGTGTTTCACAATAGGTTTAAAATGTTAAATGTACATATGTAAGCGCTTAAACAATATCCCTATGAAATGTGTGTGAACTCGTTCTAATTTATTAGATCGAAACGATCTTAGTTTCAGAAGTATGGACTTTTTTAAAAATTTATATATTATATATTGACTTTTAAAATGGTTTCGTTTTTGTGGTAGTGACAATCAATATCTTTTTAACACAATTACATATATATTCTCCGAGTGTAAGAAAACATTTATGTTCATATCTCACAGGTAGGTGATCGCCGCAGTACTAACGTAAGATAGGCAAGCAAAAGATAAGCTGATGCGACAATCAAGACAAACAGCTGGACAGCTATCTTTCAAATACTTTTCTTTAAATAACTGTGGCACTGAGTTTTTGCCGCAGTTCAGTGTAAAGTTATATGTAGGCATTACGGATTTTCTACCTTTTTAACTAAAAATAAAGGTGAAGAGAATTTACTACGAAAACACACGAACATTTTTGCTAGCGCCGCGTAATCAAATAATTTATTGAGAGACTACATGTGAAAATACATCGATATAGAGTCTTACAGTTTTGTGAATACTTCGATGGTAAAAGTTTGATATATCGATATATATTTGCCTGTGGAGAAATAAATACTGCTGAAAAGAAAGGCGTCACAGTGTCAGTAATTTATATTAAATATTTCGTTATATATTGCGGCGATTAACTTGAGTCGTGTACAATTAATTCGCCTCCTAATTGTGTACGTATTCCAAAATATACAGTTTTTTAAGAGTTAAAGCAATGGGTACGCAAAAGAATGTTTTGTGGCCAGGAAATAAACATGATATCATATTATATTGTATGTTTTCCGAACATACACCGTCTTTGGAATGAAATTAAAGCTGAAAATTACTGATAGAGTAACCCAGAATCAAATCCATATAGTACTAATGTGTACAATTTTCATTTGCTTGAAGGTTCATCACAAGTACGTGTGTATGCATATTTTACTCCATGGCCAATATGGCCAACAACACCATACATACATATGTATGTATGTATGTAGTTCTTGTCGTCACATATGACGTAAGATTCCTGATGGCGAAGAGTGGGTGGGGTGCACTTCGTTTAAACAAGTCACGAATATTTCAATGAATTTGAATTGATGTGTTCATTATCCTTATCCATACACTATGTATGTTTATGTTTTTATAAGGAAATATAGAATCCAATGGTATAGGATACATTTCCTGTGCACCTGTTAATTTCCGGTGTGTTCATATCAAATAATTCATGTGTACGTACAATGCATGTACTATATATGTAATTTTAACATGTGCAAAAAATAGAGTGAGGCCCAGTTACCGACTAGCTTGTATTTGTTGCAAGAATTTTGGCCAATGGCTCGGAATATTTGTCAAATAGAACTAAAATAGAAACATGTAAAATGATTTTCCTGACGTACACACATATGCGTGATTCTATTCTATTTATGGAAAACGTTCACACCTCTTCAATATTAAAATTTTTGTTTAGTACTAGTAGTAATAGTGTTTTTAATCCCGTTACTCGTAGAGTAAAAGGGATTCATTGAAAAGTATGTAACAGGCAGAAGAAAGCACATCCGACCATATAAAGTATATTGATTCTTGATCAGCATCAATAGCCGAGTCGATCTGGCCCTGTCCGTCCAGATCTCAGGAACTATAAAAGCTAGATGGTTGAGGTTAAGTATACAGATTCTAAATACGCAGAGCAAGTTGGTTGACCCATGTTTATATTTTTAATTTTTTATAATTTTATTTCACACTATCTATCGAGACACCAAATTTAGGGCTCGCATTTTCGCTAGCTGAGTATAGGATTCTGTCTTTTTTAAGAAGTGAATCGGAAATTTAAAGGATTACACAAAATTTGTTAAGATAAATCCCTTTGGAATTTTACTTGCAAGGATATTAAAAACTTTAAAATGGGTTTGTTACGTGAAGGTGAAATCTCCGAATCAGCTAAACTTGTTCCACTGAAGAACTCTGAAAACGCCGCAATCTTTTGAACCGAGTATCGGATTAAGAATTGAAAGCTTAAACTTACGCATATCAATAAAATAAGATAACGTATGAAACAAGCATTCGTTTATGTTCTTGGTAAATTTTCATTTCTCAAAAGTAAAAATTTTTTTGTAAATCGATAGAAATTAACAAGTCTAATAATAATATGAAAAAATAGCAAAACATTTTGCAAAAGAGTGCGCGTGGCAGTTTTTCTGGGCGTTAGAGTAGGCGTGCCAACATGGGTCAACAAACTTGCGCTGTATATATGTACATATGTCTCTGTCAACCTTCTACTTTTTAAGTTCCTGAGATCACGACGTTCATACGGACGGACAGAAAGACGGCCACGGCCAGTTTCTGCCAGTTTCTCTGCTATTAATCCTGATCAAGAAAATATATACTTTAAATGGTTGGAAACGCACAGATCTAGTATGGTTGGTCTACATAGCTTGACTGTGTAGTCAGGGTTGACTACTAAATCAAACCAATGTGTACATTTCTGGGTAAAGTATGATATACAAATATGAATCTTAGATACAACAATTTCTTAGGATATCTGTGTGAGCACAACTATGCTCTGCAAAAGCTTTTACATAATTCGGTAAAAATTGATTTTTAATAGTATTAGGTCATTGTCTTAATCAGATTGCAAGCTTATCGTTGACAAAAAAGATTATTTAATAACAATTTCCTGGCAAAAAAGGAATCGGATCGATCCACTTTTAGCTAGATATTTATTGCATTATCTTGAACACGGCAAAGCGTCACACACGTTCCTTGTTTGTATGACTAGCCTAAACCTCTTTAAAAACGAAATCTATTATTATTATTTGTAAATGATCAATAACTAAGTGCAATTTTAGTACCAAGAATTACATGTCAAAAATTGTCATGTCCGGCTTCTAAAATAAGTCAATTTGAATAAAGATTACATAAATATATCAGTCTATGCGCAGATCTGAGAAGCTATTCACAGAAAATTGCACGACATTCTTTTATATTTAGACAACTGATCTTTTATGATTTAAAAAAAAACGACCGAAATTTATATGTTTTATACCCTATCTGCGGCTGGAATTTGCTCACGAAGGTCCTTCAAATTGTTACGTACTTAGGTACATATACAGTTACGGTTCGAATGAATTTTATGGTCAACGGATTAATTGTCAGTAGATAAATAAAATAACTTTCCATTTAGTACGCAATTTAAGATCAGTGCGATTCATATTGTACTCATATTGTGAGCATGGTCACAAACAAATTCACTGAAGCAGAGATTCCCTGCAATGGGAACACAGTTCTACTTTCTTTTGTCTTCGTGTTCTACTAAATACACATTATTTTCATTACCCTTTAGCAAACACAAAAATGGCATGGTAAATGGTATATTTACCATTCGGCGCCTACCGAAGTCACACGATCGCTTATAGAGTAGAGTCGGTGTCTCGGCAGAGCGTTTTACATTTGCCTTGGTTGTCTGGCGGTGTAGTGCTCCGACGATTTTAATAAACTCAGATTTCAGAGACCCGAAAGAAAAAATATATACTTACATACATAAATGGTCCATTTGCATATCTCCCTCTCACACCCTTGCGCGTAAACTAAGGAAAATATTCCGTGAGAAGTACTTTAAAAAATTGATAAATTATTTGGCCTATTAAGATGTTAGGCTACTGTCGAATTTATACATTTTTAAATACAGATAAGACCATAACAAATGGCCACTATAGATGGAAGACCGGCGCAATATGGTATTTCACTTAAACAGCTGCGTGAGCTCATGGAGCATCGTGGTCGTGAGGGTGTAATGAAGATAGCTGAAAATGGTGGCATTCACGAATTATGTAAAAAGTTATACACATCTCCCAATGAAGGTAAGTTGTTCTCTATGTACAATATTAATATATTTAATTTATATTGAGTTTACTTTACGTTTTACAATACTTTAATTGAATTACCATAAGGCCTAAGTGGATCGAAGGCTGACGAAGAGCATAGACGTGAAACATTCGGTTCCAATGTTATACCACCGAAGCCACCAAAGACCTTTTTGACTCTAGTCTGGGAGGCTCTTCAAGATGTGACCCTTATTATTTTAGAGGTAGCTGCATTGGTATCGCTTGGTCTATCATTTTATAAACCCGCCGACGAGGATGCGCGTAAGTGGTTTAGTTTTGTGGTCCGTAATACAATATTGTATTTTAATATTGTTTTATTTTAAAGCTGTGTTGCAGGAGGAGGAAGAACACCATGGTTGGATTGAAGGATTGGCCATTCTTATTTCTGTTATTGTCGTAGTTATAGTGACAGCATTTAATGATTACTCTAAAGAAAGACAGTTTCGAGGTCTGCAAAATCGTATAGAGGGTGAGCACAAGTTTTCAGTAATTAGAGGAGGAGAGGTGTGCCAAATATCAGTTGGTGATATTCTTGTTGGCGATATTGCTCAAGTTAAATATGGAGACTTATTGCCGGCTGATGGGTGTCTTATTCAAAGTAACGACTTAAAGGTTAGTTAGGAGAAAACTTAGATAAAGACTATTTTATCAGTAAAGTATTTGGTGGTAATTTTTCATTCTGTAGGTGGACGAATCTTCGCTGACTGGCGAGTCTGATCATGTCAAAAAGGGGCCAGATGTCGATCCCATGGTTCTATCCGGCACGCATGTTATGGAAGGAAGCGGCAAAATGGTTGTTACAGCCGTAGGGGTAAACTCACAAGCTGGTATAATTTTTACGCTCCTTGGTGCGGCAGTTGACGAACAGGAAGCGGAAATTAAAAAGATGAAAAAGGGTTAGTACAATTAAAATAATGTAAAATAATAGTTTATATGATTTTTAACCACGTAAAGGACATAAATAAGATCCTACCAATGTTGTTTTGATACATATATTTGTCGTTAGGATGTATATTATATATTTATTTTTTATTTTCTTTTTTGTTGCTATTTTTTCATATTCCAATTGTTCACATATTCCATATGTGAATTCCATGATGTGAATCGATTGACCCATCATCTTCCATCAACCCAATCAATCAACCAATCTGTCAACCAACCTACCAAATATAACCTGCAACCTACCACAACACAACCAACAAATGTCTTCAACAAATAAAACCATTAATATATGGTTTTAAAATTTTGTCGATCCCAGAAGCGAAAAGGGCCAACAAGCAAAAGAATCTGACAGGTGAATTTTTGCGTAATACTTGTTTTTATTATTTGCAAACCAACAAACACATATTTTTCGCAAATAATAGTATACTGGCGAAAACACAATAGACACTTATACTCACGACGTTTTTTTATTAATAAGGAGGTTTAAGAGGACTATGATGATGTTTCCATTTTGATATATAAGGGCTTTGTATCTTTTTTCGATGTTCTTTCAAAAATAATTACAATTATTACTTTTATAACAGTATTATAATAGAAACCAGTTTTTGCTGTTTTTTTCGAAATTGTTTTTTATACGATAGATATACTTGCTAGAACGATCAGCTTAATCAATGCAGTCTATTTCAATATTATCTCCGAAGTGACTTTAGTAACTGGTTTTAAATGATCCTTTGTAAAAATTGTCGTTGGCCCCAAATAAAAACTATGACTTTTATTTCTTCTTAAAATTCCGTATCATTTTGTAGTAGGAATGGCTTTTCTCAAATAGTGATAACAACTTCTCAGTCATAATAGGAATAATTCTCAAAAGATTAATTTTCAGCTTAGCTAAACTAAGGACAAAACTATCTTCATAAAGTTGCCTTTAAATTTAAATATTTATTTCATTGACAAAAATAAATAACCTTATTACAGATAATAATAAAATTCAGAGTCCCCAACAGAATATAAATTGTAACTCACTTTGTTAAATTCCAAATCTTGCCAAACAAGATTTTTAAGGTCTTTTAAAATACATTTTTTTTCAGACTTTGTCTGTCTGTAATACAAAGTTATTATACTGACTTTACATTTTATTAAATAATAGCACAATCTAAAATTTTATGAATTCTTCGATCTTCTTAAAAATCTTTTTGATATCAACTAGATCTTGTGATGTTTACATGGACATCGAGATTTCCGCATCTAATGACGGTTAAATAAGTTGTGCAAGTTTGTTTTAAAACATTGACACGCCCACAAACCAACAAGTGTTGCCACGTCCTCCCTCTTGGAACGTGTGGTTGAAAGCTATCAAATCTTCAACAATTAGAATTTGCATTGGCTTTTTCCTATTTAAATTATTATTATTTCTTTATTATTTTAATTAGTTGACCTAAAATTATTATATTTTATTTATCACATGGTGGGAAATGTTTCAATGTCGTGTCATAATATCGGAGGGGGAATTAAAATTATAATGTTGGGTTGCTTATTTAACAAAATTAACATTAAAAAGAAAGAACGCCGGCTTAGGAAAGTCAAACCTCATATACCCTTGCAAAAATAAACTTAAAACAAGAATGAATGGGTTTTTTGACTATCATCTGAAAGATAGACGCGCTTCTCAGCTAGATGCCACTTATTTTTTGGCGAATATATAGAATAGGCATGAAAAAACAAAATAAAATAAGGGTTCAATAGTGTGGGAGTAACAGTTTTTGTCGGGTTGTCGGCATTAGAAAGGGCGTGCCATTGTTCTAAAAACGACTTGAGCAGACAGGAATGTATTTCTTTTCTTTTTTTTATGAATCTTCGAACGAACGGACATAACAATATTTCAAATACGTTTAGTTTTGAAAACTTTTGCCTGAAATATCGGCAAATCTAAATAAGGTACTCAAACACAACGTATCTCATTTTATTTGATTAACTTGTTTAAATAAATACAGCCAGTAATCTTGTATGTGTTTATTGTTTTAAATATTTCTTGTCGTACGTAGGTGAAAACGATGGTCGATCGCAAATAAAGGGGTCCCAAGCGCCATCTCAACGCGAAACAGTCACAAGTGAGATAACCAAATCTGAGTCTGAAGGAAATCATTTGCCGCAATCATCGTCATCAGGAGCGGCTGAGACAGGGCATAAAAAAGAAAAATCTGTGCTTCAAGCTAAACTAACAAAATTAGCTATACAGATTGGATATGCTGGGTCGACTATTGCCGTACTTACAGTTATAATTCTGATCATTCAGTTTTGTATTAAAACGTTCGTTATTGACGAGAAGCCATGGAAAAACACGTATGCCAATAACTTGGTGAAGCATTTGATAATTGGTGTTACAGTATTAGTAGTGGCCGTACCTGAGGGACTTCCATTGGCAGTAACCCTTTCCCTAGCATACTCAGTCAAGGTTAGTTAAATTTATGTAAACGGAACCATGTGATTAATTCCGTTTGTTTAATAGAAAATGATGAAGGACAATAACTTGGTTCGTCATTTGGATGCATGTGAAACCATGGGTAATGCCACTGCCATATGCTCTGATAAGACTGGCACTCTTACGACCAATCGTATGACTGTTGTACAATCCTACATATGTGAAAAATTGTGCAAGGTTTTGCCAACCCTTAGCGATATACCACAACATGTTGGAAATTTAATTACAATGGGAATATCTGTCAACTCGGCTTACACCTCAAATATAATGGTAAATTACATTTCATATCAAGCCTATTTAGCTATAAATATTTCTCCTTTTTAAGGCTGGACACAACCCAGGAGACTTACCAATTCAAGTTGGCAATAAAACGGAGTGTGCTCTTTTGGGATTTGTCCAAGGGTTAGGTGTGAAGTATCAATCTATTCGAGATGAAATTACAGAGGATAAATTTACACGCGTATATACATTTAATTCAGTTCGCAAGAGCATGGGTACTGTGATACCCCGTCCTAATGGAGGATATCGACTGTATACTAAAGGAGCTTCTGAAATTATTATGAAAAAGTTCGTATTATTAGACAGTGGAACAAAGACTTAAGCTACGGAAGGTATAACAACCCATTTGCCTTTCGTTCACTTAGCTCCAGTCCGTGAACCAATTTAAATTTTCATTTCGCCTCTTTAGCAGCAATGAAGTCATTGTATATGCCAACTACGTTTTTAAAAAGCTTCATCAAGGACGCTTTTGATGAAGGTAGTTTTTTTGTGACTGCAGCTAAACGCGAGCTAAGTAATCGAAACTCAAATGGGTTTCAATTAGATTCGATGAATGTTTTCCGCCCCTGAAGACTAAATTGGGCATACTTTTTAGTTTCCTAAAAATCCTGCAGTGTACTCACAAAGCCAACAATTGCAATGCTTTGAAATCATTGCAGGTGTGCTTTTATCTATGGACATGAGGGCACTTTGGAGAAGTTTACGAGAGAGATGCAGGAGCGTTTAATACGTGAAGTTATTGAGCCAATGGCATGTGACGGTTTGCGGACCATATCTGTAGCATACCGCGATTTTGTGCCTGGTAAAGCCGCAATTAACGAAGTGCATATTGATGGCGAACCTAACTGGGATGATGAGGAAAACATTATGACAAATCTTACATGCCTCTGTGTGGTTGGTATAGAAGATCCTGTTCGTCCCGAAGTACCAGACGCAATTCGAAAGTGTCAACGCGCTGGTATAACCGTTCGGATGGTCACCGGAGACAATATTAATACAGCACGTTCAATTGCCAGCAAATGCGGCATTTTGCGTCCCAATGATGACTTTCTTATTCTGGAAGGCAAAGAGTTTAATAGGCGTATTCGTGATAGCAATGGAGATGTATGTTTTAAGAATACAAATATGACACATATCCTTACATTCTGTATCTTATCATTTTGTATTTATGAACAGATTCAACAACACCTTATTGATAAAGTATGGCCCAAACTGCGGGTTTTAGCACGCTCATCCCCAACTGACAAGTATACTTTAGTAAAAGGTTTGTAATAATTTCCTTTTAATAGAACTTGCTATTCCGCATTAACATATAAAAGAAATGAGGATATTTTGAATGTGTATGTGGGAAAAAAATTCGTTTAGTGAATCGTAAAAAAGAGAACAAACTCATTTGCAACAAATAACAAATAAATAATAATTTTAATTAATTGGTAACCTTTAAAAACTATTAAATAAAACATAGGAACTTTTCGTACGTTTAAAAATTGAAAGATGGACTTCAATGTGAAAGCTATGTGATTTTTTAAAGTTCTATCAGAGTGTTTGATTAACTATCAGATACCCGTTACTCGGATTATGGAAATTCGAACGCGAAATTTCGTCATATTTCTGGGATATCGATAGATATTGATACTCTACTGATACACTACAAGTAACGGGTATGAAAATGGGACTAGGAGAAGTAAAGGTTTTGTAAAAGTCTTTCTTTAAAATGAAAATGGGACTAGGAGAAGTAAAGGTTTTGTAAAAGTCTTTCTTTAATTTAGTGAACAGCGCTAATCGATCTGAAACGGTTACTTTAATTTTAATACAAAATTTACGTATTTATAGGTATAATTGACAGCACTGTAAGTGAAAACCGAGAAGTTGTTGCTGTAACTGGAGACGGTACAAATGATGGTCCAGCTTTAAAAAAAGCCGATGTAGGATTTGCTATGGGTATAGCCGGAACAGATGTTGCCAAAGAAGCCTCCGATATAATATTAACTGACGATAATTTTAGCAGCATTGTTAAAGCTGTAATGTGGGGACGCAACGTATATGACTCTATAGCTAAGTTTTTGCAGTTTCAGTTAACAGTAAATGTAGTCGCTGTAATTGTTGCATTTATTGGTGCGTGTGCTGTGCAAGATTCACCGCTTAAAGTAAGTTACTAAAAGAAAAAAGGAGAAATCTAAAAACAGCAAAATTTCAGGCAGTGCAAATGTTGTGGGTGAACTTAATAATGGATACATTGGCATCACTTGCATTAGCAACTGAGTTTCCTACACCAGATCTATTGCTCCGTAAACCCTATGGCCGTACAAAACCATTAATCTCCCGCACAATGATGAAGAACATATTGGGTCAGGCGCTTTATCAGTTAATAATAATATTCGGACTGTTATTTGTTGGTAAGTTATATTCATAATCAATGCTTTCTTTGTAATAAAAAATGGTTATGCTTAAAGGCGATGTTATACTCGATATTGAATCGGGACGTGGACAAGAACTAAACGCGGGCCCAACACAGCACTTTACTATTATCTTTAATACCTTTGTCATGATGACTTTGTTTAATGAAATAAACGCTAGAAAAATCCATGGGCAGCGCAATGTCATTGAAGGCCTACTTACAAATCCCATATTTTACACCATATGGATATTCACTATGATATCACAGGTATGCTATGTGATGTTATTCATATACATATATATATATAAATATATATATACATTTAAATTATTTTTACAACATTTAAGGTGCTAATCATCCAATATGGTAAAATGGCTTTCTCGACAAAGGCTTTAACATTAGATCAGTGGCTATGGTGTGTATTTTTTGGAATTGGTACACTTGTCTGGGGACAACTGATAACCTCAGTACCTACAAGAAAATTACCTAAGATATTATCGTGAGTAAATGTTTAACGTTATTACGATTATGTATATATACCATCTTATATATGTTCATTGGCTTAAGATCTTTCAAGTTTGATTGCATAAGTTTTTTGGCATTAGTATTTGTAAAATTAATAACTAATTAATGATTTTCCACATTAAAAGCTAGTGCCTGGCTAAGTTAAATTTAAATATGTTTATTGTATTCTTTAATTACTTTGGATTGCTATAGACTTAACACTTATTATCAACTTTTATAAAAAATGCATGTATTTTTTAAAAATATACCTTTCAGTTAAATAAATCAACGTTTATAAGTTTTCCTTTTTTGAATTTACAAATATATGCATATTATTAAGTCACCCTTAAATATATAAAAAAAACAATTTGAAATTGTTAAGGGGTAAGATACAATAAGTTACCTTTAAGTTAATCTACAATGGAAGTGATGTTACGTATTTTAAAAAAGTTCTTTAAGTAAGTAATTTAAGAAATGTTTATTTTGTTAAGTAAATATTAGTTTATGTGGATTTATTTGACGTTTATTTTGACAGTAGAGATAGAGAGAATATAAAATATATTGTATTTTGATCGTTGGTGTTGGTGCTTAATGAATAATTTTCTAATTGTGGGTTTTTTATTACGCTAGATTTTACTAGTAAGCGCTAATATTAAGTTTATTACATATGTCTATTATTTCCAGTTTCCATTTTTAAGCTGGTGAATAAGGAAGTGTAAGGCTATTTTATAATAATCTTTGGAAAAGCCAATGGTATTATGAAAATGCTTTGAGAAAGTTGCATTGTCGCTTGACATGGCTTTCGGCTTTACTTGTCGGCTTGTGGGTGTGGGAATTTAAGATTTTTTGAAGTGTCCCAGGATTTTGAGATTAAAGGTGCTGAATCATGTAGCAGGATATGCGGTCCACAAGTGTAGTGTGGATACCGTATAAGCAAGTTTTAACCCTCTTTTTTTTTTGCCAAATTTCTATCTATATGCAACAAAATGTCTATCTGCCACTATGTGGCGGTCACCATATTGAAAAATGCGTTGCAGTTCTTTTGAATTTATCCATCTTGGCGATGGAAATATCGACATGGCTAGTGATCGGTATCAATAAGATGTAATTTACTTTATATGGTTGGATATGTGTCCTTCTATTCCCAAAAGTATGTTTCTTTTAAGTATTCGTACTTCTATGAATAGTAAAAGGTTTACTAACCTGTAGGTTTATCAGATAGGATAATTATACCTTTTATACGTAGAGTAAAAGGACTAGATTCGTTAAAAAGTATGTAACTTGTAGAAGTAAGCATTTCCGACACTATAAAGCATATATAATTCTGAACAAAAATGCCACAGCCCCACTTGTCTTGCCAATATCTATCTGTTAAAAAAAAACTTAAACATTAAAAACACTTCTTTATTTTAATATGGCTCTGTGGCTGCAGTTCACGTTTCTGAAGAGTGGTTTCTGTTCTAAAATGATGGTCCTGATCTGATGATAGTCATTCGTTCATACGGACAGACGGACATGGCCAGATCGACTCGGCTATTGCTACTGATCAAAAATATACATACTTTATATGGTCGGAAACGCTTTTTTCTGCCTGTTAAATACTTTTCAACAAATCGAGTAAAGTAACGTAACGTGTACAATTTGTCAGATCGGACTACTATATCATATAGCTGCCATAAAGCGACCGGTCTGCCATAAAGTGTTTGTATGAAAAATTTCTAGTATTTCGGTTACTTATATGGGAACACAAATAATACAAAATACAAAAACCTTAACAAAACATAAAAAAGACATTCACATAGTGTACAATATATATGTATTATCATAAATGTTTCATTAATAGAAAATATAATACAAAAATAATTGATTAAAGTAAAGTACCTACAACTTTCAAAACCACTTTACATTTTACAATTTGAACAATAATAACCGGAGATTCACTCCTTTAAAGTTTGAATTTGTCTGCTGTGAACACAAGCTCGCAACTTTAGTTATATTTTTAGAAAGTACCGTTAGCTTTTCAAAAACAAACGGTTTAATTTTGAATGTTTCAGAACGTTACCATGTTGCCAACTATAACGCCGCCACGCCCACACTTCTTTAAATGTTTTGATAGTTTTCGTTTTATTATTTGTCTTACCTATCTATCGGTATACCAAAACATTTTAGCCGCGCTACTTCCTAAGCCCACAAGCCGCTCAAAACTGTCATGCTAACACGCTTGAATATATTATTTTCTGGCCATAAGGAATCTGATAGTCAAGGAACTCGACTATAGCATTCTCTCTTCGTTCTCTTCTCAAAATAATCTCTTTATTTATTTATATCCTTATATTATAGGTGGGGTCGCGGACATCCAGAGGAGTACACAGATGGTATGAATCTGGGTGAGGAACGCTTTGATTCAATTGATTCTGATAAAAAGCCTAGGGCTGGTCAAATTCTATGGATTCGTGGTCTAACTCGCTTGCAAACACAAGTAAGTGTCAATTCAATAACAACATTAACTTGTCTTAAAAAACTAGAACTAAACAATAATTACGTAAAAGGATCAAAAATTATGTATCATATTTGTTTAAGTAATGACATTTTTATGTTGTGATATCTTTTCATAAATTCATATTTCTATTCGTTAATCACATTTATTTCATTGATATATGATGATATCTTAGATATATATTTAAATATTTAATTATAATATAATATATATATTCAATATATAATATATTATATATATATACCTACCTAATACATATATATTTATAATAAAATCGATAATTAAAATATATATATTTATATATATATATATATATATATATAATATACAATTAAATATATATAAATATAATAAAATATATACCTACCTACATATATTACGTTATACTATACTATATATAATACATATATGTACATATATACAATTAAATATATATAAATAAATAAATAAAAAAATATATACATTTATATTGTATATATTATATATATTAGATATTATATACTGTATAGTATATATTATATTTTATTATATATTTTATATTTTTTATTATATATTATATATATTATATTATATTATATTTTTTATTTTTTATTATATATTATATATATTATATTATATTATATTTTATATTTTATATATTATTAATTTTATATATGTATATGTAAATAGGTATATGTATTATATATAGTTTTTATATATATTTATAAAGATTTTTTTTTAAATATACATAATACAGTTTTATTTAGACGATGAAAAAAATAGCTCAGTATGACATAGAACATAAGATATATTCACGTATATAATAATATATGTGCTTATAAAACGATTTCATACCAATCATTTTATTTTATATTAAAAATACGTGCGACTTATAATAATTTCGGACATTTTCCAATTTCGCGAACTCGATCGCATGTATGGGGGCTTAAAATTCAGTTTTCGGCCTAAACAATTATATATTTTATAAATGAGTCATTTGATAGTATAATTTACTTGTAACATTGTATTCGTGTCAATATGTATATATTTTTCGAACTTGACATACATTCACGAAAACTAGGAAATTTAAAGCGTTGGAGTATAGATTCACACACCTTAAACAAATTAAAATACTCGGCAAGCCGAGATCCCATTTATCGTTTTAAAAGGTAGGTAGGCAAAGTAAAAGGCTCTTTAAAACTTCTGCCTACATAACTTTTGTAGATTGATAACTGTTGCGTACTGATTTTCAAAATAAATAATAACTTTGGTGTAAGATACAGACTACAATGATGCCTCTATCTTGGCTCCTCACATTTTTCTAGCTCTCTATCTGTCCTTCTAGTTTTCGTCTACCGACTTACTTACTTATTTTTTACGTAAATTAGCTTTTTTAAACTGATTCCGATTTTTAAATGGATAAGAAACACAAAAGCCCAGAATACAGCGTCCCTGTAATCAGTCGATTTTTTCTCCTGTTTTAGTGTTTTGTAATGTTTTCTTATTGATCATTACTATATTTACTTCAGCAAACTATTTCTGGTTTTATACACTGTAGATTAGTTAATACTTGCATATATATAATATATATATATATATATATATATATTCTTGCATATATATATATATTCTACATATATACCTTAATTTAAATTTAAAGTAACTTATATGTGTCCAGATGTGCTCCCCCATACAATGAAATACTTTTCAATTCCTTTTATATCCTATGACCTATTAAATGTTTGTGTAAATATACTTATTATTAACACTTGGTATTTCCTTTCATTTTTAGTACTGGATTTTCTTGAGTTTCTTAAAACCAATCATGTAATTTTAGAAAAAAAAGAAGTATCTCATTAACTGAATTCTAAATTAACTTTAGTTTTCCGTATTTGGAACACTTTTGCCATGGGTTTCTTTCTTTTCTTTCCTTATAATACTAGTCTCTTTCATGGGACTATATTCCCTAATCTATAAGTCTCTTGCATACTTATTTAAAGGTTCTGCTGATCGCTTCCAATTAGAGAACTACGACATTAAATAACTCGGATTATAAAATTTAATATTAGGTTCAATGGAATGATTATATATTTTTATAACCTTTTAGAGAATATATTGATTTTAATTTGAAGTGTGCAAGGCAGTGATGGAGACGTTGGAGACATATAAAGTATATATATTCTTGATCAATATCAACAGCCGAGTCAATGCCATGTCCGTTTTTTTAATGCGTTTTTTAAATCGCAAAATAGTCTTAGCTTTATATATTCTTCTATATATTGCGGGCAGTATATTAGTAGGATCAGCCTGGATCGGCGCCCTATAAAAATGCCGTAGACATAGTCAGAAAAAATTCAATTTTTACAAGAAATCCTATCTTCGTTTTCGATCCTAATGCATTCGTTTTACACAAGCTTATATTTTCGGTTTAAATTTTATCTAAACTATAACATATGTAGCTGCCATAGGAATTAAATCAGATAATTAGAAAAGAACCCATGGTTTTGTTGTTAGTATTTATACATTTCACTTATTCGGTATAACCCAGTTTTTTTTATAAATTTTTTTTTTATATATTTTTATTTTTTATTTTATACAGCTGTGTTCAAAAAAATAACAGTGCAATGGAAACTAAGAAACACAAATGTATTTCTCCATGTCCCTTTTTGGAATCCACTTTTTATTCCACTTATTTTTGTAAAATGGAATGTATAGATATAGAAAAAAAGAAAATCCCGTCAGTTTTTCATGTTATCCTTTTTTTTATTTACATTCTTGAGCAAATTCGCCACTTTTAGGCTGTTCATAAGAATAGCAGTCTCTGGTTTTGTCCATCGTAAAGTCTCGAAATGATCAATATTTTTTAAAAAGTGAGTTTGGTTAAGATAATTCGTATATTTTAAAGGGCAATAAAAAAAAAAAAAAAAAATTTTATTTTAGGGGGTTGAGGACACCACTGCTCCCAGGAGAAAAGAATGTTAATTTTTAAGCTTAGAAAGGAAGGAAAAACATATAAGGACATTAAAAAAACCCTTGAATGTTCTGCCAAAATGGTATCCAATGCCATTAAATATGAATGGAAGCCCGAAAACCGTGCTACCATACGTAAAACCACAGATATAGAGGATCGGCGCATAGTTTGTTACAGCAAAGTCTATCCTTTTGCATCCTTTGGGGACATAAAGTCTGAGCTGAACTTGGGAATAAGCGACGTTACTATTCAGAGATGACTACTGAATCAAAATTTAAGTGAGAGGAGTCCACAAAAGGATCCCCTACTTAGCCCTAGGCATATTAAGGCAAGGTTAAGCTTCCCTAAAACCTACCTAATCTGGCCAGTCTCCAAATGGCGTAATATCCTTTGGATTGATGGGTCAAAAATAGTTCTATTTGGTGGAACTGGTTCACTACAGTATATCTGATGACCTCCAAACACGGAGTACCACCCAAAACACCCACTGATGACTTTCAATCATGGTGGACCTAAAATCCTGGTATGGGCTTGTTTTTTCTACAATGGTATGAGTCCATACCCTATGATTTATGGTATTATAGACCAAAACGCATATGCAAATATACTTAGTGATTTCTTACTGTCATATTCTGAATATAATATGCCCTTAAAATAGACATTCCAACAGGATAATGATACGAAACGCAGAAGCTCATCGGCTAAGAATAGGTTCACCCGAAATAGAATAGATGTAATGCAGTGGCCAGCATCATCTTCCGATTTAAACCCGATTGAAAACCTGTAAGGGGACATTAAACAATATGTGTCGAAAAACTCCCCGACGTCTAAGGCTCAGATTTGGCAAGTTGTGCAGGATGCATAGTCAAAAATTCCCCCCAAACGTTGGCAGGACCTGGTGGACTCCATGTCACGTGGGTGTAAGGCTGTGCTGGCTAACAAAGGCTATCCAACCAAGTATTAGGCCCAAATTAACACATTAAAAAGAAAAACTAAGTTCGTTCTTAGTCAAGATGATTTTTTTTAATATTTTTTCATAGCACTGCTATTTTAGTGAACACCTGAATTTCTACCTATTATGTTTTAATCTATATTTTCGAAACTATTGAAGAAATAAAAGTGAAACATTTGCTAAATTGTTTGAAATTAAATACCTAACGATATTATAAAAAAAATTTGACCATTAAAATTGTAAATCATAGGAATTTTTTAACTTAAACTCGCAGGTCCCAAGCACTGCTATTTTTTTGAACACAGCTGTATATAACTTTCGGCTTGCCGAAGCTGTCTTCTTGTTTTTTAGTAAATTTAGTATTTAAAAGTATATGACGTAAAATAACGCTACAGTTTCCATGTCAGTTACTCAGCGTGGCATATCGATAGAAATTGACAAAAAAATAATAATATAAATATTTTTTCAAATGTGCTGCACTAGGGTTTTTGCAAGCCTTAGAGTATCTTCTGAAACTTAATTGTCCTGCGTCTGGCCTCTAAAATCTGCAGGGTTTCTCTTGATGAATCGTTTTTAGTTTCCAAGTTCACAGTGAATAGACGGGCATGGCCGGATCAACTTAGAGTGATCTTGGAATGTGTATACTTTATAACGCTTCTTGCTACCTGTTAAATACTTTTAAATGAATCCAGAATAACATTTTGCTCTACACCATTACTCAGCTAAATGAGGTGTGAAGGGGATGGATATAATAAATTGTCCGACTCGAATATTTTCACATTCAGATGGATATGGATATTGATAAGGAAATCAAAATAGTTGCATAAAAGTATATATGCGTATAAAGAAGTTTTTACGCGTCCACATTATTATGAACGACTTCGTTCTATAGGTCGGTGGAAAATTATTTTTAATTTGGCATAGTTACATTTAAATTAAAATTAAATAAATTTATATAAATATATCGCCAACGGCTATTGAACAGATTCTTGGTCAGAACATATATTTGTAATAAAGGTAACTAGCCGTACGTGTGAACGTCGATATATCGGTTTTATACCAAATATATATCATATCAGTAACGCCTTATTTTTTTGGTTTTATTCAAACAAATTGCCACCCCACAGACTATTCAAAACTGTCTTTCCGAAATATTATCTTCCCTCCTTATTTAAAACTATTTTGTCCTCGTCCACTTTAAGTTTTTGACAAATTTAAATTTTATTGCGTGTCACAGTCTATAAAGTAAAAGAGAGTGAAAAGCCATAAGGGTGGAAAACAGTCGCTTTTCTGCTTGCATATCTAGATCTCACTCGCACTCTCTTTTGTTAGGTAACGGGTGTATACTATCTGTGGACTATGTCTATGACATTATTACCAAATTCCAGTTCCTTATCAGTGTCCTTTTTTCTTAGCTGCTTTTTAAGTAAAACGCCTATTAAATATGTGACGGTTTTAGAATGTAAAGTATTTTAAGGACATATTATTAAACAGCAGAACGCTAAGCCAAAAGTGATATGGGTAGGAAGCTAAGTTGCTTATTTATGCACCCGCGGCAGATAAATTTGCACATCTCAATGGGTCCCTTTAGAAGAATGGGTTCCCAACCATATAAGGTTTTTATTATCTTGATCTGAAACACAACCCAAGTCGATCTGGTCTGTCCGTTCGTCCGTATGAACGCTGTGATCTTAGAAACTACAAAAGCTAATATTACGCATGGAGATTCTAGTGACGCCTACACTGTCCAAGCTTGCTTCAGAAAGTTGGCACACACCTCAACTGTCATGCTCACACTTTTGAAAACTGTTTTGATTTTGTTTGATTAGATTATTATGTTATTATGTTATGATGTTTAATAGTGGACAAGACGGCCAATTCTATTGATATACCCAACAGATTTTGAAATTTCTAATTCGCACTCCCAAAAATGATTAATTGGTACCTGATAGTCGTGAAAGTTGAAACGCAAGCGTTCTCTCTTGCTTGTTTCATAAAAAGCTGACATGATAGCACTTAGCAACGGTTCTTTCGTTTAAAAACTTTTAAGTCCTCATTTTAAACATATGATTTAAAATAATATCAAGGTGTGAAGCAGTCCGACAGTTACCCTAAGGAAACTGGTTTACCATGTTTATCACTTTAACTGCTACGTGTTATTGATATTTCGCGTGTTCAATAAAACGTTAAATCAATGATTTTTACTTTAAATTAAATGCAAAATACTGGTGCCTGTTCCAATATTCACTTGGAGATAACTATTTGCGAATTTATTTTTAATTTTTGCTATAATATAATATAATACTTGTTTCACAGTTTTAAATCGCAGTCGATGTCGAAAAAGAATGTCCATGACTCCGGTCACTTGCGAACATACCTATATATTAAATGCTATATTTTATTAAAAAAATATTTTTTATTAAAGACAAATTAAACATTATAAAAAGTGAAAAAATAATAAAAAACAAAGGCCAATTCAATTTCGCGAAAACCTTTTGGAAGGGGAAATTGGAACATGGTGGAAAAATCTTATTCCATAGTCCTCTTTGCTATTTTATTCACTCACGGTGGAAAACAATTTCTTTAATGCTAATTGCTTAAATATTACTTAATCGTCCGGGGCGTATGTTGTTGGTTTCATGTGTTGATAAATTTTTTTAACTGTGGCTAAATACTTGAAAATAATTGTTCATCGCTAATCGCTATTAATCATATAATGATTGATGTTTATCGGAATACTCAACCTCACAACGTTAGTATTTGTAATACCGAATGTAAGAGTTTATGAGCGCATATATATTTGCAAACAAGAACCACAATCACCATAAACATCATGCAAAAAATGTTACTAAACCATCTAATATTATTTCAATATTTTTCGTCCCTTTAATATAATTATTGCTTATCCATTCCCGATTGATTCAACCTACAACATAAATTATTATAAAAAAATAATTGGAAAACTATATTAAACATAAAAACAAAAAAATTAATAAACCTGCAAAAATTAACTTATTTTCTTTGTACGTATGACTATCGTCACTCCCATCATTAATTGCAATTGAAAACTCACGTGCAAACTCAACTAACGACCAGATTTCAGTACCGGTAAGAATTGTCTATGATTTTATGTATTGGCAGCTAGACAGTGTTTTGTTATATCAAAAACAAAAATCATCTCTAAATATTATAGTTTTGTTTAAAATTGTTTTTTATTTTGATTGCACCCTGACATCAATGAGAGCTTATTATGTTAATATGTATTTATTGTCATTCATGTTACTTACAGCTCTTAAATTTTTTTCTTACTGTAAATACATATTTATGTGCTATATAATTTTATTTTAAAGGATTTTCACAATTTGATTTTCTCAGTATGAAAAGAAAGATGTATATACATGTATCTACCATTCTGGAAAGGACACAGTTTCAAAGTGGGCAAAGCTTACTTTATAGTTCCGAGGCTATCAGATCATAAGAGTTAAAAGATCATAATGACCAGATTGACTTGCTGTTTTTTTTTTAATTGTTATTCTCATATATTTCGTTTGCCTATTTAATGAAATTCGAAATATTTTTGACCCCTTAAAGCAAAAGTTACTAACAAATAATGAGATATACCGAGGTGCTATCTAAAATAGTTTGTATTTTCGCAAATTGGTATTTGGTATATTGGTATTGCCAAGGCTGTAAACCCATATTAGTTTGGCTTTGGTTCGGTTTGTTGCTCGAATGTTAACGATTTATGATAGGCTTACGGTAGGTTTGCAAAGGCGAAACGATGTTTCGGTCCGAATTAGGACCGAATTAATTTAGTAAATTAAATTTAGCTTCTTTTATAATTATTCTTTTACATTTGTTTATATTTTCGCCGTCGTCTTCTTGTTAATTCTTATAATAAGACGTTTAAATTCAATTAGCCATTCAATAGACCGTTTTTATGTAGAAATGGGCTTATTGTTTTTACAAACTCGTACACCCCAAGTATTAAACCTTTGTCACCGTAAAAAAGTATTTAATTTTTTCTGCAACCAAACCCGATTAAAAAAAGGGACCCGATTCGTTTACAAAATCAGTCGGTGCTCTGTTTAATGGTCTGGTTTGTTTTCTAAAAAATTAGAACCACTCCAAACCGAAGAAGTCGAGCGTGTGATTTCGGTCTCATGTCTAACAATCTTTCCTTTTTAATATATGCTAATACCAATATATATAATATATTTTTTACATCTTAAATTATTAAAGATCAAAGTGTTAGTAAGGTTGCTTTTTCTGACGTCAAGCCAACCCAACAAAAAATGTTGTCCGATATGGTACTCATTTTTTTAATACACCCACTTATTTCAGAAGACTTAAAAATCTAGTCCTTGGTTTTGTGAATGTCCCCAACAGTGTTAGAATTCTCTATTATTTTTTTGTAATCGATTAGTTAGTATAGTCTATAGTGAATCCAAGGGAATTTATGAACATATCAACCATGTCAAATGACATGGTCAATGCGTTTTTTTTTATTTCTGACTGGGTTTATGTTATAGGAAGTATGAAGGAATACAAAGAAAAAGTTAAAGCTTTTTATTTGTATCTTGTATCTTGATTTTACTATTATTCATTGTAATACTATGAAATACGATAATAAAAATGCCTCTAAGATATTTTTTAACTGTCCTCGTGCACAGATTAAAAAAACACACATATTAAAAGTAATTTCTTAAATCGTGTAAAATTGGTTTGGTTATTCGTTATTTTTAGAACAGTTATATAAATTTTGGCTAGTTTAGCAGTTTCAAAATTTTTGGTTATACCAAAAAAAATAATTTATTCATCCCAACAGATCGACAAATACACGACTATTTGCATATTATATACGGGCTGTAAGGTTTTATTAGTCATTAAAAGATGTGGCTAATCGAATTATATCGATTACAAGTTTTATTTCTGCCATTGCGTTCCTGATATCATTTTTGTATTAAGTTCACTATGCAGTTTTGCATGCAAACGGAGTATCCCAACTTACAATTACTCAAGTTTCTACTTCTCTACTTATTCACAAAGTACAAATGTACAGTATTTTTTTTTATATAACGGTATTGTTACTGTAAACTTAATAAAAATAACTCTGAAATAAGCTAATGAAGTTATATTAATGAACAATAACAACGGTTTACAGGTAGCACCAAAATGTATAGTTATATTAAAATTGACTAAAATCCTTAAAATATACTTAAAGGATAGGCATTATATTTGAAAAAATGCGTTAACCTAAAAAGTACATGAAAATCAAAGTATCCAGTTGCCATATATTTTTCACAAGGCGTTGTTATATTCTACCGCTGTTAAAAGTTCTATGTGTATGAGTATATAAATGGTCTTATAAATTAGTGTATCTCTTAACCAAATGACAAATAAACAGTAAAATGTTTTATGAATAGGCATAGAGATAATAAATCTATGATCTTTTACACAAATCTTCTTTTTCTACGCATCATACATTCATATTTATGTATATACATATATACCAGTCTTTACATTTTACTTGATCATTTTTTATTATTATACAATTATTGATTGATCCGTTTTAAATTTTGATTATCGTTTGTTTCAAAAGTAATTATGAGATATTTGTTATTAATTTTTGTAATTTAAAGCTGGCGGAACCAATACGAGAGACTGAAGTGTAATTGACAGTTGCAATAAAATATCAACAAGCTCTGCATAAATGTAACATTAAAACTAACCAGCAATTATCCTCGCAAGGTCGAACACTGATCTAAGTGTTATGAAATATGTGTTTTACTTTACCTTTTTAAAAAGCAAATTGATTACATTTTCTTATGTTCATTTTATGTTTAAATTTAGATAACAACAAAGTAGAACGTAATGATAAATAACGCAATAGTAAAATTGTATAGGACCTTAAACTCTTGCACCGATAAAATAGTCTCGCAGACAGAATGTGTAACTTTATATTTAGTTACATATAAATTTCTTAAATGTTTGTTCTCTGAAACTGCGTGTAAGTATAATCAATGATTGGAATAAAATAATTGTATTCAAACAAAAAATCAAATAATTTACGGCAACTTCAATTAATAAAAAAACATTAATACTTAATATTACTGAAACGAATCAAATGCTAAAACAACTATAATTGCAACAAAAATTAATCAATCGATCACCTCCAATAGATGCTTCAGTTACTAATTTAAACTACAAAATTCAACTACAACAGCAACATCGGGCTAAAAGTGTCTTCTGCTCTGCATCAAGTTCTGTATGCTTACTACCTTTTCTCTGATTTCTACTAAACTTTTTTCTACAACTACAATATATTCAAAACAAAAGCTAATCCAACTCGAAACTTCTAAATGGGCATTCAAACGTACGTAATTAAAATATTCATATTTAATTTACTTTAATTAAAACAATGTTAAAAAGTTCACCATGCACGTCGATAAAAATAAAAACTTTAGCAATAAAAATCGTTAAATAATGAATGAGTGCATATGCCGCTAAGTGTAAAGCTCGCCTAATATATACCTAAGCTTTCCTTTGATGTTTGCGGAACCTTACGCCCAACTATACCAGCACAGAACTAATAACAAATGCTGTTCGAACTTCGCCCTTAAGCCCAGAATGTTTTAATTTGTTCTTTACGTTATTATTATAAAGTAAATGTAAATGTAAATGTATAAAGTAATGCTGGAATTACAAGAAAAAGATTGAATACCCTTTTAAAGGGCATTTTAAAAAAAGTGGACAATATTTTTGTGGGATTTTTAAAATATTTGTGTAATAATCACAATTTTTCTTAAGTAAGTCAATAGACTTGCCTACGTGACGATTTTACATGAAAATCGAAATAGTGTGTTATTTATATTTCAAGATATTGAAACGGGTTATATTTCTTTAAAAATATTTAATCGGAGCAGATCATTCAAAATTCTTTTTTATTGTTACTAAAAATTGGTATGTGTTACCCTTTGGTTTCTACATAAATCTTTGTTATAACATCCGTCTTTTGGTACTTAGCTTTACATTTTTTTTGTTTTTTTAAATTATCATATTTTGTAATAGTCAGCAGACACTAATTATATTTACTCTTTCTATTTACAAGGTTAATTGTATATATGTATTCATATTTGTTTTTTTACTATGTATATTGCCGGATACTATTTGTTTCTGTACTATTTACAAATACTCCTGATGTATAGTATTAAAGGAACCGTTACGCAACTAGAGGCGTGCGAGAAAGATGAAAATATGCTAAAAAAAAAAAATAAAAAAATGAAAAGCCAGCGGCGTCCGTACGTTCATATAAACGTCGAGATCTATGGAACTATAAAAGCTATAAAGTTGAGATTAAGCATACAGATTCTACATACAGCGCAAGGTTGTTGACCCATGTTGCCACACAAACCGCCCAAAACTGCAAAGCCCACACTTTTGATAAATGTGTTGATATATTTTCACCTTTTTAATAGTCATACTCTTTTGCAAAATGTTTTCATTTTTCTTTGTTTTATTGTTTGTCTTTTGCCTTTAAGTCTCCCAATATACATCGATATTTGAGAGACGTCTATATCAATCCATACCTATGGTATATGGCAACGGATTTTCACATTTCTCACGATCTATATATATCGCTCGAGCGATCGTGAGAAATGTGAAAATCCGTTGCTTTCCAGCTGGCATACCTCTTCTCCATCACACCATTTCCGTCCGTCCGTCCTTTTTTAATTTCTCAGATACCTGTTCCAAAAATGAAAAAAAAAATTTCCATGTACTAAGATGTAGAAATTTTACGTCTAACGACTTAATTACAACATCATGCAATATAATATGTGCCTAAAAAGTTATAAATACAAACAAAAAAAATTCTAGAAAAATTATTCTTCGCTTAGTTGGATAGGTTTTATACCCGTTACTTGTAGAGTAAAAGGGTGTACTAGATTCGTCGAGAAGTAAGTAAGAGGAAGCGTTTCCGACTATATATTGATCAGGATCAATAACAACAGAGTCGATATGATCAGGATCAATAACAACAGAGTCGATATAGCCATGTCCTTCTGTCCGTATGAACGTCGAGATCTCAGGAACTATAAAAACTTGAAGGTTGAGATTCGCAAACAGATTCTAGAGACAAAGACGCAGCGCAAGTTTGTTGACCCATGTTGCCTAGCCCACAAACCACCATTTTTCATAATTTTATTAGTCTTGTTAATTATTATCAATTTTCCAAATACTTTTTGCCACGTTCACTCTAACGTCCTAAAGCCGCCGAACCGGTGACGCCCACACTTTGGAACAATTTTTAAATTTTTTATCATTTTATTCCCCAATATCTACGATATCCGAGAAAAATTATGAAATTTCGCGTTCGCATTCACACTAGCTGAGTAAGGGGTAGCTGATAGTCGGGGAACTCGACTATAGCATCCTCCCTTGTTTAAATTCGAATCTGTCTCATGTAATAAAATATTATATACGCATGCTAAGAATTTGGTATTTTAATATCTACAGTACACGTATGTATAACACAACTACCTAACCGGCAATGCAAAGAATGTATATTGCTTAGTTTAAGACTATATAGTTGTATACAAAGCGCTTTACTGACACCCGACAAAAATAATTTGCTTTGTGCTTTTTTTTTTATTTATCATTTAAAATTGCTTTTTTTTATAGGAATTTACATACAATATATGCAAAAATATATATGTATATGTTGTAACTGTAATGTTGTTTCGTTCGTTGTTTTCTTTATGCTTATGTTTCCGTTTTTGTTCGTTTTTTGTCTAATTTTGTTTGTTTCAGTTGCGTGTGATTCGTGCTTTCCGCTCGACATTGGAAGACCTAAGTGAGCGCCGATCGATGCACAGCTTACATAGCTTACGCAGTCCCCGTACGGGTATCCCAGTTGCAGTGAGCGGTGGTCACCCGTTGTACAATTTTAATCTACTGAACCCCAATTACATCAAGCACCAGCAACAACAGGAACCAAAACTACCCCCGCAGACTCAACAAAACGTGTCAAGTGGCATGCTGTCGCCGGACATATCTTATATTGACGAAGACCCGCAACAGCAACAGCGTACTTTACACAACGGACTAACTTCCCAGCGCTCATCAATGCCCTCAAACTCAAACGCCCCTTCCTCCAGTCAAAGCTTCTCTAAAATCGCACAAACCTTACAAAAAAAAATACGTGATAACAACGAAACTAAACATTCCAATGGACAGAATGAGACTCGAATTTAAATGGTTTTAGTGGGTTTTTGCACCAAATATGGTTAAGCCTATAACAATTCCAAATTAGACTGGTTATGCTTCTTAAAGCGCAATCCCAAATGAATGGCCCAGCTCAACATGGCTATTAAAATATTTGCTTTTATCGAAACAGTATGTTAAAACAAAGGTGAATGCGCCATATTTTTTTGATTAAACTTTTAACTCTAAAGAGGCAAACTTAAATTTATTAAGCTCCTTAATTCAAATGTGCATGTATAGTAGTAAGCGATTTCGAAAATGTAACATTATTTATATAAATTAGTTTTTTCCAAAACCTTATAAGAACACCCTATAGAAAGTTAACCAATAGTTCTCTAACTATAATGCCTAACTATTCAATATAAAAAACGTGAGCAAGCATGCATTTTACAAAACTAACTTGTTTTGCAAAAAAAATGTATTACCTCATTTGTATTATTACTAACACAATTTCAGATCTTATGTGTATTTTCTCTGTATTACCGAAGTTTTAATCATATGAACTTCGTTGTTCAGTACATTAACCTACGCTTTCAAATTAACATCACAAAATTCAAATGCCGTTTTTTTCTATATCTAATATATATATTTACACATTTGTACATTTATACTGAAAATGTCTGTAAACGCGATTTATCGTACGATGTAATCAAATTTATATAATTAAATATTCAAATATGTTGGTCCATCTACTAGGGAAAATCTTGTTTTCACAAATGAGAACATACAAATTAATAAAAAATGCTGTATTTCTATTGATATTCTAATCGCTCGTTTACGTACGTGAGCATACGTAATAAATGGGTAACGGGATGTTAGTGCATCAGAAAATGTTTTATATAATAATTACTTTCTTCAGCATATATAAAACAATTGTCATAATTTCCCGTAACCGACCTGGTGTGTCCTTTCCAGAATTATTATTAGGTAAAAATCTGAATCACATCCTCCACTTTTACTACCACTATTACATAAATAATTGTGTTTTGAAAATTTTACGAAAACGTACATTGTTATGATAATTACATATTTTTGTTTTCTTTTAAACACCAAGATCCTAATTAGTTTAACATATATTTATTTGCTTTTAAAGAATTGAAAAATAGTACAGTAAAGCCAAAGTGTTTGTAGTGATCCATTTTATAGCGACAAGATTAATATAAATTTCAACCTCTTTATGACTATTTTACTCTTTCCCACTTATTTTTTCTGTATTACTTTCTATCTCCCTCTCTTTCTCTTCATTCTTAAAGGTAATAGGCGGCGAATTGCAAGAACGCTTGATTCCGGTCCCATATAGCAAGAGCAACACTGATCAAGCTGTAAGCCTTAACAATTTTGTTTTATGTTATTTTTACAGTTTTAAAATAAGACGCATTATTAAGTTCAATCTCGACTAAAGCGTAACTATAAGAACTAACCATAATTTACTTGTAGTACGTTTGTCTATTCACTAAGAACACAATTTTAATTTTTTTTAAATCGTCTGTTTGTCCGTAATAATAAGATAATGAAAGGCAAGGCACAGGCTTAATTAAATATGCCGAATTTTTAACCCACCTAATGGAACTGATACTATATTAATGATAATAAAAGTAAAAGTTCAGAATCCCAATATATATCCAATATATATATGGTTGTATTTCGTTTTTAATTATGATTTAGTTGGTTTTTCTTGCCCACTGGTTTTTGCTTTAAACTTCTATCATGTAGAACAACGATCTACTTAGTTGTTTAATGTGTTTGTTCGTCACCACTTAAATAAAATCAAAAAAAGGTTGTCGCATAATGCATGAATAGTTGGTAAATTGCCGAGTTACTGCCGTCCGAATTATCAACAACATAAGCGAAATATTAAAAAGAAAAAAATTTGTCCGTCTGAATTAATTGGTATTTGGATATCCCATTATTAGCTTAATATCTAACTTATCATTCATGTGTCGCATCTGCTCGTAGTAAGAATTGTCAAAATAATATTTGTATTTAGTTTGAACTACACATATACATAAATGAAAGTATGTTCAAATGTGCATAATTGGATCTTTAGCTTGACTGATTAAAGATGTTCTTCTTATACTATTGTTTATGTCCATTTTGTCACTGTTCTCGGTTTTGTTCTTTTCTTTTTGCTAAATATACGCTTAGATAAGAGTGGTAAACGCATTCCGCCAGGGTCTGGACGCCCGTTACGGTGATCACACCAACACATCCTTGGCAGAGGTATTGCGTAAGCAGACTTCGTTGAGCAAACGCCTTTCGGAAACGTCTTCCATTGAGTATGCCGATAATATACCTGATGAGCTGACCATACCCGAAATTGATGTCGAACGTCTATCATCCCACAGTCATACTGAAACTGCAGTTTAAAGTTCAGTGGAATCCATATCCATATGAAAACAAACCGCACACATTCTAAGAAATAACAATTCTAAGAAATCCCTAGCACAGCTTAAGTGCTTTAGAATTTTTATAAAAAAGGTTTTGTTCAAGATAACAGCAAATGTAGCTGTGAATTGGTTAAAGAGCATTTTGTAATTCAGCAAAAAAAATCCGTAACGAAAACGTAAATTTGCGATTTCTTTTGTTAGTATGTGTGCTAACAAAATACAAAAAGTACTTAATATAAATATAACTGTAATGCAAGGGCATACATACATTGATTATAACCACCTTTAACTCGAAATGTAAGCGGATCGGTTTTGTCTCGCACACTGAAGCCATTAATTAATATTTTATCGTATTTAATGTAATAAATGATTAAATGAATAAACATGTTTTTATTTACTTACACGTGGAAGAGGTTAGCATTAGCATAATAAATCGACCAAACAGTGCAAAAGATACAGCAAAAGCACGGTTCTATACCGAGGACCAAAAGATTTTTTTAATTTAAATGTTCGTGCTACTTCGGCAAAAATCCTTAGGTACTCTGTCGTGAATCGAAAGCCCGAGTTCATTCCTCAAAATCTACGCGTGCTTAGAGTTAATAGCTATTTGTATAGTCGTTGACATCGAGTATGAGTATTGTTTCGTAATTGAGATAATAAAGGAACAATCCGACTCCGTTGAAGTTAATTTTAAGCCCGTACGAATTGAGTTATGAGCTAAGCTGCAAACATTACGTATGTTAGTAAAAATCGATCATAAGAAAAAGATAAAAACACTTTATCCTGTTTTATTTAGCTTATTTTATTTCATTTTTTAAATTTAAATACATGATATAGTCAAAAACTAAAGTATTTGTCTTCGTAAACCTTAAAATTATTAGAATTATTCTGAAAATTCACCATATATGGAATGATCACATAGAAGAGAGCCAAAAGGGCTACCCAGAATCATACAAGACCCATACTTAAACAGAAATGAAATGAATGCCGGAATTAAATAGATCTCACATTTTATTAATGTTGGTAAAACAATTTATATATGTACACAAACTAATTTGGATTTCAAATTCTTGAGCTCCTTAGTATTGCAATTATGATTTTGGTTATCGCTAAAATGAATTAAATATTATAACATGTTTCGATAATAAAACAATAACAAATTTGTATAATAAAGAATTAATTGAAATATATAAAATAATAAGTTATACTTGGTAAGCAAAAGTTTTTTTTATCCCAAAACACATTACAGCAGAAAAACTATAAGCTAATGTTTTTATAACGCTATGTCGAATCATAACTCGTCAGTAAAGCAGCATCAACAGGCTCTAAACAACTGGGACAAGTTAGACTTCTCAACAACCAATCATCTATACAATTAACATGATAAATATGCATGCAAGGTAGATAACGTACGGCTTCATTAACACAAAATTCAGCCATGCAGATAACACATTCTCGTGCTTTCTTCGAGCTCCCGTCGTATGTTCCTATTGGCAAGTACTGCATTAATCCAATACGCTTTGCAATTTTCACTTGATTTTCATCGGAAAGTTGACGATTATTAGAAGATGGTGTTCGCGTTGTCGAAGCCGACGTGGAAGAGTACAATTCTCGTTGATAATGCTCTCCCTGCTGAAATTAAAGTTTCATTAAATCCGAGGGATATGTACTTTATTTCTAATTCGTGAATAGCAGAATTTAGATTATTTTTATATTATAATTATTGTGAACATAACGTTGAGACACAAAAAATAACTTTTAGATATTTAAGTTAATACCAAATTATAAATTATATTTTTAAGTGAAATTGTGTTCCCAAAATGGATTTTGTGATGATCTTTGTTGATGTAATGAGGAACGACGAGGACCACACCTTCTGCTGGCTTGTCTGTGATTCCTCCAGTAATTAGTAAAGATCAGTAGTCGGCCATTGAATACCAAACTAGAAGAAAACAGCGAATATTTGGGGGAACCCTTACCTAATTCAGCCAATCACAAAGTACGCATTTAGGCTGACGGCAGAGTGCGCGCGAGAAGCAAAATGATAATATTGGCCAAGAACGAGCGATAAAGAACTCTATGCATTTTTAAGTGAAATCGCTCGAAAAATGTCAGAGTGAGCGAGTTGCGAGCTCAAGCGATATAGCGAGAGCAAAGCGAAAGAGCAGTTTGCAACCTGCTTTATTGCTTCAACTCCCTCAGAGCGTACGATTTTTATGTTGTATTCTGTGCTTTCATTACCGTTTATGAAATAGACATCCGCGCATAGTTAAAGAACATTTCTGAGTGGTTTCGAAAGCCATTATATAAATTATTGAATTCGCCTTTTTCATTTCTATTGCAGTTAAGGAGGTGGACGCCAGTTTTCTTTTTAACAGAAAGCTAATAGTTGTAACAGGCAGAAGAAAGCGTTTTCGACCCAATAATGTATATTAATTCTTTATCAGAATTAATAGCCCTGTGGATCTGGCCATACCGATCTGTGCATTTGAACGTCATGGTCTCAGTAACTAGAAAGTTGAGATAAAGCATGAAGATTGTTTTCAAATTTTGGCTTGCCTCAAAGCAAGCAAAACGTCTACAATTTTTATTGATTTGGCAAACACATTTTGCTTCGATCACAACATACCTACCAAAACTGACACGCGCACTCTTTTAAAAACAATGTGTGATCTTAAGTTATATTTTTATTAGTCTTTTAAATTTCTATAGATGGACGGCCAGATACTTGCAGTCTGTTGAATATCCTTTCCGTGTATGTTTTGTAGTACATTGACATTGGACTTTACTTCTAAGGATATTTATATACACGCTTGTACCAATACATAGCTAAGCAAGCTACTGCAAGTATATTATCGCTAAAAGATGTATTATACTATTTCTTACGCGATTTGGCTCGTTTCAAACTTTGCGATAAACACTAATACAGCACACAACGTTTGGTCATTTATTTATTACCTTTACTCAACAAATTGTAGTAACTAATAAATAACGTATTGTTACTAAACGAGACATTCATTAAATTATATGGATGTATTTGGTTGATTACGATTCGGAACTCAACGTTGGAAGAATCATGTTTTTGTCAATTCTGAACGTCAGTAGAAGGTATAAGTATTCGTGGTCAATCTTTTTTTAAAAACCTTTTTTTTTTATAAATTTATCGGAATTAAGCAAAATAATGAAACCTTTAAAACAATACAATACCGATCAGTACCAATCCTTAAGAAATCTTTAAAATGCCCAATAATTTCGTAGCAATTGTTTTTGATTGCCAAGTAATCCGTAATCCATCAATTTACTTTACTTCATTTAATAGTATCTTACAAGTTTAAAAATATTCTCTTCTAAACACTCTTATTAGCTGGAAACGTTTTCGTTTTGGGAAATTGTCACGCGGGAAACTCCTGGGTGTATGTTTTTTGAGTATAAAATCTACATAATTTTGCAAATATCTTCGTTAAGAATAATAAAAAAAAATAATCTAAAATATTGATTTTGAAGGCTGTTTTATACAAACCCTTTGTTTTAAAAATAATTACTGACTGAGAATCTTTCGCCAACTAATTAAAACCATTTTTAATGTAAGTGTTGAAGATTGAGTAATTCATTTTTAATTTAGTAAAATAATAATTAGTAAATATTCTTTTAATAGCTTAAGTCGACTATTATCGTTAAAACTCGCACCAGTGGATTGGTACTTACATGATACATTGGCTGTGTCCCGCTGATTTGACTGTCATTGCCGCGTAAAAGTGAAATGTCATCTGAAGTGCTAATTTTTAAGCAATTACCCATTTCATGCGTTTTACGAAGTTTTATCTGAAATATATGCACACGTTAAGAAAATTTATAAAGACTGGTTTTATCTTGTATTTTAGTTCAGTTGTATAACTTTAGATTTTAATGCAATGTAATCTTGTTTTAAAAGTTGTACATAACAAACACAAAGTAAAAAGAAAGATAAAATTAATAGATTGGCTGAAATGCAGAAATCAACTTAGGAAGAATGTATTCCCCTTTGCCACTTACGCGATGAAATAGATCGTAGACGGCAGTGCGTTGGTAGGAAGCGAGATGGCAAAGGACAGATAAGGAATTACCCCCGATAAACAACGCAGCCGGGTTGTCGTCCCTTCACCAAAGATATATAAATAAGTTTGCTTATGGGAATTGCTCTGGCTAATTACTATCCAGAGGCAGAAGACGGTGAACGGAAGGAGCAAAATGAAGTCAAGGAAACGGGTATCTAGAATACCAGTCGCGCTCTAATCAGAGCCGATAGAAACTATTAGCGAACGAGAAAAATCACTATTTCAATGGTATAGTAAATAGAGTAGTAAATATTTTGCACTGTAGTTTGATGGGTAACACACATATGCAAAATCGCGATGTGCGGTTTATCGATAGAAATGGCGAAGACATAAAAATATACAATAAAAAATACTCTTTATGGTGGGCACGACTGTTTTCCGCGGTTACTGGACATAAGTTGTAAATCTTCGTACTATAAAGTTTACGGGGTCAGAAACTTTAATGGCTTAAACTTACCTGTTACTTTTCGTAATATGTAGTAAGCCCTTTTACTCTACGAGTACCACGTATAATGATAAAAAATCTAAGAACTGTTATGGTTTAATATTTAAATACCTTTACTTAAAAAAATTGTTGTTTCTTAACGAAGAAAAATGGAAGAAAACTATTCATTCCCTACAAATTCGGAAATGAATAAGTCGGTACGTATGTATGTGTATAAAATGCACAGATGTATAGACAACATTCATAATAAACAGACCTAATATTCGAACAAGCAACTTAGTTAGTTGATTTAAAAGACTTATAAAATGTGACTTTCTTTGAAATTAGACTGTGTTCGACTTAATAAAGCCTGATTCATTGCATATTCGTAGATTATTTACCTATATGACAACAAATAAACCAAAATCAACAGTGCTATTAATAGTATGACCTTAGGTTACCAAACTGTTTATGTAAATGGTCTAATACACGTTGTGCACTGAGACAAATTACATTCTCACGGTGCGCCTTACAATCATAATACGGAATACAGCCCTCCATTAAATTTGCAGTACGCGCCAGTGATGTATTCCTAAATAACTTTTTAAAAGTAGTTATATAATAAATAATATATAACGAACTTGAATTGCTTATGTCATATAATTTCTAGCGATATCTATATATATGCCAAAAGAGGAATTATAGTAGGATAACACACGGTGACACCAGGAAAATACTATATACAGAACGCCATAATATATTTACAGACTTTACCATATTAAAATTAACTGGTGTTCGATCATATTAAATTTTCAGAAGAACAGTAGCTTAAAGAAAATTCGCGTCACTTGCTCTCCATTCGAACAATTATTCTTAAAAACATTTTAGGGTATTTTTCTATTTTTTTAAATTTCACATGATAGCAAATAAAAAATAAGTTACAAAAGTTTTATCCACAGACAAGGAAAGAAAAAATGTTTAAAAACTATTACTCAACATCGGAGCGTGCATTACTGATTTCGTCTGTACCAAATCGGTTGAAAATGCTTTGTACCATTTCTAAAGTACATAGAATATATATAAAAATTATTAAAGGTATCAATTTATATCGGACCATCAAAACCGTTTTCAATGAGTTTGAATAAAAAACTAAGGGGTAAAACATGAAATATAATAACTTAAAGGCACTGTTCATAGTCTTGGAACATTGCGTACGTATGTACAAATTTTATAGGTTGAGATGTTTATTGGTTGAAGTGTTTTTGTAGAATATGGTATAAGTTCCACAGTTGATTGCTGCTATATGCGTTTTTAAAATCTAAATAACGCTCATCTCTAGCGATTGAGTTGGCAAAAACATGTAACTTTGATGATATTATGCTCATTAAAATTAAGTTGGGCAATCATGGCTGAAGAGACAATAATTCTCATTTTATTAGTGTTGGTTATGCTTGTGGGGTCTTATTTGGCAGGGAGCATACCGATGTTGATGAAATTAAGCGAGGTCGGTACTAAACAATGGCATTTTTAAATACAAAAAATATTAAATGTGAGGTATTTGGAGCACCACTAGTGCATTAATTTGATCTACTTAATAAATGTCATTAAAGGAAAAGCTAAAATGTGTCACTGTGCTGGGAGCTGGATTGTTAGTGGGAACTGCTCTCGTTGTTATTATTCCGGAGGGCATTCGATCATTGTATGTGGGGTTTGGCCAATCCCAAAAACGGACATCGGTTCCGGAGCAACCAGATTACTCACAGACCATTGGACTTTCTCTTGTGCTTGGATTTGTCTTCATGATGTTGGTGGATATCTCTCAGCGGAAGACTAATTTTGGAAGTAATAAAAAAAACAATGCCACACTAACTCTTGGATTGGTTGTGCATGCTGCAGGTAAATAAGCTTATATTGGGGTACCCACCATATCTTAAAATTGGCGTACTTTTGCAGCTGATGGAGTTGCATTGGGAGCAGCTGCCACCACTAGCCATCAAGATGTTGAGATAATTGTATTTTTAGCTATAATGCTTCATAAGGCACCAGCAGCATTCGGATTAGTGACATTCCTACTGCACGAAAAAGTAGACAGACATCAAATTCGCAGACACCTAGTCTTATTTTCCCTGTCGGCTCCCCTTATGACTATTTTAACGTATTTTGGAATCGGACAGGAGCAGAAGGACACGTTAAATTCCGTAAATGCCACTGGTATAGCTATGCTATTCTCCGCTGGAACATTTTTGTACGTAGCAACTGTTCATGTTTTACCAGAGCTTACCCAAGGGGGATTAACGAAGAGCGATCAGCATGATTATTGTTTGCTAGAGGAATCTCGAGGTGTTGCTACGAATGATTTGAATGGAAGTAATAGTATTCAAGCATTAAAATATAGTGAATTGGTAATTCTGATTTGCGGCGCACTGCTTCCCCTAATTATAACATTTGGACATAATCACCAGTAATGCACACATACATTTTTCTTAAATAAGATGAATTAAAAGTTAAGGGATATTATGCAATATACATACAGATGTTGGATTTAATTTCTCGGATATATATTCACATTAAGTGCTTTGCAAAATGATTTTTTAATGAATTGTCGCATGAAAGTCAAATTTGGCACCGACGTCAACTTTTGTCAGTTTTCTGTAAAGTTTAGTTACTTAAGAGGCCTTATTATACGAGAATGTAAGTAAACTAAGCAAATTTAGAAAAATGTGTATTTATTTCCATTAATTTACGTTCTCAGAATAGTTATAAAAAGTAAGAGACGGCTTATAGGCAACTAGGCAACGTCACAATTGGTTCACTGGATAACGACTTCTTTTACGGCCTTAGAATACGAGCTTAGATTACGGATTTCTATAACTATTAATGACATGACTTTCTACATTTCTCGATACATTTCGGCGGCTTTTATACTTTAATTCTGCTCAACTTCTTTGCGGAATCTTTTTCTCGCGCTCTTTTTTTCCGCTGTCTCTCGACCGACTTCAAACTGCTTGTCTCTCTGTCTCAAAATCCATCTCAATTCTTGTTCGTAGTTAGCTTTTCTAGTCAACACCTTGGAACCAAACTCGAATGGTTCTTTTTGTGTGGTCCTGCAGAAACAAAATCCATGGAGCAACCTTGCGTGAAACATCCTTCTTCCTTACAGTGTGTGTAAACGCTGCTCAATCAGTTACTAATACAAAGTTTAGCAAGTTTGTAATGGCCGAGCTATGCGTGCGTATCCTCTTATAAACCTGCGATAAAAGCCAGTCAACCCTAAAACGACTTTAATGCTTTAATATTCTTCGGGATAGGAAAATGTTTTACCGCTCGAGTCTATTTAGATGCAGGTCAAATCCTACCGTTTTAAACTGCATTACCGAGGAAATCTTTTTTTTCCCAGAATACGGATTTTTTCATTTTATAATCAATCAAAGACAAGCGGCTACCTCCAGGACTATTTAAAGCTTTTCCAAGATTAGATTATATTAATATCTACCGACATGTCGTATATGATAATGTCATCGATATAAATATGTATCATATCTCAGCCAACAAGATCTTGGAAAACGGCGTTTGTAAATCATATAAACGTAGCTGGCGAGTTAGTGAACTCCAACAGGACTCCCTTCGCTATAAATGCTGTGTATTATCGGAACTTCTCTTCTACCAGAACGTGAAATCCACGACAAATAGCTTTGCTGCCTGCAGTTTTTCGATAATATCATCAATATCAATATAATATCACCGATATCATATACCGAATATCATATACCGCTATATCAGCGGTACGGTTAAGCAATTTTTTAAAACCAAGGCGTTAAGTTAATCCATTTTTTTTTTGACTATTTTTTGACGACCATTCCGAAACCTGATCTCGATTCGCTTCGCTTTCAACCATAGAGTATAGAAATGTTATCCTTTTTTTATTTACATTCTTGGGCAAATTCACCACTTTTAGGCTGTTCATAAGAAATGATCAATATTTTCTAAAAAGTGAGTTTGGTTAAGTTAATTCGTATATTTTAAAGGGCAATAAATTAAAAAAAAATAAAAAAATTTTATTTTAGTGGGTAGAGGACACCACTGCTCCCAGGAGAAAAGAATGTTAATTTTTAAGCTTAGAAAGGAAGGAAAAACATATAAGGACATTAAAAAAACCCTTGAATGTTCTGCCAAAATGGTATCCAATGCCATTAAATATGAATGGAAGCCCGAAAACCGTGCTACCATACGTAAAACCACAGATATAGAGGATCGGCGCATAGTTTGTTACAGCAAAGTCTATCCTTTTGCATCCTTTGGGGACATAAAGTCTGAGCTGAACTTGGGAATAAGCGACGTTACTATTCAGAGATGACTACTGAATCAAAATTTAAGTGAGAGGAGTCCACAAAAGGATCCCCTACTTAGCCCTAGGCATATTAAGGCAAGGTTAAGCTTCCCTAAAACCTACCTAATCTGGCCAGTCTCCAAATGGCGTAATATCCTTTGGATTGATGGGTCAAAAATAGTTCTATTTGGTGGAACTGGTTCACTACAGTATATCTGATGACCTCCAAACACGGAGTACCACCCAAAACACCCACTGATGACTTTCAATCATGGTGGACCTAAAATCCTGGTATGGGCTTGTTTTTTCTACAATGGTATGAGTCCATACCATATGATTTATGGTATTATAGACCAAAACGCATATGCAAATATACTTAGTGATTTCTTACTGTCATATTCTGAATATAATATGCCCTTAAAATAGACATTCCAACAGGATAATGATACGAAACGCAGAAGCTCATCGGCTAAGAATAGGTTCACCCGAAATAGAATAGATGTAATGCAGTGGCCAGCATCATCTTCCGATTTAAACCCGATTGAAAACCTGTAAGGGGACATTAAACAATATGTGTCGAAAAACTCCCCGACGTCTAAGGCTCAGATTTGGCAAGTTGTGCAGGATGCATAGTCTCCATGGACTCCATGTCACGTGGGTGTAAGGCTGTGCTGGCTAACAAAGGCTATCCAACCAAGTATTAGGCCCTAATTAACACATTAAAAAGAAAAACTAAGTTCGTTCTTAGTCAAGATGATTTTTTTTTAATATTTTTTCATAGCACTGCTATTTTAGTGAACACCTGAATTTCTACCTATTATGTTGTTTTAATCTATATTTTCGAAACTATTAAAGAAATAAAAGTGAAACATTTGCTAAATGGTTTGAAATTAAATACCTAACGATATTATAAAAAAAAATTTGACGATTAAAATTGTAAATCATAGGAATTTTTTAACTTAAACTCGCAGGTCCCAAGCACTGCTATTTTTTTGAACACAGCTGTATATATTTTTGTATCTTTTCACCGCGTAGCATCTTACTAATACTTAAAAAAGTCACTAGGCTGCATCGTATCAATATCCGAAAGTGTACATGAATCGCGAGATAGTGTGTAAATACCACTCTATCCGGCTGAAATTGTTATCTTGGTAATAGGCTCTGCATTTACAAGTATTTAATAAGACTTTTAATTGTTTTTTCGCCAGTTTCTCTTTAGTTTTTTTTTTTATAAAAGACTGAATTTTGATAATGTTATTTAAAGTCCAGCCTTGTAATATCGTGTTTTTTCAGTGCTTATAGCTTAATATTTTGACTAGAGTATTGATTAATGGTCGACAGATAACCCTGCTTTTCGCGTTCTACATTTTGGATTTGTCCGTTTCCACATAAATGTCACAGTGGTCGGCAGTCCTATTCGTTTCAATGGAGACCAACGAGTGTTTATGCTACCATTTGAGCTTAAAGATTTGTCATAAACACAGTCAAACCAAAGACACTAGAATAGTAGAAAATAAAAATTTATAAAATAAATAAAAATATGAAAACTGTTTATTGCAAAAGTCATATCTTGAGGCACGAACTGCGGACACAAGCACTCAACAATTATTGCCTTATTAATTTTTCTCACATCGCAAGCTGAATACTCTAATGACAAATATTCTAATATAAAGTCATTTTTGAAATTTTTTCGTGATATTATGATTCGGCTATTATTCTAAACTTTATTTAGATAATAATAACGTATAAAGCAATGCAAAACAAGACTTTTTTCGCATGGTGCCAATTGATAAAAAGTAACATAGATTTAAAGTCTAAGAACTTCTACGGTGAAGGGCTTATTTTGTCAAATTTACAATGCATGAGCATACGTGTGCACACCTACAGTTGTCTGCTATCACTGTATGCGTAGAAAAGAGCCGTTCGCTGTAGCGCCCTTCGCTCTCTCGCTCTCGAACAAAAATTCGAGAGAGCCTGGAGCCACGCCGAAAAAATCGTGTGCCAAAAAATTGTATGGCGTTACGCATCTTGTTATTCTAGTGTCTATACAACAGTGTTTGTAAAGGTAATTCGACCGTACCCAGTCTGAAGTTCGGGGCCGTGTCGAGGAAAGAAGTAAGTATTACAGAGTATTTCTCTTTCCACAGAGCAACGTAACATTAAGAAGCATTCAATGGAAGAAGTTCTCAACTACAATGCATTAAGATGTGCTCTCTTGAATATGTTTAGAAAAATACAATCCCGAAGCTTGCCGATTGCTCATATTTTTACAATTACAGAAATTTTGAGCTATTTTTTTCGGAAATCGAGAAGTAGATATGTAATGTCAGGCATTTTTCAAAAAATTAATTATTGTGAAAATCTATGGATTTATATTTTTAAACAATTTGACAGCTATATGTATGCCCTAACATTATTAAAGCATTGCGAATTATGATAATTACATATGCCGGTTACAGTAGACAGCGCTGAAAAGTTCTTTTCTAAATTAAAACTTATGGAAAATTACCTGCATTCTACTTTGAGTCAGGAAAGATTTAAAAATTTAGCAACACTATAAAGGGGACCATAGCCATACATGAAACTATAATGATTTATTAATATTTAAGTATAGAATTCTTTGTATTTATAAAGTGTCGAGTTTTATTTTTCGCATTAATTGGCAAGCAGAAGCGAACGCAATTTACCCATTTAGTATCAAAAATGTTCTCCAGTTTTGTATATTTGTAAATTAATGACAATATTATCTAAGTACTGTAAAACTGTACATTCAAAATTAACATTAAAAAATATTTATAAAAATTTTAATTCGTTTTTCGTGAGTAACGGGTATCTGATAGTCTACTATAGCATTCTCTCTGTTTTATTAGTGGTTCGGATAATGAAATTGTCTTATTTCTCAGACCCATCCTTAAAGGAATCACACAAGACGCCACAACTGATTAGGGCATCATTGTGGACATTATTTACAATAAAAAAACACAAAATTTATGTACTACAACTGTATTACATTAATTTATACTTTTTTAGTCATAAAGCCAACATCCGAGACGACAAAAAGTACCTTAAGTATTAAGTGACTTAATTGTGGACTCCCACTAATCAAAAATATATGTTAAAAATCAACCAAGATAAGGAAAGGATAAATCATAAGAATTCCTTCGTTTAATACGACCTTCCGAAAAATAATTGTGTGTATCGCATATCCGAGACGCCTATGTCTTAGAAATATAGTTTGCCATCCATTAGGTGAAGTTCCCCAATATGTAATTTAGAGCACACCTAGCCCTCCCAACCTTGGATTGGCACAGATGAATTTGTAGACATTTGCAGTCTTATGCTGAAGACAATGTCGTGGTGTAATATTTAGTAGAAACGCTATCGTGCCTCTATTTTACCCATGGCTGCAATCTTTAACAAATAAGAAGAATACATATACGCCAACGATATTTAAAGAATATAAAACCATTTTTATGATCGACATTTTACATTTAATTTAAGAACATCTAACTTTAGTTGTAACGCTTCCGGTGTTGTATGCATAACTTCTTACATTTGGTCATTCTAATCATCGAAGCTAGAAGATAGCAAAAAATTAGCTGCTTGTTCCTCGTTCTTTTCACAAGCGAAGTACGCTTGCAGTACAAGGGCTTCTGGGAATCCAAGAGCTTTTAGCTATAGAACAAAATATTAAGTAACTCGACATTCAATATATAATTATTCAGTCTTATATACCCGTTCTATTGCGTCCTTATCTTGGCGATTTAAACGAATGGTTGATACTCCTAAAGGTGGTTCCAAATCTTCGTTATCCGCTGCGCTACCGATTTGCTGTGCTGCACTTGTACCAGCGGTTGATCTTTGGGCTGAAGTAGCTCCTTCTAAATCTGGAGAAAAGAGGCTAACATTGTCCAGAGTTGAAGGAGTCCGCGCATTCGAAACGTGAGGAACAGTGGCGCCTGACTCCGATTCGCGTTCAATCGGTTGATTAAGCATATTCAGAAACGCATCTTGGTTCTCCGAAATAAGTTGTAAAAGGGCTGGATTTGTTTGACCAATCTATACGTAAAAAAAGTTATTCTATACGTGTCATGTAATTATTATTATTAGTGTACTTAACCTGCTGCAATACCGCATGTAAAAGGTGAGGGTTTTGATATATTAAAGAACGCATTTGAAGAAACTGTGGCTGGCTACGTAAAAATTCAAAGGGGTCTGAAACGTTAATATAAATAATTTAAAGTATTATATATTTAATGAATTAACTAAAAACATAAAGCCCTGTCCTTTAAGACAACATTCGTGGACAAAAATTCGTGGATTATCGCTCCTTTAGTGGCTGTTGATATATATATCTATATATATGCAAATGATGTTGCGGGGCAGCGAGCTCTCCAACATTTTAGTAAATCCTTAACAGCTGCATATATTTCCAGTACTAAGAAAACTCTTATTATTTATTAACTTTCTAACGAAGGTGCAACATAATTTTTGATCAAGAATATTTCTTAACCAGGAAAACTAACACAATCATGTTAAGGCCGAATATTTTAATAAAGAGCGAGATCAAAATAGTGTCATTTATTTCACTGTGTTTTGAAGCGTGCAAATTTAGTACTTTTGCCTGGGAGAGGTATTTTTCGTTTCATACAACAATACATAAATTGACTGCTAATTGAAAACCCCTCAAGTTACCTGAATTTGAATCTGATGGACGCTCGGTAGAGGGTGCGGATGCAGTTTGCGGTCCGGAGGGGATTAGACTAGGATTCGTTGATTCATTCAGCCCATTGTAAAAAGTACCTTCCTCTGCAGGTATGCCATTAATGAGATATTCAACGGCTCTTTCCGGGTTGTTATAGCTAGCAGCCATCGCACGTTCAACCTGCTCTCTTGGGTAACCCATTTCCACCATTGATAGGACTGTTTGGTTGTATTCGTCACCCATAAGCAAATTAGATTCAGCGCGCGATTGTAAGGAGGCCTGGGCCAACTCTCCGATCAATTCGTCACTAGGTAAAGGTCTGGTTTCACGTGATAAATCTGAATCATCTGTATTTCTGCAACTAGGCGAATTGCTATGGTTGGCTTCTTCGCAAGGCATAGAATGCCTAGAATCGCCGGTGCTAGTCAATTTATCACTTTCTTTTACACTTAGTTGATTACGATTTGAACTAGACGAATCGCGTGTCAACATTACCACAATGAACTTTTTTTCATCAACGTTGTATGAACCAACAGTGCGGTCATCCGTCAATATGACTCCAGCGTAAATCAGTTTTTGTTTTTCGGCGACGTACTCTGGACCACGTTCGTCAAATATTTTCTTCTTCAGTTCCAAAACCTTTTGTAATAAGAATCACTGCTTATTATGGTATCAGAAATTAATTGTAAGAAATACCTGTATAAGCACACATATGCATTTGCAATAATTGTATACACATATATGTGATTATACTTGTATATGCCAATTTATACACATACCGTTTTTTCCGGGGCAAACTCTATAGTAAAAGTTTGTTGTTGAAGATTTTTAATTGTAATAATCATCTTGTGTATTAGACAAAACCAAACTTAATTAAATATACTATGCATACGCATATGCAAACTCAAAGTTAGTTCCCAAAATCGCTTGATAAAAACGATTTGTCATCAGGGTGACCGCACATCGACTGGCAAATAATACCTTCTCGCTTAAAAGACACCAAATCGCAGCATAAGCCTTATAACACGTTCACACAATAAGATAAAGATGTAAAGATTTGTAATAAGAGTCATAATGAACGTTACAAATAAACTTTTGTCCTATTGTAGTAATTTTTAATATTTTCGGTATTTCCTTATAAATATTTTAGTCCAACATAGGCGTTGAATGACTAACATCGTAATTCAAAAGATATACAGCAATGAGATTATTATAATCCTTTCCGTTTGAGTTAATATGAGATTCACGAATAATTCGAAATTCGATTGCTGCATCATCAACGGAGTTTTTAAAAGAAGTAAGTATCGAGAATTTTTTGTCAAACATGACAAATGTGTTAATTCTAAATAATTTTGTAACGAATAATAAAAGAATACACGAACTCATTCTTTTTCCACTAAGCAATCCACTAAGTATAATAGGTCTGTTAGTGTGAATTAATTTTCTATTCTGGTGTTAGCATCAGATTTTCGTGTTTTCCTGGCATATCCTGGTCATAGCTTTCTTTTTCGGACATATCGTGAATTGCCAAGAAAACGATGCACTTGTCAAGGTAGAGATATTATGGCTGCATTCAGAACATTTCGTCAGTTATTATCCCCCTATGTGCCGTTTTTGGAAATTCCTAATGACTGGCACAACTCCATTAACTGCACTTAGCCACAATTATATTTTGGTAAACGATTAATGTTTCAAAGTACTCCGCATTATATCTCGTACCTATGTATATGCATACATATACTAGTATTTTCAATGACATGCGCACAGAGTCGAGCTTTTCATGCAGACGAGCTCTTATAAAAAAATGTATTCGACGTGTTTTCATTGGCATAAGTAGCTCGATATTAACTTAAGCGACATATTGTTTTAAGAATAAAATAGTTTTGAAGTAAAATAAAGTTGTTGCCTTTTATTAAATTCAAAGACTTTAATTTGTAATAACAACACGCAACCTAACAAGACAGTGTATAAACAGAGAGTACTTTAACTATTATACTGAATGTTGTATTAGTTTGGTCTGCCTATTTCTTAATTGGGATCTCCGGCACCTGCAACCTTTGTGACATCAAACTTAACAAAAAATAACGTTATGGACCAAGTTTTATGAGATTTACATATGTTAAACATAAAACAATGTGTACTACTTTTTTAAATAGGAAACCATTAAATAACAATATTATATGCTTTACATTTTAGAGTACGACTTAGACTGTGGTAAAAAAAAATATTAAATATAAAAGTTGGGTGTTGTTATTATCTATTGGCAACATACGCCTTAGTTACAGAAAGTTACCTTGTTATCTGCATGGAATAAATATGTATGCCTGAATATATTATATCTTACATAATCGATTTCTTTGTTTTTTACTTGAATTAACATTCGAATTGTCGTAAAAAATTACCCTTACTTCTTACTATGACAGACATGGCAAGCATAGTACTTATAGCTTGCCTGGCTATATTGGGATTAATTATTGCAATCGCTCTTTTTCTGGCTGGAGGATACTTGTGGTGGAGGCATAAAAGATCACAGTTACAGTTTATTGAACCCAATGAAGATGAGGAATCTAGTAGTTATAGTCTTCGGTAAGTATTTGCATTTCCTGTTTAATATGTGACTTTATATATGTTCATGGGGACATACATATGTAGATCCGACTCTTAACAAGCGATAGATTGTATATTTTCAACGAGTATGCAGTATCTTTAAATTGTCCTATTTATTAAACATTTTTATAAATACATTAGTATTACCTTCAGTATATTTATAATATTTATATATCATGGGTGCTCTGTAATATATAATAAAACAAAACTATAATTCAGCTAAAAAAATCCAACGTGCTTTACAACAATGAACATTTTTGAGTTTTATGCAGTTTCATGAAACTTCATAATTTATAGCTTATTACTGTATGAACTTACACTAGTATTTGATTGGCCAATCGATAGAAACAGGTAATTATACCCGTTATTTGTAGATTAAAAGGGTATACTAGATTCGTTAAGAATTAAGTAACAGGTAGAAGGAAGCATTTCCGACCATATAAAGTATATATATTCCATCTGTCCGATCTCAATCTCAGGAACTATAAAAGCTAGAATGTTAAGATAAGATTAAGAGAGATAGACGATGCCAAGGTTTCGGAATGTTTCCACGCCCACTCTACCGCCCAGAAGCTGTCCGAAACTGCCACGCCGACACTTTTGAAAAATGTGTCGTATTTTAAAACTTTTATGAGTTTTGTAAATTTCTATCGATTTGCCAAAAAACTTTATGACACGTCCACCCTAAAGCCCACAAGCTCAACTGTCTATCATTTTTAGTTCCTACGATGGAGAGTGTTATATTTTTTTTAAATTCCAGTTTTTATCGGTACGCCAAAAAGAATGTCGACAGAAGACTTTAAAACCGACGGACTAGAATGTATACAAGAGGACGGGCGAGCAGACGGACAGAGGGAAAAGGTCAGTTCGGCTCGGCTGGTGCACCTGATCATGAATCACTGCGGTCGGTAGGGAGGAAGAGCTCCAAAAGGGAGACAGCAGCTACTATAGATATATAGTAGTGATAACGACGAAAGTAAAATATCGATTTTTAAAGAGTTATCGACCAATCGAAACGCAAGCTACCGTATTTTTTTTTTGTCACAAAAGTTGGTATCAAAAATGATTGTACGTTATCGCATTCATTTACTAGGAGAATGTGCAAAAGGAACTAATACATACATATACAGAGCTGTTTTTTGTTATAATCGAATTTATTATTATTAATTATTATTAATTAATTATTATTAATTTTTTAGGGCTGCTCAGGATATTGTTGACTCTGGTAATCCACCTACAAAACCGCAAGTGCCAGTGACACATGCTATCACGACTCCTCTTCAAAATAATATTAACAGGAAATTAAATGGATTTTTAAGCCTTAGAACTCCTTTGATTGGGTAAGTATTTAAGAAAGTGATGCAAATGAATATGTATATACTGTTATAACTTTAAAAGCGGGTCGGGGGCCTCTCAAACGAAACCGCAAATCATTTCTTCGCTTGGAAATCCTGGAGATGGGACTACGAAAGATTCTGCAGTAAGTATATTAGCGTTTTTTCTTTAACCTATAAAGAGAAAACAATAAAATTTCCATTTTACTTAAATTTCAAACTGTATTGATCATAATTAAAATCGACAGGTGGGAGATCTTGTGTTGGGTGTTAAACTGAGATATTTTATTTATCTACAACATTCCGCCCATTGATTGAGCACCCACCATGGCGTTCACTTTTGGATGGGAGTTCTCCTCTAGGAGATCCCAGCGAGTTTCGATGTTGTATTTCCATGAACAATTTTACCCGTTAAATTTTACCAAGAATTTATTTATTCAAGAACGACTAACAAGCAGTATTTCTGCAATTTCGAATTCATATTTCTAGGTATTTTGTTGTTACCAGATTCGCAATTTGTGCGTAGTAATATACAATTTTGTTTTATCAGCTTCAATGCATTAGCATAAATGTTTTAAAATAAAATAAAATTTTATGTTAAATTAAGTTAAAGCATATGAACACACTACATAAACGCAGGTTTGAACGCGAATTCAATTTCAATTGCTCTGATATTTTTAAAAATGAAGCTTCGGTTTTTAAATCATAATTATTATACTAAAACAGACATTAGCTTCTCATACTGGGGTGAGAAGGTTAGACAATATTCCGTAGGCTCTTTGGCGTTAAAAATTACCACCACCGCATACTCGTTTTAAATTTGCGGTAATATCCTGGTTATTAGTGTGTGAGTGTGGTATAATAATTTGTAGAGCAACTGCCAATTATTATTTTTTTTTACAATTATTTAAAATAGCCTTCCCTGAGCCGTCTACAGCTTCAGTTAACGAATAGAAAAAGTGAACAAAAAAGTCTAACCCAGTTGCATCAACAAACCACACGTTTGATAATCAACCGTGACACGTCGGCGGGATACCAATCACAAAAGGCATATTATTGGGTTGTCGCCTTCTTGTGACCAATTTGATGTACTCAGCAAGCGTCTATTCATCCATAAACAGCTCTGACTTGAAGGTTGTTAATTTATTCTTTTATAAAAGTAATCCTTTACGGACCTCTACTCCCAGCAAGCCGGTAACAGAAAAACATCCAGTAATGGTCGTCACTGGCCTTGACGTCAACTTCGGTCTTCTCTTGGAACGAAATTCTTCAGTGCAGTTGGCATAACAATTGATGGTCTCCTCAATGTTTGAAGAACAGTACCAGCAGAAGTGAGTGATTGGTCCAAAAGGATTTTACATGCACAAGATTGCGAGAGACATTGTTTGTCACAGCAAAATCAATCAAATAGCTTCAACCAGTTTGTTACAAGTTGGTTTTGGTAATTGCGTATTTGAAGTTGCCTTCTAATCGCTCCACAGTGCCCGTACTTAGCGTTGTAGTCGCCCGCTGCACTGTTAAATGTAGAAGTCCATGGATTGGTCTACTGAGATTGTCAAGCGGATTGGGTATTAGGGGCTTAACAATCTGGATGGCCGTATTTTAAAGCTATATTTGGTGTTGACGTGCGTTTCTGCCACCAAGATTTCAACCATTAAATTTGATTTGTAATAGCTTGAGCTTGAGTTTACCCAAAATTTGTTTTTGCAAAGTGATTATCATAGTTTTAACAAGACTCTGTGGATGTCAAATTGACTGCAGAACTAATCTGTCATACCATTATAGTTTTTCTTGTGTAAAATTAAAGCCCGAATGATGATCTGGATGGTTTTGCAAAATAAACTTCCGGTGTTTGGTTTTGTAAATGGTAAATGGTTTGTTAGTTTTCGCTGCAGTAACAGTCCCAGTTGCTGGCTTTGTTATATGGTTTCTTCTGTACTTTTTAATTTCAGTACCTTATTTATTAGCAGAGCACAGAGTCTGGCCTTAGAGCTTTTCTATGAAAACTTTATTATGCAGAGGTTTGCGTTCGGGGTCGGCATGAAATTTCCCAAAAAACCACATATTCGCTGAACACTCGTTAGGTGCCCAGCTGTTCTTTTCATAGTCTTGTAGATTTCCTCGTAACTTGCATTATTGACTTTTATCCTCGGCTGGACTTTCCTTGTTCACTCCCGTTAACTATTCTAGTACTTTATTCCTGTCGATTTGCAGTGTTTGCGATCGGCATGATAGTTTTTGACAAGGTCTGTCTATTTCTGTCTATTTTTTAGAAACTAAACATCCAAAGTTTTGACGAGCAAATTGCACAATGAACATTAAAATTAATTAATTTTAATGTGCAAAAACGCTGCTAAAATTTGTTTCCTGATGTTGCCCACTCTAACGCTCACAAACGGTGGACAAAGTGTTTTTGGCATACCGATAGAAATGTACAAGACAATGAAGAAAAATCAAACAAAATTTTAATAGTGTGTGCGGCTTGTAGGTGTTAGTGGAGGCGTAGCAACACGCTTGAGCTGCGTCTCTGGAATCTTTAAGCTTTTATAGTTCCTGAGATCTCGTTCATACGGAAGGACACATAGAGAGATGGGCGGACGGACGGACATGGCTAAATTACTCGTCTGTTAACACTGATCAAACTTCTGACTCAATCAATATATATATGTCTTCGAGAGTCTTGTAATATAGTGAATCCGCAAGCATTTTGGAGTGGTAGTGGTTAACTTTTATAATAATTTAGTTTATTTTCGTATTAATTGTTTCCTAATTTCTTTTAATTTTCTAGAACAAAAGTATCTCAATGACAGACATGTATTTGGATAGCACCGATCCAAGTGAAAATGTTGGGCAAATACATTTCTCCTTGGAGTATGATTTCCAAAACACAACATTAATTTTAAAAGTTCTGCAAGGAAAAGAGCTTCCAGCAAAAGATTTGAGTGGTACTTCCGATCCATATGTTCGTGTAACGCTGTTACCAGATAAAAAGCATAGATTGGAAACCAAAATAAAACGGCGAACCCTAAATCCACGATGGAATGAAACATTTTATTTTGAAGGTTTTCCAATTCAAAAACTTCAATCACGTGTAAGTAATGAGTTAGAATTACTTTTACAAACACATCTTGGAGTAAAAGTGTGTTAAAAAAATTTCGTGGAGTCTTAGACTGCAAAAGTTTATTAAAGCTAAATTACAAATTTTCTTTCACCAATTCTTATATTTGCAAGTGCGTGTTTTTAAAACTTTGAAAAATATAGTGATTTTTTACGAATAATCATAACAACTATAATAATGTTAAAAATACTGCAAAATAATTATTTATAATATTATAATACACATTCATATTTGCTGTGAAATTTAGTGAGATATTAAATAATTAAAGAGTGTTAATAAGAGTCAGAATCTTTTCCTATATACGTATGTATTAGTGTCTGTCGCTCCGATTCGAAACAAAATAGTATTTTAGCTTAAAAATCTTTCTATTGTAAGCAGTGTTTGAAAGGGGACAATTTGGGTCGAAAAGCTATATGTAGTTGTTAAGGGGATGTGAATACCCTTCGTGACACATTCCTTATGAATTATCGATATCTTTTTTCAATCGAGTACTTGGTGATTTTAAGCACGGACCTATTTTGTTTCGTCTAGCGACCGACGATGATTATATAGTTTCGTTCGGTAGCGTCATTCTGATTCTTTTTGTGTACTTGACAGTTATAAACAAAGATACAGTTATATTTAGAAGGTTTTAAATTAAATTTAAATTACAATTTAAATTTTATTGTATTTTTATATGGACAATTGAAGGTTTTACACTTACATGTTTTTGATTACGATCGGTTTTCAAGAGATGACTCTATAGGGGAAGTATTTCTTCCTTTATGTCAGGTAAATAATAAATTTAAGACGTATTTCTTAAAATTTATATTGTTTATTTAATAAGGTTGACTTTGCTGGAAAACAATCTTTTTGGAAGGCTTTAAAGCCCCCTGCAAAGGATAAATGCGGAGAACTTCTCTCTTCCCTTTGCTATCACCCGTCGAACTCAATTTTGACTTTAACACTAATTAAAGCGAGAAATTTAAAAGCCAAAGATATCAACGGAAAATCTGGTAAGCAGGAACACAAGTGTATAACAGAAAAAAATTTTTTAATATTTCAATCAGGATTTAACTTAACCATGTAGCTCCTATAGAAATAGTAACTAGATTCGTTGAAATTTATGTAGCAGATTGGAGGATCAGGACCGCAATCGAGTCGATTTGGCTATGTCAGTCTGCCTCTCATTGCTCATGGACGTCGAGAACTCTGGAACTAGAAAGTTGAGCTCAACCTGGCTAGCGGTTGAAAAATGTTTTGAATTTTTTCATTTCATTCATTCATTGAGTTATTTTTACTCCCATCTTAAAAAAATCTTCCAATCTCGGCTATTTCTAAAAATCAGCATGTTAATCGACATAAGTCAGCAAGCTACAGCAAGATACACATATAATAAACACAAAGGTTTACCACCTGTTATATAAAATCATTCGACACGGCTTAAAACATATTTCCTATTCATATAATAGCCAGGCTATTTTCTATCAAAACCTTTTATATTTTGTATTTATATGGTTCAATATCATTTATTATCATAAAAGTTAATGCAAACTTAACAAAAACATTTATGATTTAATAGTAACGTTTTGTTGCAAAAAACAAAATTTTTCATTTTGAAAAATTTTCCAAAATCTTGACATTCATTTTTTAAGGCATTTTTTTTGTGGTTTTGTTGTCATCGGCCCTATGTTTTAAAATTTTTCCTTCTTACTTAAAATTATCGTCTGAATGTCCTGCAAGGGTATATAGATGGAAATCAGTTTTGTCAAGGCCGTTTACACAGAATCATAAAAACGTTGATAAGAACACAAAATGCTGACTATAATAAACATTCTGAATGATATAAGGATTGGGAAGCTGTAGTCCAGCACTTATTCACAATACTTGACTTGGCTCAGTTTTAATAAAAATATATACTTTTTGGTGGCTTTTCACAAACTTATTTCCGTCGCATTATATTTTTATTTTATTTTTATACATTTTTGTCAAGATTTACATACATAAGTATTGGGCGATTTGCCGAATCTTATATACCGAATTCGAAGACTTTAGATCATAAGATAAGGTGTCATTTAATTCAAAAGGACGGAAAAGCATCACCACTTTGTGGTTCTCTTAAATGTTCATTTTTACAACTTCAATTTTTTTTTTTGTATTACAGGTTATGATAGGAAAATCACATTATATTTTTCATTCCCTTTGTTTTGATTATATTATAGTCGCAATTGTTCCGTCAATACAAGACTTAGGGTTTTAAAAACAATTTCAATGTGTTTTTGACATAAAAGACTTTCCACCAGTAAATTAAAATTTAATATCTTCTTTCTTGTAGATCCCTACGTAAAGGTTTGGCTACAGTTTGGCGATAAAAGGGTAGAAAAAAGAAAAACGCCTATATTTACGTGTACATTAAATCCAGTATTTAATGAATCGTTTAGTTTTAACGTACCATGGGAAAAAATAAGAGAATGTTCTTTGGATGTTATGGTGATGGATTTTGATAACATTGGAAGGAACGAGTTAATAGGACGAATATTATTAGCTGGTAAAAATTAAAATAACATCTCTACAGTTCAATATAATCTTTCTTACCTTTAATAAAATGATTTTTTTTTAATGCAATCAAAGGAAAAAACGGTTCTGGAGCATCGGAAACAAAACATTGGCAGGATATGATCTCAAAGCCCAGACAAACTGTAGTACAATGGCATCGCTTAAAACCTGAGTAACTTCAATACGAATTCCTTAATAGCGTTTAATTAACACCAGTAGATATACCGGAGAACACCGTACATTGATGGATGTAGATACATACATACATTAGTTTATTTATAGTTGCTTTTATAGCAATGTCATGCCAGAATAATGTAAAAACGAAAATAATTTAAATCTGCACAAATTAATGTTATATTGTTTACAAAAATTTTAACTTTCGAAACAGCCATAAAACTATAATGAAGTATTTGTTCTGATAAGAGCAATAGTTTTGTACGTGCTTAATACATATATATTATATATATATAATACTTATAACATATATATAATATATATATTTTTTGTAAAGACATTATTATTATACAACATATTATAAACGATTGTACATTTGTTCAAAAATCCTGTTAAAAACATTGTTGCACAAAGGAGTACCTCTTTTTGATGGAAAAGTCCTTAAAGTTAAAAAGTACATTTTTTCTTTTCCATCACTTTATTTTATTGAAGCATAAAGGGTGATAAGAACAAACCATTAAAAAACATGACCAAGTGTAATTTTCAAGTACTTTCTTTGGAATGATTTTACATATATTTTCCGGAGTATCATTTGCTTTAAATCTTGAGAAAATAATCTCTCATATTTTAGTCCTAATACAGTTAAAATTTTATAAATGAGTTTAAAAAGAGTTACGTGGTAGATTATTTTTATCAAATGTTTAATTAACTATTATAAGTTGTAATGCCTTATTGAAATTATTGATTTTGATATTCGATTTCGGCAAAAATTTTATTTTTTAATAAAAAAGTATGTAATAAATCGTAAAAAGTTTTGTTTTTGAATGAGATCTTGGTATCCTAAAAGGAAATCGGAAACGGTACCGGTGTTGAGTTATACATTTTATGCGATAAGAAAGTTGGATATGGCTATCGATATATATTCGCAAGAATATATAAAGAAATATAAAGAAAATCATTTAATTTATGAAAATGTATATAATACGATCGAATTGTTAAATGGTAACATTAAATAGTTAAACAAAAATCAAGAAAAATGATTGTTACGCTGTTTTTAAATTTAAAAAAATGCAAAAAAAAGTTCAATATAATAATTAATATTCTTTACTCGCATACGGTGCCGTATAATAGACATGTAGGTTATTTGAATAGAGAAAGATTGCATTAGCACAATAAACCAGAAAATAAACCATTTTTAAAAGTAACTATAAAAAATTAGCCAACCATTGCCGGAATAAGCGTCAACTGCGAGAACACAAATTATGAGAAAGTAAGAGAGAAGAAAGAATTAAAAAAGTATACACATAATTGATAACTTAAACTGAGTTTAAAAAACGAAAAATCGAAAATACAACCCACCTTGAAATTACATATTTGTTATATACCTGTTAAAATATTATTAAAATAATTTAATCATAGCAGCAAATAAAGCATTAAAAACAGTCAATAGCATATTTACTTTAAAAAGCATTTGAAGTGGACGTAGTTTCTCCAATTTCTCAAAACTATTATACAAATTATATTTATTATATACTACTATTTACTGAGTTTAAAATCTTGAACTTAGCCTTCTATATCCAAAGCGGTGCTATTATAAATAATCGAATAGTTAAGATGCGTTCATCAGAATTCTAAATGGTTCTTTATTAAATAAGGTAAGTCGTGGAAGAATACCATTTAAAAACTCCTTTCAGAGGTTCTGTCTGTATGAACTCTGTGAATTTGACAACAAAAAAATAATTTGTGAGTAAGCATGCAGATTTTTGTAAAGCGGCTTCTGTAACACCCATTTACTGACAAAAATATCATACCCGCACTTATGAAAATTGCTAAGACTTTTTGTTCATTTTATTGTTTTTCTTGGAATTTCTGTTAAAAATATTTTGGTCACCCCCACTCTAACTCCGACAAGCCGCCCCAAGCTGTTATACCTACACTTTTGATATTGTTTCACTTTATTATTCATCTTGTCAAGTTCTATCTATAATCATGAAGCATTTTAAAATGTTTGCTACGCCCACAACCCGTCAAAAACTCCTGCACCCCAACTTTTGAAGGTTTTTTAAATATTTTTAAAATTTTGTCCACGCCCACAAGCCACTCAAAACTCCCACAACCACGTTAAAAATTTTCTTTTTCATTTAATTTCCAATATTTATTGATTAGCTACAAAAATTATGACATTTCGCGTTGGCATTTGAACTAGTGAGCTGGGTAAAGAAAACAAGAGAAAATGCAATAGTCGAGTTCCCCGACTATCAGATACCCGTTATGAAAAGATACCCAAATCAATAGAAATTAACAAGACTAATAAAAATATGAGAAAATATCAACAAATGTTTTTAAAGTGTGGGCGTGGCAGCTTTGTGTGGTTTGTGGACGTTAGAATGGGCGTGGCAACATGGGTCAACAAACTTGCGCTGCATCATGTCTCTTGAATTTGTTTGTTTCAGGAAAATACCCAATTCGGGACAGCTGTTGCTGAATCATCTTAAATGGGAAGGTTGATTATGAACTCGGACTCGGACTCGGACTGAATAAAATTGAATCAGACAATTTTCCCTTTAATTTTTGGATTCTTAGGGTAATATATTATATAATATATTATATTAATATATAATATTAATAAATAATATTCTGCGTAATCGGGTTTCCGATATCTGCCCAGATATCTGCGAGCTTTTTATCATTTACCGCCTCATCTGAATACTAATTCAGATAATGTCATTTGCATGGTTACTAGTTTAGCCGGCTGCGATATGCGCTGTCTCTGTACGACAAATTCGAAATTCTCTTTCTTGAAACGGTGTAAGTACAAAATCTGCCCATTCTGCACAATCCTGGCACGCGCACTGGTTTATATTAGGATTGGACTCGCTGGGTGATTGCCACGGTTTGGTCTCGATTGTACCTATCCGCGTTCTGCATTTCAAGTGAGCGGAATGATGGCTGCCTCGATATGCTTACATATCCCTTTAACAGTTAATCCTCGGCGTTTCCAATCTCCAGATTTACCGGTTTTACCGTTTGTGCAGGTCAATGTCTATCTTTGTACCACTGCTTTCTTGAATTGGGCACGAACACGTTCTTCGTTTTCCTGCTGCCCTGTCATCGTGCCGTCTCGCTGTACGGCTCTCGCCATCTGTAACCCTCTATCTATCTTTCCTTATTAAGCGGTATCTGATAGACGCGGAAGTCAACTATCCTATCCCAAATGTATTTGGGGTTTCCGAAATCCAATTATTTCGAAGCAAAATATCTTCATCTCAAAATCGAGAAAAACTTTTTTCCAAATCAATAAAAGCCTATCTGTTGTCATTCGCAAACCAAGAACGCTTTGATCGCGATCTGAGTGAAATGGCTACACAACTGGGTGTATTTTATAGGGTTAAATCGTTCTTTTTACAAGAAGTTGACATTCATTTCATCTAATAACCAAGCCCTTTATTGTCACGACTTATAATAAGTTCGTTGAAATGTATGTAACATGTTGAAGAAGGTGTTTCTACCATAATACTATATATGTACATATATTTCTGTTCAGGATCAATAGTCGAGTTGATCTGGCGAAGTCTGTCTGTCCGTAGACTTGGGCTTAGAAAGGAAGATTCGAAATGTTGCTACGCAACATCGTCCATCGATTTCAACGGGCACTCTAAGACCCACAAACCGCTCAACACTGTCACGCCCACACTTTTAAAAGATTGTTTTCATTTTATTCCCCAATTTCTATTGATATTCCTCGGTGACCAAATTCTTTTTGGCTTATTGACTAAATTCAACAAACTAAAAACCTTTTTGGGGTTTTGTGGACTTAAGAGTAGGAGTGAAATCTTCCGAAACGAACTTGAACAAATTCGGCATTCTAAAATACTACGTACTTAAAATCAAACTTCTAGATCATATACGGATACGGCTAGTTATTCAGCTTTTTATCCTGATCAAGAATATTAAGTCAGGACCTGTTCATTCTATCTGTTACTTAATTTTAAACTAATCTAGTATTTGGTGCATTCACACCTGGATCTATCTATAGTTTTTGTCATAAAATGTGTGTTAAGTTAGGCGAATTAATATTGTCATCAAGTTATTGGGCTTGGTAGATAATTCTGACACGCTGGATTTTTACTGTAGTTGCGTGTCACATGCGCATTTCGAATTTCAATGAGCTCTCTCATTTAGTTCAGTTTCTCAGAGCACTAGTATCCATTTTTAGAACGTTTGGTTCGCTCGGGCCCTTTGGGTCGCTTATGTATTTGTTGATTAATTTGGATTCATGCACATATGTATGTCTCTCAAAGAGAATAACAGTTGACGAGAACAAAAATCCAAGAAGTCATCTGTGATTTGCCCATTTTAAATTTAGTCTATAAGCACAAGTTTTGCATAACACAGCTACTCAGTTATTGTTCCGTGTGCTAGAAATTGCCTTTATATACATGTAAGTGTTAACAAAAAAATATGAACTTACAACTGCTTTAGCTATACTAGTGAACTCAAAGACTTTATTAAAATATTATGGTGGAATACCATTCATTACAAGTTTACTTAAAGAAAAAAATAACGTTGCATTTTTAGAAAGTATTACAGGTTGTAGTTAAATAACTTTAAAGACTAGCGAACGACTTTCTTGTATATAAATGATTGTGCGTAAACATGAGAAAGTGTACTTTTATGTGATTCTCGGTAACTTTTTGGTGATTGCCCGACAGTAATAATCGAGTACCTCGACCATCAGATATCCGTTACTCAGCTGAAGGGCCTCTAACGAAGATCAAGACATGTAAGTTGGATGGGATCCGTACCAGCGATTCAATTAATTGCTTGGTCGTTACTCGCCGGATCTTTTACAGGTTTTTCGAATTTGTGGGCGTTAGACGGGCGTTAAAAATGTTGCTAGGAATTTTAATTATATTTATATAGCTACATACACAGTATTACAACCGAAACTTAATACATTTTTTGATTCACTTTAGACTGCGTTCAATGTAGAAAAACGATTCAATGAAAATAACAATACCTGAGGTATGTTTATACCAGAAACTTTAAGAGGCTGTATGATCGAGACGGACGTTTCTTCTTATTTGCAAACATCATCATCGGGACAGGTAAAGCGCAGTCATTACCTTTTTTAAGTTTTTACGAAAAATAGTGATGCTTAAACCATAAAGTCTGTAAGTTATTTAGTAAGATAGATGCGATTAACAGTGAGATAATTTTAAGAGAACTAACTTATGCTTTCAAATATGTACGTATGCTTTAAATTTTACAAGACCAAATTTATCACGATAGGTATCAATATAGATTTCTCTTAATCGGAAGAAGACTCATGCTATTCAATATCAGACCTTCTTTAGACGCCGGACAGAGTGCAGTGTATGTACATTAAAAATTAATCCCATCATATTTTGGTTAAATTCGAAACATTGATTTTATCAACATTAGAACGAAATATACAAATGTGAAAAAATAAGGAAATTATTCACAGAATAGTATTTACATTTATTTGTACATAATCGTACGTATATATATATCTACACAGTATACTTTTTTTCTAATTCGTGTGACATCACACCCAGTCGGAAGTTCGTTAACATGTCCAGGAAGTATTGTGGTTTAGAGTGCCTTATTTTCCAAAAACAACGAAACATTTTTTCCCACAGATATGAATCTTGCTTGAAGCATTGAATGGAGGGCTTTTTTTTATACACAAACTCTGTAGAACCTTTTCACCCTTTCAGTTATATTTTAATATTAGAATGTACACTTTTTAAAACGATGAATATGAATATGTATGTGTACGCACGTACATCCAAGAAATTTTTTAAAATGATCAAAACCATATATATACATTTATTGTATATATGAACTTTTTTCTCAAAAGAATGTGTACGTTTGTGTTAGCATACATTTCCTGACGCTATATTTTCGATCGCCATATCAAAAGGGCAAGCACATTTTAAAGAAACTTTACTTTCGACAAAGCAAAAGACAAAAGGGATAGAAGTTTACAAAGAAGGTCACAGCATTTTTGTTGTTTTATTGCTATTCTATTCAGTTGCTCTTTCAATTTTGAAACGCCAAGATCGTCAGTTTTTTTAGAAATATAAGGACGGATTAAAGTTTTGTATTTGACAAGTAAGTCGCACATAATTAATAAAATACGAACTTGAAATTCCCTGATGTTAAACTAAAATTAAATTAAAAAATAAAATATAATGGAAAAGAAAAATGCAATTAAATTAAAATTATAAATATTTGAATATTCTACTAAGGTCATACGCACTTTCAAAATACAAACCTAAATCAGCAAACCGTCGCTTAATTTCTAAGGCACTAGAAAACACTGTCTTGACGATTCAAAATGTACCTTATTGAATACGCAGTATATATATATATATATATATATATATTTTATTTTTTTTTTCTATAATCTTATGTATAATATATGAATTGTTTGTCATCAGTACCTACGTTGCAAAAAAACAGCTGACAAGACGCCATACTTCTTATTAAGTCATTCTGAGTTTTTCTTGATAAAAATGTAAATATCGCTTTAACGGAATTAAAACTAAAAAGCACAGATCCATTCCTGTGAAAATTTTAATAAATGTTTGTCAGCAACGTTTCTTGTGGGCTATGTCGCTTGAAAGCGGATAGAACGGAAGACTTCGATTTGCGCTCACAATTTTTATGGGTGTAAATTTAAACAACTGAAGCAAACAACTTCAAGCAACAAGTATCACACTAAGATCACTGCCCATATTTATACCCGTTACTTGTAGAGTATATGTAGGTGTATTTAGATACGTTAATTTGTGTAAAACACGAATATTATTCTATAATTACGGACTCATTTTACGAAACATGCACACTAATGTTTTGTGGAAATGTTAGAATTAAGTTTTTATTCCCTATAAATGATTTATTTAAAGAGTAAACTAATTCAGATTAAAGTAAAAGGTTATACTAGAGTCTATAATAGTTAAAAAGAATGGGTTTGGAGCTTATTAGATTTGTAAATTCTTGACTAGGTATTAGGTCTTCTTTTCGCTCACATTTCCCTCTTTTAATCGAAATATATTTATTGACAAAAATATACTTTTATAAATTTTCGTTGAGAATATTAAAACAAATTTTTAGTACCATCAGGAATGATGGAATACGTTGTTTTTATGTATGTATATGTACATAAGATGGTGTAAATTACTTTTATTTGCTGTTTTATAGTTCTTTTTTATATAGTAAATTTTTGTCGATTTTTTCAACAATTCCTTGTTTTGCACTTTAGAACTCTAACTACAACTACATACATAACATACCTCACATTTCTCTGGTCTTGTCAAGTATTTAAAACTTATTACAGTTAGAGGCAATTAGGGATTTTTAAGTCTCTGTTCTATGGTTCATAAATCCGGATTAGGCTTATTGTTAAAACACAAAGTACATTAAGTTATATGCACTTAGACATGTAAAATTAATTAAGATCAGTAACTAATTTAATGCCTTCTTTACATATAGGATGAATTTCACCCTTTTATTGAGGCACTCTTACCGTACGTCAAATCATTTTCCTACTCTTGGTTTAATTTGCAAGCCGCCAAACGAAAATATTATAAGAAACATGAAAAACGTATGTCGCTGGAAGAAGAAAGACATTGTAAAGATGAACTCCAGGTATTAATACAAGCAATTTTTACAATGTATAAAATTATATTTTTTTAGAATGAAAAGACTGAGGTGAAGCAAAAGTGGGCTTCCCGTCTTCTTGGAAAACTCAGAAAAGACATTACACAAGAAAGTCGAGAGGATTTTGTGCAATCTATAATCGGGAAAAGAAAATCAATTTGTGTTCTCTCAAACCCCGATCAAAAGGGAAAAATGAGACGAATTGACTGCTTAAGACAGGCTGACAAAGTATGGCGGCTTGATTTGGTCATGGTTATACTCTTCAAGGCGATTCCATTAGAAAGCACGGATGGTGAGCGGTTGGAAAAAAATCCAGAGTGCTTACATCCAGGATTATGTGTAAATCCGTACCACATTAACGTTTCTGTGCGGGAATTGGACTTGTACTTGGCCAACTTTATAAATACTCATAATTCAGTAAATAATACAAATATGACTTTCTCAACTACTCCGGGCGCAAGATCGCCACATTTAACTATGTATAATCGAAGTAATGATCCAAACAGGAAAGATGAGGTCGCTGACATGAAAAATGATGTCGTTAGACAAAACCCATATAATGGTGTTGTTTGTAATGATATTATTTTAGCAACTGGCGTGTTTTCTTCTCAGGAACTGTGGACATTATCTAAAGGTACTATTTTCATAATTTGCATATTAATATTTTCAACAGATACTTATATGTTATAAAAGAAAGTGCGAAGTGAATTGAAACACTTTCGACTACGATATTTACCAAGATAGAAGAATTTAACGCTGTGACTTAGAATCAAGCACGCACGCTGTAGTAGCCCAATTTTGTCAGTAAAACTTTTAAATGACTTGGTACGGTAGTATTGATTATTTTTTTTGTGTATGTACGTGTATTACAAAAACCCTTTAACTCGTAGAGGCTAAGAGTATACTAGGTTCGGTGAAAAGTATGTCACAGGTAGAAGGAAGGGTTTCCGACCGTCTGTCAGTCTATATAGAAGCATGATAATAATAATTTTTAATTAAATGTAAGTTCCAAATGGTTTGTTTTTTTGCAGAAGCATGTCATATCATATGTATATTTTAAATATTTTTTAAGTCGTTTTCATCGGATAAATGAAAGTTTCCTTAAAAGCGAACATCGATAGAAAGGGAAAACGTGAACAATTTGTGAAACAATTTGGAAATATTTCGATTGTTATTTTGGGTATTTTTGAAACCGTTGGCCATATTCTGGTCTGGAAAACTCGGGTAAAATAAAATGATCAAGTTTTGTAATGGGAATACACAGTTTTGGTGTAAAGTGCGTCTTGGTTCTAAATGTCATATGAAAACTTGATTTGGGAATAAAATGAAAGTAGTTGGAATAATTATTTTACATTCTACATTATTATAATTATTTATTTTAGTCTGCACAAAAAGTGGAAGGCAGAAATAATTTTTTCTCGATATTATTAGATTTAATTTTAGATGAATCAATTGATTTAAACCTAAACTCTAGCCTTATAAAGAGGGAGAACGTTGGAGCTACCTATGAGTGTAATACATATCAAATAAACTCTGAATCTTCAATTTCTGCTGCCCAGAGTCTTGTTCAATCTGGGTCAATGGCCTCTAATCCGATTCCACTTGGATATAGCAGTACGTAGATATGCTTATCAGATTGGTTTTTTGTAAAATTTTCACGAGATTTCCGTATAGTTGATTTTATAGATCAGAGGATTACACAATTATCGCAAAGTCCATTGCCACGTACAGAAGGCCCAAACGGCGATTCCCGTGATGCCAACAAAATCGATCAAAGCAGTCCACCGCCAATTACGAGCACTGCATCAGATAATGGCACAAATAGTTTTTCTTTGATCGTGAGAGCTACGGATAGCTCTATTGAAGATCCAAAAACTTCCACGGACTCATCCATTTCTTTGCATCGCTATACATCTTTAAATAGTCGGATGCTGACCCAAGGTATCGTAAAAGCATTTTAAAAGTAAAGAAAGTAAAATACGATTTTAAAATATTTAATTTAATTATAGCTCTACCACAACATAGTTGCTCCTTGCTACATTCGTCTTCCACTAGTCCGACAAATACCTTATATTACCCCCAGCATAATGGTACAAGACCATCTCAAACAACTTCCGTTGAGGAACAAAGTCGTGCTGGCTCCGATAAATATTCCACGGAGCCTCAAGATATTTCGGACTTTGTCACTTATGTTTGTCAAGACACCAGCCATACGACAACTATAACAGGATCAGCTGAAAACCATTCATTTCAACACTCCCATACACTCCCACAAGGCCATTCACCGCATTTTCAAATTCATCAACAGCTGCGATCTGCAAAATTGACGACATCACCATCAACTCATTATCACAGTACAATGCTTCCGCCGATGCTGCCACCAATGGCTCGGCCTGTAGCTATAATTCGCAGTAGCAGTGATCTAACCTTAGTTCAATCCCCACCTCCTTCTTTGGCACTGACAGCCCAATCTACAAGTTTGAACGACAATAGTTGTATAGCGAAACAGAGCTTGCAAACGGATAATAGACTTGCAAGTAACCTAGACAACAGTAATAGCCCCAATAACACAGATGTCGTTTCACAACACGAAATGAGAGGAACTGCATCTCCTCAACCGCAATCTCACACGCCGACCCTAGCGAGTCCCCAATCTTATCTGGATCCTGGGCGATGTAAGCTTTTATCAGCTGGCTCAAGCATAGGCAGAATTGCAACACAAATGTATCCCTCATCAAATAATAGAGAATATTTTAATCACTTTCATTCGCAGCCCACATCGGTAAGTACTATTGGTAGACACGATGTCTTTTCATATGTCCACGCAAGCAATAGGGAATAAGGGGTAAATGGAATTTTAGATTTGCTAAAACACAGTCGCACACTTTTGTAAAACGTTAAGATTTTTTAAACCACACTACCTGTTTGAAAGTTTTTAAGGAATGAATATTTGAAGGCCTATGCAGACAGTTTTGAGCAATTAATATACATTCATATTGCTTTCGAAGTTCCACCAACTGAGTACGGCTAGCTACTAGTTTAATTGTAGGCAATAATTGAATGCTATTGACAAATATGTTTCATGAATTTTAAGCTTTTGGGATATGCCGGCTCTATTTCTACAATGTCTGGAGTTATAAGTCCAACAGACCTAACACTTTATTCAGCTCCAATGGCTGTATCGCGTTCAAGTACCAGGACTAGATGGAACGAAGAGGAGCATAATATAATTCCACATTCTGCATCTAGTACAAACATGGATAATACCCAAGTTATATTAATGGAAGACTGTAAGTTTTTTATTACGTTTGGAGTGTTTACTGTTTAATTGATTTAGGAACTTATTTCAGCGACTGGTCGTTATATAGATGAGTATTCTAATCGTGACTATGTGTCATGATGTAAGCTAAATAAGATAAAAGTCATTAAACTCTTCGGCTTGGGCATGCCAAAATATGGATTAGAGACTCAGTAACTAATAAGAGTACCTTAAACAAATATATAAAATCCTTTTGCACATAAATTTAAGTTTGACAATAATCGATGTATTTAATCGTATTTGAAGGGACTCTAGGTATGTCTGTATAATAAGCTCGCTAAAAAGAATATGTTAAAGCCCATAAATAACTATTAAGGCGTCGGATATGTCGAAATAAGAAGTCAAAAAAATTTTCGGGATCTCTTTTTATACCTGTTTATCCTTTATTAAAAGGGTATACTAGATTCGTTTGAAAAAATTTAACAAGGAGACGGTTGCTTTATATCCCCTATAACGTATATATATTCTTAACCAATAGAACCAATAGCCGAGTCGTATAGGCTATGTCCGTCCGTCCGAACATCGAGATCTGAAAAACTATAGGGGCTAGAAATTTTAACCCAGAAATACCGCCCTAAACTATTATTGGTCTATCCCACTTCAACGTCCACTCACTTGGGATATCTTTAATTTTTTTTTCCCCCAATTTCTATTGACTTGCCAAAAATTTTAAATATTTTGTTTGTGCATGGAACTTGATAAACTCGAATATAGCGTCCTTTATTGTTTTCTTTAAATTAGTTTTAAACTATTTCTTAATCGAGAATATGGGTAAACATTACTAATGTGGTGTCCTACCACGTATTTTGATATCTCAGCATACTAAAGACTTTTTTTAGATTTGATAAGATTACACCTTTTTTTTCTAATCTTTAATACAGATCCAAACATAAATACTTACGGCAAAATGATTTAGGAATTCATATCCTTTTACCAACAAATAAGTTAAAGGCAAGAAGTCATATTTGACTTGGATCTTAATTTAATTTTTAAGACGTTATAACATATAATAAAATATCAAGATCTGAGCGAAATATCTCCAGATAGTGGGTTGTTAGTTTACAAGGAATCTTTTAGAAGCCAGAGGCCGAAATGGAGCTATTTGAAACATACAGTGCTACTGAAAGCTACTAATAATTTTGTACTTATGAAACCACGCGCGAAATCGCTTTTAATTTTTCACTCATTTCACAATTTGTATCAAAGATTCTTTTACTCACCTCGCTATTTGTACTTTTAGAACAATAGATAATGATTCAATTCAAGTACAAAAAATAATAGACACTTATTGAAATTCCCAGGCTACCACAGTCAGACTATGAAACAGTATTAAATATATTAATGCTCTGTGGCTTTTTCGATTTGTCTAGAATTTTTTTTAGGGATCCTTTTGTGATTTATAAAGATAAAATCCTGTCAACCACTTTATGAGAATAGTACCAGTGTTGCCATACAAATAAAAATAAATTAAACGTAAAGCAACCAAAGTTGTAATCATGTTTAAGGCATGTAAGCTACATATTTATCAAAGAATACTTATAAATTTTCAAATATGAATGGAATATTAAATCGTATCATTAAGCAATATGTTACTGTGGAATTTTATTATAAAAAAAATTAATTGTAACCTAATGCTTTAGATGAGGTTAAATTAAATTAACTTTTGAAAAAAGTAGAATATATAAGGAATCTAATATTATGACCATAATTAAACTGGATACCAGTCGTTGCTTATTAATATATATTAAGTGAGGAAGACAAATTTTAGATAATAACATTTTGGGTCTGGTCGCAAATCATCAAAATTTATTTAATTTGATTTTGTTATGCAAGTTAAAATTATTGAGAACGTAAGAAAGCAGTTCTAATAAGTGCCTAAAATGTTATTGAAATATTCAAATTAAAAGCCGTAGTAATAATTATAAGACAACATAATTTTTATTTTGAAATAGATTTTTGCAAGGTTCCACTCAATTGGTCAAAATAAGTGGACATCTATTTCAAAAAAGTTAAGCCGCTTAACTAAAAGTTTCAGCACGGCTAACTTGTTTTCCCTCAAACGATTTTAGCTCCATAAGAAAAATGTAAATTTACGAATGTGCGCTGCATTGTAATTGTGAGTTCCAGAACAAAGCAAATACAAATATAAAATGTTAGTACAATAATAATATTAGGTAGATGGCAAAGAGCATGTGCAAACACATAAAATATATACAATTATTTATAAGATTTGGCTGTGAATATAATTATTACGCTACCGCTATTTGTAAGTTAGGGTTAAACGAAAGTGCTTATTATGAAAAAAGATAATATTGTAATAAAATATCAATATATACACCCAACTTAAATAGACTGTAAACAAACGGAGACTTGGCAATAATAAATAAATATTTTATTGAACAACGCGAATAAACTTCAAAAAGTATTGGGATTACATTTTTGATTGGTGCGCACAGAAGGAATTTTTAGTTTTTCCTTTTTTGAGCCAATCTTAACAAATTGTTGTTGAGCATGAAAGCATAGGAAGTAGAAGGATAAGTAAATATAATATTGATTAAAATAACAATTTACGATAAAAATTTTAAATTTTTTTTAGGATTGCGTCAAGATTGTGCGTTCCGATCGATGTATCCTTGACCGGTTTCACTGGACGAGTCTATTTCGTCATTCAAATAAGCTGTTTTCCAGCTGAACTATCGTTTTTTGTAATTCATAACACTAGAGCTTTTTAGTTTGATAGTCACATGCAGGTTTCAATTCTAAAATTCTTGTAACTGTTGGTTGAGAAACATTTAACATATAATTTATTAATTGGTATAATTTATTCGAACTTTACGATTTCTATAGACTAAAGAAAAAACTAGCTCCTGGTTATTAAAAAAGATATAAATACCCAAAACTTTTTAACCAACAGAAAAAACAAAAGACCATCTTACTAGCTCGCTGGAAACTAAACAATCTTTCGAACATAATATACTAATAAAGAAAGCTCAATCATTCCCTCAATTGATTTTTATCATACTCGAACCATTAATTAATTCGGATCCACTTAGTATTTATGGCTAACGTGAACAACCCAATTAGGCATACCAAGTCCCTCACAGTTCACTTTATTGGCCTCGACCAAATCCAAACTGTTTACATGAGCGTACTATAAATTGACGCAGTCCATTATGCGATAACATTTACCATGTGATAACCACAACATCATTCCAAACAATTGCAACCTTTCCCAAAAAAACTATGCCCTTTAATGGGTTAGGGTCATATTAGAAGAGCATTGCAACTCCTGACAATGCCGGCCAATAGATGAAGTAATGACGGAACCATACTAAACGATTACGATGAAAACTTATCTGGAACAACACAGAGCTTCACATAGAGGCCACTTAGTTCAGCTATAAAATGATGGTTTGTTTCCAAGCGATTCGGTATCTTGGAATCCCGTTACTCGTAGAGTAAAATTGTAAACTATAATAAATATAAATATAATTGATACGTTTGATAACTTAAAAAAGTAAGAATTTATTGCTTTAAGAGCGATAGAGAGTCGAGATTACAGATATTAGGATGAAGTCTATTATAGTCAGAACATAATACTCTGTAGGGGTCATGCAACTCATAGTTAGATCTACAATGATTTAGGGTTAGGGGTATGTAGCTTCTAGTGAATATGCTTGGGACAGAGAAGTTCAGGCGACCTACCAAGTCGGGGCTATCAACTTCACCACGAATAAGCTTACAAATAAAGACAGTTCCTAGCATCGTTCTACGGTTAGCTAGGGAAGGTAAATGAATTAAAAGTAGTCTACTACAAAATGGAGGTAATATAAGGTTTTCATCCCAGTTTAGGCGCAGCTAGGCAAACAGTAAATAGTTTTTTTAACTGATTTGATCTGATTTAGTCCGAGTGAACTACGTATTGTGGTCTCCAAAAAGGTGGTCCATACTCAAAATTCGGTCGGACTAGCGAAATGAATATGATTTTGGTCATGTTCAATTATCATCAAATTACTTTGACCACCCTTTTACCACCACCACCAAGAATAATCACCATCAACAAAAGTATGGTCTGAAAATTAGGGTCCAGAAGAGAGGTCATAACTATACACTTGGAGCCGTTTAAGTTTAGTTCGGCACCATATTTAAAAGCTATCTAGATCGGATTGTACGCCAAATGGCAAGAACTGTACTTATACTGGAGGCATAATTTAACTTCGTCTGTGATTTATTGCTAAGGGAAGGTTGTTGATAAATAATGTAAAAAGTAGCGGACCAATGTGGCTCCCCATGTTGCGTCCTGCCATTCAGATAACTTAATATCCAATTTAGGAGATCAGCAGGGGCACCTAATAAATCAACTAACTCTGTTAATCATTCTCTTCTAGTAAGGAAACGTGATTAAAGATATCGGAAACAGGGTGGAGAGACGTAACCAAATTGGGTGATCCCTTGTAACACCTTTACAATCGCATAATCGTCTTACGAGTTCAAGCGAAAGAATTACCTGTTTTCGTAATCATACATTTTTAATAGTATAAATTAAGTCTAACAGCATATTGAGCTTTGTTCTCCATACAAGCGTTAGAATACTTATTTCAGCATGTTTAAGAAGAGAGAATTATTTAGGCAGAGCGTTGGCTTATCAAAATATAATAGATAAGATAAAAAGTAAATGAAGAAAAATAATAATTAGTTTGTGATGATTCGTGTTAAATTTTAATTAATATTCAGGGCAGGGCTATCCTTATGTTTTTATGCAGGAAATTATTCCAAGGTATTAGAATTGACTGCCTTAACTTATTTTTGTGTAGTGTAAGAAGTAAATATTTTTCACTGCGGCACGCTCCAGCCGCTATCTGATTCTAAATTACATAATAACTGCATTTGATTATGGTGTTATTGTTATAAGCGTAACTAGTGGTAACTAGTCGAGATATCAGGAACTAAAAAATATAGAAGGTTGATCTGTATGCTGATACAGATTCTAGAGACATCGACGAAGCTCAAGCTTGCCACGCTCACTGCGGCTTGTGGGCGTTAACAAACCGCACAAAATTGCCACTCCCAAACTTTTGAAAAATGTATTGATATTTTATCACATTTTTATTAGTCATTAGTTTATTAGTTTTATTAGTAAATTTCTATAGATTTGCAAAAAAACACTCTAACGCCCTAAAACCGGCCAAAACTGCCACGCCCACATTGGGTATTTTTTCATTTTGTTCCCCAAATCCCAGAATATCCCAGAAAAATTATGAAATTTTGAGTTTGCATTTCCACTTGCTGAGTAATGGGTATCTGATAGCCGGGGAAGTCGACTATAGCTTTCTCTCTATTCTCTCTATCTATATAAATAAATGCATAACGTAAATTTAAAAGTAATTAATATTTTTTCGCATTTTATTCAAAAATGTCTATCGCTATACCAGAAAAATTATGAAATTTTGCGTTCTCATTTACACTAGCTTCGTAACGGGTATGTAATAGTCGGGAAGGTCGACTAAAGCATTCTCTCTTTTTTTTAATTTAGCTGTACCTATGGCAGCTGTATGATATAGTCGTACGATTTTGATAATACATTTTGATATTAAAACAGTAGAAACTTTATCAAAACCAACAAAGCTATTATGTTTTTTCATTCATTACGCGGTAATTGTTCGACTGTTGCGGCCCTTCAAAAATTGTACACGTTCGCAACACAAAGCTCCTTAAAACTTATTTAACCCCTACCAGTAAAAGGATTTAAAACTGAGCAAAGGACAATAGGACAGCAGAAGATAAATTGTATTTTTTAAAAGACGAATAATGGATAAACATTTTTATAAATTTTTTAATTATTTAGGGTTTATTATATTATTTAGGGTTCTTGGTTTATTCGTCTTGAGCTCGAAATAAGGTTCTGTCGTTTGTAAGTTGTTTTTATGGGTATATCCTGTTTATGGATGTTAGATGTAAGTATTTTCATTTTATTCTCAAGCTCGGCGTCATCTGTTCTCAATGTCTTGACACCAACATCTGATGTACTGGTTGGGAGGCTTGATCTGGAAAACTGTTGGTATGACGTTATCGGCTCTGCGTTAAAAAAATAAGAAAAAGAGATTCAGTGAAGCATTTTGATGCATTTTGATCTATAACTATAAATTTACCTTGTTTTTTTATAGGCTCCTTGAGACTTTTGTGACTTTGTTCAGCAACAGATATTTTGAGACTAGCGGTAAGGACCTCTAAATTTTCATTATGGTTTTTCTTTTTGTCAGAATCGCTATAATCTGTTGGCTTATCTTGCCAATTTTTTAAATTAATGGTATTAAAATCATTGATATTTTCATACCTTAAAATTTATAATGTATCAAAATATTATTATAAAAAAATTAAAATATACAAACCGCTTTCCTTGGATCGGAGGTTCGAGCGAAACATCAGATAAAATGCCTGGTTGAGGGTCTTCTATTTGCTGTTGGGCCCTAAATATACGCGTAAGGTGCATTAGAAACATACATACATAAATAGAAATATTTCTAAATCCTTTAATCTCAACGCTTTTGCCATTTATATGCTAAGACCAACATCCATATGATATGATATGTCCTTGTGAACGTCAAGATCTCAAGGAACAAAAAAGCTAGAAAGTTGACATTCATGCATTTTCGAGATTCACGGACTCAGCGCAGTTTGAAAGTTTAAAAATTGTGAGACTTTTGGGCAGTTTGTAGGCGTCAGAGTGAGAGTGCCAACATTTGCGAGCAAACTTGCGCCGCGTCACTGTCTCTGGAATCTGCATGCTTGATCTTGATCAAGCTGAGATCAAGGCGATCATACGGACGGATATATCAGACGGATATAGGGTCGGAAATATTTAATTCTCAACGACACTAGTAAACCCGAGTAATGGGTATAATGAGAGAGCAACGAAAAATTTGAATAACGCGTTTTCAACGAGTATATGTTAGATATTAAGCTTGACCAGAAGATTGTCAATATTTTAATTTTTGTAGTTTTTTGTTTAAGTGTAGATAATAACACATTACAAATAAAAAGATCTGATGGAAAAAACGGTGGTCTAAAGATATTGACAATTTTATTTCAGATATTGTTATATTATTATATATTATATATATTATATATTATATATATAATATTATATATTATTATTTCAAAACATACGAGTATACTTTTTTAATTATAATCCATCTCGGATAAAGTTCTTCACTATTTATATCCAATCAGAGTGTTAAAATAACTTATATATTAATAGAACAATAGCACAAAATTTATAAAATATGAAATATACCGTGGGACTTTTAAAAAAAATTTTTTATTGTCTTAAAACTTGGTCCCACAGGCATTAACCAAAGACAGTAGAATAACTATTCTAGTGTCTTTGCATTAACTGTAACAATGATGTTTCAAATTGGTTTTAATTTAAATATTGAACTACTCTGGGTAGTGACAGATTGTGGTAAAGTGGCATTACTTTAGAGCAGTTACACAATGGAAATAATAATAAAAGCTAATGCTGTCCCTATTTGAATCCACAGAATACAGATCACGAACTTAACAGTTAACGGCTCCATAGATTCAAATTCATTATTCAAATAATAGTAAAACCTCTTGAAACACAAATGGATTCTAGTCAGACCTTACCATTCAGTTCCATAGACTTTCGTTGAAATCAGCTCATATAACTTTTCCGGACAAGCTTCCAGTGCTTGTGTATAAATGACATTCAGTAACTCTGCTGATATGTTGAAAATTTCTTCATAGTGATTTATCATGGTTCTAACAAGAATAAAATAGATTGAAATAAATTAACATATATAATTATTTTGTCTTAAACTATTCTTAGGCTCTTAAAGCTGAGAAAAATATTTACATAGCATACAAATTTTTTACATTAACACATAAGCAATTGTCATACATTTATTATTGTTTATTACGTCGAGTTCTTGAAAGCAATGTTCTTATTCTTGTCCTAATGACATATAAATTAGTATTTTTGGCCCGACGTATTTATTATTTGAATAGAATTTGTTAAAGACAACTATATTAACAAAAGCGGTACGAACGTAGTTAGAGTTACAAAATTTTACATTATTATCAAATCGTTACGAAGTTGAACTAGTTTTAAGCTTTTCTTTGAAAGTGTAAATCAGTTATTCATGCGTTAAAAACTAAAAAAAAATAGACTTATGTTGCATTATTTGCTTAGATTTGTAATTTAAAAGTTACAAATTAGAGTCACAGCGTGTTCATACAGTCATTGCACCTAAAAATTAATACTTAGTTACATACATCAGTAGGTCGTAGATATCTATAGGCAAACTTCCTAATTACAAAATGATTAGACAAGTGACGGGTATCTGCTGGTTGAGATCCTAGACCATTCTCTTGCTTTCTTTGTTATTTATATGTATAACCTTTTCGATTATTCCTCCAGCAGATATATGTCCTTCGCTCTTACTTATTTTCCTTCCAATTTGAGTTCCTGGCGGAGCCGCAATGGCAATATATGACTATTTTTTAAGATGACGCATGCGGTAAAAGCGTCACAAGACCATACTTTGTTTGCATTTTTAAAACATTAAGGCACACGAAACTATTCGTATGTTGGCAAACAACAATTAACGAGACAGTAGATTAGGTCTTGAAAATTAGGTAATTAGAAATTGAGGCTACACTTGTCTCATCAAAGGCAAAAAAAGCAAAAAAGTATTTTGCTTGACAAACCTTACTACATTAATGGCATCGCTCATATTTTCTTGCTCTTTGTCCCTTGAAAATGTCAAATGAGTGCTTCGCAAAATATTTGGAGCAAATACTGTAGCTAGATTATTGCTATCCATTTTATTTCCAATCGTTAAACAACATCCCTCTGTAGACCATATATCATCGCTGTGTGCTGCCACTTTAGCTAGAAATACTAGTAAGACGTACAACGTGTCTCTGTGTGGGATGGGAAGTAGTCTTATCAAATGTGATATAGCCTCTAGTTGCAAGCGTCGATTCCGAATACCTGAAATTCGTTTGGTTAATTCTGAATGCTTACGCAAGCTTACAATACATGCGTTGTGTTTTTAAAAACGTTAAATAGAGTGTGTTGCAAAGTAGTGGTTCCGGAAGATCACGTAGAAATTCTTTAAGCAGTGTGGCAACATCATGTGGGCATGTATCAACAGAAATCCCAAAATAAATATCTTTATCGAAATCCTCCCGCAACTAATAAAAAAATCGGATATAGAAATATAACAAATTGGTTTAAGTGAATTTTCACCACTTACTTGCTTTACTCTTTTTTTGGATGTGCTCACCCGGAAGAGTCCAACCTGTTGCAATCCGTTCTCTTCTAAATAATCAATACAGTTGTTTACGAATATTGGTACCATTAATTGTGAATGCTCTTGATAGGGCTTAACGAAATTAAGTTCAGTGTCTTCATTTTCAGACTGAGATAGCGATGCTAAAGGCTTTGATATATTTGAAAAGGAGCCTCTAACATATGCAGAAAGTTCCGTGTTTCCGTATTCAAGGGATTTTGATGGTAAGCTTTCACATGACCTTACCTGAAAACAAGAAAATATGCCAACATCCTACAATTTTTATATGAACTAAAACTATTTTGAACTGGCGTTAAAGGGAGCTGAACCGTTCAGCGGATTATAAACCGGAGCGCTGATTTATTTCGAGAATGAACCAGGATCGGCTTAATAAAAAATAAGAGCTAATGGTTAGTCGAGTCCCTCGACTATCAGATACCAGTTACTCAGCTAGTGGATGTTAGAACACAAAATTTCATCATTGTTCAGGCATATCGATAGACATTGGGCGCTGCGTGTCTATATGTCTATAGAATCTGTTTGCTTAATCTCAACCTTCTACCTTTTATAATTCCTGAACATGATAGTTTTCGGCCTTCATATGGACGGACTCGGCTATTGATCCTACTCAAGAATATATATTTTATACGGTCGGATACTTTTCAACGAATCTAGTATACCCTTTTACCTTATGAGCAACGCGTATAAATATAACTACCTTTGCAGCTTAGAATGAAAATGGAATTGTTGTATATTAATAAAAATAAGCCCAGGTTCGCACCAAAAATTAGTTTTACCTCCCAAAACTGCCACGCCCATACCTTTAAAAAATATTTTGATTTGTTTTCGTTTTAAAAATGGTCCTGCCAAACTGTATGGGACTACCAAAAATCACTGGCCACTTTCCATTTAACGCTTACAAACTACCCTAACGTTATAAAAATGTTATATTAAAAAAAAAATTTAATTATTTATTGATTTGTCAGAGAAATGTTGAAATTTATCTTTTACTAGAAACAAAACGTTGTTTCTTTACTGCGACCACCAAGAGGGGGGCACTTATATTGTATTTCTTAAGGTTCAACTTGGAATAATACTTTTAATATCTCCTTGTGGTTGTAAACTAATCGGTACAGGTGGAATTACTTGCTTGCAGCTGCACAACATGCGTCACGGATTAATCGGAGTGCATCGAATCCTTTTTATCGGCCGATCTTAGCAACATTTGAGGGCTCAGTGCGATCGACAGCCGATGAATGGTAAATTACTGTTGATCAGCTCGCCAAAACTGCAGATCAGTCCCTTTAAAAGGCACCTTTAGTTTGGCGCATGAACGATTTCATCTCGTTCGCAACATTCATCACAAAAGTATTTTAGATTTGGAGCCTTAGATCCATTTCAACGCACATTCAACAAACTATTTTATTGTTTATATAAATATATATATGTATATATGTGTATATTTTTTTTATCTACAATACAAAGCAAGATAGAACGGTTAAGTCGATTATAAGATACTGATACTGATCTTGGAATCTTTAGAGAAATTTAAACATTTTGTTAAAAAATATTAAATGATATTTGAAAATGCATTGAATACTTTCTTCTTCTTTATGAACATGTAGGTAGGTCCTCAATAATTTCAAAGGGGCTATTAAATAAAGATAGTAGAATTCATCTTCCAACACTGGAAACTCTTTGTGAAAGCACCTAGTAAACAGCTTATGTATGGGAAGCAGATCGATAGAAGTGAATAAGAACATTACATAGAGTAAATAAACAACGGGAAGTTACATGATAGGCAGCAAATTATGAAATTTCTTGAACATTCCTTTTAGGGCGTTCCTGGCGACGCCCTTGTCTAGATGTACCTTTCGCTCCCCTCTTCTATACTCAATGCTTAATGTACATTGCATTTTAGGGCGTTCCTGGCGACGCCCTTGTCTAAATGTACCTTTCGCTCCCCTCTTCTATACTCAATGCTTAATGTACATTTTCTTACAATGCCAGACGCAATATTTTTGATCGTCATAGTAAGAAGGGCAAGCAGAATTTCAAGAAACGGTACTTACGAAAAGCAAATGACGAAAAGGATAGAAACAGGTAGAGAAGGGCGAAGCGTTGTTGTTGGCTTTTTCCGTTTCTATTCAGTTGCATTTTCAATTTGGAATCGTCAGTGTGTTCTTAGAAATTTAACACCGACTTTCAGGTTTGTATTTTACAAGTAAGTAGCACTTAGCTAATAATATTTGTAAATATTAAATTTAAATAAATTTATGCGTTTTTCATTTCGTTTTGTTTCTTTTTCGTTATATTTTCTTTTACGTCGACGAATGCGATGGCTCAAAAACTCGATGTCTTTTCGCGCTAATTGAATCAGAAAAGATGTGATGTTTTTAGCAAATATGTATGTGCATGGCAAAATGCCATCATGCCGGAATATCAAGATAAAATACTATATTCAAGTCCCAGACTATTAGATTCCCGTAACTTAGCTAATGGAAGTAAGGAAGGAGAAGGAAGGAGGGAGAAATTTTAACATTTTCTGAAATATCGGAAAAAATTGGTAAAAAAAAAATAAATAATAAAATACAAAAAAATTTTAACATGAAAAAATATCAAAACCTTTTTCAAAAATGTGGGCGTGGCAGTTTTTTGGCGGTTTGTGGGCTTTAGAGGGGGGCCTGAATTTGTTGGTAAATCTATTGAAATTTCCAAGAAATCTGAAAAAAATTAAAAAGAGATCTTAAGAGAGATCTTTACGTTAATACGGACGGATGGAGATGGCCAGATCTGACGGAGATGGCCATATTGGCTCGGCTATTGATCCTGATCACGACTATATAGACGCTTCCTTCTACCTGTTACATAATTTTCACCGAATCTAGTATAGCTTTTTACTCTACTAGTAAAGAGTATAAAAATTTTTAGAGTATAGCACTTACATTATCATTAAGCTTCAAAACACTTCCTGGGCTACTACCACTTCCACGAAACATTGACATAAGTGAATACTTTGATCTGTCTTCTATAATAACGTTCCGTTTGCTGTCTCTTGCTAAGCAACATTCCAATGAGGTTCCGAACAATACTGAGCGAGCATCTTGAAATGTAATGCGTTTTAATTATGTTCAAAATGATAATTGAGAATAATAGGCTGATGCCATAAATTCACTTACTGTGATCATCTTTCTTTCCATTATCAAAGAAGCTTGTAGTCAAGGATTTTTTTTTAGGCGCAGATCGTCGTTTTTGTGGCGATATCTTCATATCTATTATTTAAATGGGAAAAAATATGGTAATAGTTATTGGCTTTATTTAGAATATGTTATAATTGATTAGATAAAGAAATTATCTTATACTTATGTATGTTTCTTCAGCTGTTACATACTTTTTAAGAAATCATTTAAAACCTTTTGTCCTACGAGTACAGGGTATGACAAACAAAACCAAATCCTTTTAATCAGTTAAATTTAACCAACCTTCATTATTTCCAATATTTAGTTCCTGAATTTTTTCTAAGGCAAAATTTTTTACCATATCGGATTCTATTTTTGACAGCCTTGTCAAATTTGTCTCCACTATTTGAAAAGATTCACCAGACTCTGATATCCATAAAAAATGTTCCTGAAATTGATTTAAAAAGTTTTAGTATTTAATTTAAAATACAAGTTAAATTTTCTCACCGACGGATACCATTTTAGAGTTGGTATAAAGCTCTTTGAGTAACTCCGTTTATTGTGGCTTTTGGATCGACTCCGCCACATTCGTTTTGCTACAAATTGACCCACATTTGATAACGACTTTGACTTCTGCATACTTGCCGTTGCATGACTCTGATCTGAAAATAGTAGCAAGTCAATCTAATTTAGCAGGATGCGATAATGTTATTCTCTACCAGATATATTTTTTGGCAATCTTAATATAATTTCTAATTCGAATTGTTTATTACATTGTAACTCTTGAATTTGGCATTTCGAAAAACGACAACACATGTTTTTTACAAGAACTACCATATTTTGCATCATAAAGTTTGATGTGTGTGACAAAACATTTTTTCAGATTTTCAATCCAAAGTATTACGGGACTTTTTCCAACAGCCATTGAATTGCGAAAAGGACACACATATTTTAAGTATTTTAGGGAAAAGGTTATCTACACAATTTAATAATTTATTGTTGTATAGATCAAAAGAAAATATATATATAAACAGCAACTGTTAAGGGAAAATGGTTCGTTAATACCACATCTTTATATCTTAATTATTGCACTCGTTGCTCATAAAATATCTAAAAGGCATTTTCTTACATAATATATTATATTATATTATTATTTTTATTTTTTTAATATATATATTATTTTTTTCAGAATCATCAACGTTCAGATTTCAGTAACTATACAAGCGCTTGCAGATAAGTGGCGCTAGTGACACAAGTGGTAAAGTATAGTATGTTGTTGTGGTTAAAATATCAAACAAATCTTAAACCTTTTGAAAGATAACTAAATGTCAATTAGAAACCGTCTCTTAAGTATTGCTTGCACTCGCTGCGCTGCCTGTATGTACATCGGAAATTTGGGAACGTGTTGAAAAAAGACTTAATCTAAAGTTCTTCTTTACAAGAAAAATAACAAGGAAAATAATAAACTATAATTAAACAACAAATAAATTAGATAAAAGCTTTGAATAATAGAAAGCATCTTTTAGTGCATTGAGTTGTATTCTTTTGGAGAAGTTAACGAAAAGGATAAATTCGAGCAAGTCGATTTCTCAAAGTCTTCCAATCGTGTATGCTCGGGTACAAGCCGGAACAACAGCAGCAGACTAAGGTCTTCTCTAATGCTTAGTTCAGGCATTAAGACTGCAACGGTATATAAATTAATTAAACAATATGCACTTATACTTACTGGAATCTGGCAATGTGTTAAAATGGTTTCCAGCATTGATATGTCCGTGCAAAATATTTGAAATAAATTGAGAACTTGAAGAGAGTAGTCCACTGGAAGTCCGTATAGCCTTTTCTAACTTTGAATGACTAGTCGGCGAAGTAGGTGCAGAAGTGCACTTGGAATATGAAGAGGTGTTGGCAGGACTTGCGATTTGTAAAGGATGCACTTTACTGCTTATTTCTGTTGGATTTTTTTCCCTCTCTAACTGTATCTGACTTCGCTCATCCTCTAATCTTAACCATTCTAAGTGAGCGTTTTTAAGATTCAAAGATTCGTTTCCCCGTATAAAATCCAAAGCTATGAGAGGCCAAGCCCTTAACGTTTGTACAGCCTTGTGTAATCCGGCACTTATTCCCGGTGGATTTATTACGCCCTTTGCTTTGATATTTCTCAGGTTCTTATCGTAGTTAATTGATTTAAATCGGTTTGAATCAGAATCTTGCATACTTTTTTTTCTTGCCATGTTCAAATACCGTTTAATCGTATCGCTAACTGACTGTGAAATATCTTCGTCAAGTGAACTTTTTCTACATATTAAATGAGAAGTTTTTGAACAGTCTTGTTTAGTGGGCTCTTCAAATAATTTTAAGGTATTATCGCAATTTTTAACCATTAAGTTGTACTGCTGCGCCAAAGTTTTTAACTCGCTTAGTTGAATAAAATTAGTTTGAGTTCCACAGGTTTTCTGGATTCTTTCAACGCTGTGTCCATTTGAATTAAGTTTGTTTTTAAGCTCAATGTTTTGCGGTGCCTTATTGAGGTCTAAATAAAGTTCTGTTTTTGGGCTTGGTAAAATTGGTTTGGTATCACATTTCATTAGAGAAAGGAAATTTTCATGTAGTAACTTATCGCTTCTTTTACTATCAGTGTTACCTCCAGATATTTCCTTTCCATTTTTTATTAAGCAAGACAATGAAGTCGAAATATTAGCTTTATAAGGATCTTTGGAATGTAGCGTCCTATGGAGCTGTTGTTTCTTAAGCGCGCTATAGATTTTTTTCAAAAGAACTTTGTCTTCCAGAATGTTTAGTGGAGCATCGCCAAACTTAAACTGAATTCCTTCATGTGTAAATAAAGGGCAATTAGATAACAATTTAAGAAGGGACAAGAGTTCTGTTTGAATCGATGTACCGGATGATATCACTTGATGGTTGTCACCCTTGTTTTTGAAGTTTGGCCTTTGTGCACTGGGTGATGATGTTTGGTCTGGCCGAACTGTTTTAGTTCCAAGTAAAGTTGTGGTTTTGTATGCATCACGAAGTTTAAGATAAGTCTGCAATAATTCAATGACTCGATCGGCAATATGATAATCTTTGGTTGCATCAACTATTTGTTTTCTGCGGCTAGCACTTGCATGCCTCAACAATGGCTTTAATCTCCGCTTAGAACAGCTGAATGCTCCTGGGTATGATGTTCTTCGACTCCATAAAATAAAACTTGGTTCAGATAAACACACCCGTTGAAATTGATCTTCAATTAGGTCATGATTACCTGACCCTGTTTGGTATCCATCAGGAATTAGCTTACGGCCTGCATCTGTCATATATCTCCAGGTTTTTCGAGTTAGAAGCCAGCGCTCTCGCTTTTTTTCCTTGTCTTTTGTACTGCGACGATGCACTTTATTTGGAGAAGCAACTCCTTCGGAGTGCTTACTCGCAAAAATCATTGGCTTACGCATGCTGGAGGCATCTAAACAATGTGGGTCTTCTAATGGCATCGACCATATTTTCGATACGTCGTTAACCTCGTCAAGTGCTATATCTAACGGCCCCGACCTTTTTTTAACGGCCGCGATGGGGCTTCTCAAGCAGTTCACAGATTCTTCGTTTTGTTTTGGACATTCCATATTTTACGCTGAAACAGAGATTAAAGTTGGTGGCGCATAGATTTCTACCAACAGGTCTTTATACTTTTTTATTGCGATTTAATTATAATAGAGGTGTTCGGAGTACACATGTTTAAGTTTCACACTCATTTGGATACATATCAATTGTCACCGCATCAGCACATAACATATTTTCACAACGATATTTTCAAAAGGCAGGTTAACAATTATACGGAGAGTTGCAAAGTAATATACTAGGTAAACACACAAATTTATTTATAAATGCGTACACATATTTGCTTTTCTCAGGAGAGATTGCGTATATATACAATAGAATTTGTATCTACATATGTGAGTGACTTTATTTATATTTCAAGGCACACAATATTTATATTGGAATTCTGGAATAATCAGTACTTCTGTATAAATTTTTCAACAGATAGTAACTTTGACACCTTGAGGTTAACGATTATTTATTTGTTGATTTCATTTTATATTTCATATTATTAATATTATTAATTTCCATTATTTTCACTCTTAAGCCTCGCAAAATAACACAAAATGCCTGGTGAGATGGCGTGTACATAATAAGAGAAGCAACATTATTTTCAGAAAAAAACATAAAAATATTTGGAAGTTCACGAGATATTATTTTTGAATGTATTTATGGTGCACGAGCATCCCGCTTGTGATCGACTATGTACATATACACGTTCTGAAAACAAACTCAAGAACATGGACACTTTTTAAATTTATATTTACAAACAAGATTTGTACAAAAATATATGAATACAATTTCATTTAATACCTTGTTTTCCTAATTTTTGGTGAATATCTAAATTTAATTTGAATTGCTATTTTCATTTGCAATTAATGTACTGTTATTTAAAAATAATACTACTATTGCGGAAGAGCTAATGAAAAATTTCGTTAGGTCAATGTAAATACCTCGACCTGAAATGTTGTTACCTTCTATAAGGAAAAAAAGTATACACTTTTGCAGATGTTTAGTCCGAAGCGTATAATTGGCCATATGTACATATGTGTCAAGTTCTGTGCAAGCTGCTAGTTGATAAGTTATCGTTTTACCTGTGTAAAGCTACATTTGGAAAATAAAAATTGATTTTCAAATGGAAACACATAGATGATGACAAGGACGGGACAAGTTTGCAAGAGAGTGAAACTGAACTTTATGTGCCCTAAACTAACTTACACTAATCTTCAAAGAAGGCAACTTCAAATAAAAACCAGAAAACATGCTATAGTCGAGATCCCCGACTATCAGATACCCGTTACTCACCTAGTGTGAATGCGAACGCGGAATTTCATAATTTTTTTGAGATATCGATATATATTGTGGAATAAAATAAGAACAAATTTAACAATAGTTCAAAAGTGTGGGAGTGACCGGCTTCGGGCTTTAGGGCGTTAGAGTGGGCGTCGCTAAATCGATAGAAATTTACAAGACTAATAGGAATGTTTTTTTTTCTTTTTTTGTTCGCATAGATATAGAATTGGTCAGTTCCAAGGCTACTACACATGCATAGTCGGACAGACATCACGAATATATGGTCGAAAACGTTTCCTTCTCGATATCAAACACTTCTCAGCGAATCTAGTATATCCCTTTAATTTAAGAGTAACTGGTATTTTTTAGGATGAATGCTTACCACTACTATTACCGTTTTTGTGAATGTAACTTTCAGTAGTACATTTTTTTTTAGAAATTTAAGAGGTAAAGGTGCTATGGTCACGCTTATCTGATCTCAGTCTCAAATTGATGTATGCCATTTGTATTCCGCCCATTGCTAATATCATTAAGCCGTATTACCAATAAAAGGAAACTAGAGTACTTAGTATATGACTTCAAATTGTTAAAATTAAAAAATATATATATTAAAATAATTGTAACCTACGCAATCTATAAATATAAAAAATCTATCCTAAATTGTATGATAACACATACATATGTGACAATGGGCATGCGCGAATATTTTCAGGGTTGCAGAATATTAAAAATCTGTATATACAAGTCGTCCTCACAGAAACATTAAAACGTGCTGCTTATGGGTTGTTGAGCTTACCGTTGAAATAATAATTGTCGATGCCAACGAAATAAGTGTAAAGACTGAAAGAGCTTATAAAAATTGAAGCCAGCACGTATAATTGCATGTGCATTAAAAACACAGATCACAATACCGAAAAACTGAATATTATTTGAAAATCCATTAAAAGATTAAAAAATCGATGCCGATACAAAGTTGTTCTTAATAAAAATCTTACGCCAATACGTGTTCTCGCGTGTGCTTAATATCTAACTTATTTATATACTTAACATTTATTATAACTACATAGGTATATGGAATTTCACTCTAAGTAATGCATATCTTTGAAAGACAAATGAATTAAAGCAACATGTCGCGTGGCAAACATGCCACATTCTTAAATAATTCGCCAATTAAAATCAAACCATTCATTATATTAGTCTTGAATTTAAATATATGGTGTCAATATATTAGTGCAACTTCATATTTAAGCGTGAACGGTAAGATACATTTTTAATTAAAAGTTTCCCACTAGAATGATATATATGTTTTTGGCCTTGCGGGAATTTTTTTAATTTTGGTTGGACCCTTTCCCTACTGTAACGCGTACAATAAAAGAAAGTAATGAATACTTGAATACCAAGACAAAAATAATACATGAATCTAATGTACGTATTGTACTTAACAATATACAAATGTGAAAGTATGTTTAAAAAGCAATTGTATTTAAATTATGCTAAATTTAAATTTAAAAAAAGATTTTAATATTGCATTTTACCCATAGTATTTTTACCACCTGAAAGCTTGCTTTGTAAAACATCCTTCGAGAGGAGCTTCGGCTACCAAAAGATGACAACAGTTTCAATGCATTGAATGCCATTGCAATGGCTCGCTCCAGCTTTTAATTTTTTTGCGCCTTTCACCAACAAATGTAAAACTCTTTATGATCGAACTATCGCAAAAGATTTCGCGCATGTATATATAGATGTCGCAAGCTCTTTGTCTTGACCGACACTTCCGTCCATGAAAAGATCGAAAGCTTAAATTCAAATATTTAGCTTCATATTAAGAGACATATAAAATTATTTTTATTTTTTAACTGCAAGGGTATATACGCCTTGGCTTGAATAATTTAGCATCCGATTTCGTTTAACATAAAATACAAATTCATTTTAGACCTAACCAATTCGGAGCGACCTTTCTTTGATGATATCAGCCCGAGAAATGTGTCGGCCGTAGTCGACGAAATCGCAATATTAAGATGTCGGGTTAAAAACAAAGGAAATCGCACGGTAAGTCATTATGGGCTATTTATTTTTATTCTTACATAAGATTATATCGAAACATTTTTATTCGTTTGAAGAGCACATTCGGTTACATGGTAAAAAGCCGACTATACGATTAAGTGATGCAAAATTGTTTGAGGGAGACGTAACCTTAAATTTCAAACTATATTTGGGTTCACACCAGAAGAACGTTTTATTTTTTAAAGGCAGCTTTCTTTCTTCTTTTTTCGCTAGTCCTTATCAACTCTACTCCCATTTTCATCGATCAAGATTGTTTTGAGACGATCACAGGTCTCATATGAATATGTGAAAAAATCATTCAAGTCTTAAGTTTTTCTAGCAAGCTTGCCTATATCTAAACAAATAGGATAAGGAATACATGATAACAACATATTGAAATAGTCAACTTCAGACTCATTTTGTATTGATTCAAATAAGGGTTATCAGATAGCTAAAAATTGCTTATCTATTGCTTGTCATAAAATTGCTTATCTATGTAATATTCCTAATAAATAATATAAATTATTTCAGGTATCATGGATGCGTAAGCGGGACCTTCACATTCTTACAACGAACATTTATACGTACACCGGCGATCAACGATTTTCTGTAATACATCCACCAGGCAGTGAAGATTGGGACTTAAAAATTGATTATGCACAGCCTAGAGACAGTGGCGTATATGAGTGTCAAGTGAATACCGAGCCTAAAATAAATTTAGCAATTTGTTTGCAAATAATAGGTATATATGATCATTTATGAACCAAAAAAAAGATAATAATAACTGTGACGCTCGAGTACTATATATAGAAAAAAAAATTTGGTCGTTGACCGACCATAACGAATAATATAGAAATCAAAAGGCAGCGCATAAACTAGTCTTGGCGATTAAATGGTTTAAATCTAAACACAAATTGGTAAAGCCCTGAGTATAGAGTATTGAGCAATGAATCGCTCGAAATACATATTCAAATGCTATCTATACTGTTTAAGCTTATTTTATTCAAATTCAACACGTTAAGGACCACAGCAAAAGGAAACTTTTTTACTCTATTGGTATTTTCACAAAAACGAAAATATAGATAATTGAGCTACATTTTCATTATAAAGAACTTATTCTAAACATGCATAAATACCATACCTTTTATCACATACGGGTTATTTTTTAAATTTTGTGCCGAAAAATCGTTAAAAATACAACTAATATATTTCAATATCTTAAATTTACTTGTTTGCAATGCTTAAATAGAAATTATTTTAATAAAGCGCGGTATTTACCTTGTTGAATATAAAATAAGATTTTGTCACAAAAGTTGTATCAGATCACAATGGATCATATAATTACTTTAAAACCTGTAATCATCGCGTGAAAAACAGCACTGGTAAATGAAGGTCGAGGAGTTTTTATACTCATTACTTTTAGAGTAAAAGGTCTCGTTTCCAACCATATATAGTATATATATTCAATAGCAGAGTCGACCTGGTCATGTCCGTATGTCTTTCCGTCCGTATGAACGTCGAGATCTTTAAAAGCTAGAAGTTTGAGATTAAGCATACAGATTCTACAGACATAGCGCAGCACATACACATACTGCCATGCCCACTCTAACTCCCACAAATCAATTGGTTTGCCAATTTATATCGATATGCCGAAAACATTTTGCCAACGTCCGACTTGAGTCTGACTGGTTTTTGTTTGATTTAGGCTTTAATTTCACGTAGAAGAATTTATAAATTTTCTTACAAGCAGAAAATGTATTAATTTAATAACTCGTACTTTTCTATAAAATTTTAGCTGACAACGACTTTCAAGACCTTAAAACTAAAAAGCGGTTTTACGACACAAAGTGTAAGGCTTTTTATGGCTTGCTTAAAATTAAAATTATCTGTGATTTTTTAAAGCGGCTAGAGCAAAAATTCTGGGATCGACGGAAATTCATGTAAAACGGGATAGCACTATTGCCCTGGCTTGCTCTGTTAATATACATGCACCATCTGTGATTTGGTAAGAAACCATGATCTTTGTAAGAGATTTTGACGAATTAGTTTACTATCTCAAAGGTATCATGGCTCATCAGTTGTTGACTTTGATTCACTTCGCGGAGGAATAAGTTTAGAAACGGAAAAAACTGATATAGGAACAACGAGTCGATTGATGCTAACGCGAGCCTCATTAAGGGATTCTGGAAATTATACATGCGTTCCAAATGGAGCCATTCCAGCTTCTGTTAGGGTTCACGTTTTAACTGGTAAACACAAACACATATTTCAATTTCATATATTTTTTTTTAAATTTAATTTGGACAGGTGAGCAGCCTGCAGCAATGCAAACAAGTTCTGCCATTCGGAGTGGGGCTTTCACTGCAATGATAACTATCATATCAGCAAAAGTGTTGTTATATATTTCAAGTCTTATGGAGCATGTGTATCTAAGAGAAAGATGACTAACTAACCAATAGAATTTCCATTAAAATATATATATAACATTAAGGTAAGCTAATAGATTTTCATCAACCCTATATAAATCCAATTAACTATAGTTTCGCGTTTTGTTAGCTGTTCTTTGCTTACAAGAAAGGTTTAGGATTAAATATAAACAGACTACGCCTACTCTAACCGCCCAAAAATGCCACACCCACACTTTTGCAAAATGTTTCGATATTTTTTCATATTTTTATTAGTCTTGTAAATTTTTGTTGATTTGCAAAAAAAACTTTTTGACATGGCCACTAAAATTTCCCTGTAAATTTCTATTGATATGCCAGCAACATTTTGCCCTCTTACGCCTATAAGCCGCCCAAAACTTATTCGCCCACCCTTTTGAACAATTAAAAATTTTTCTAGCTCGAGTCCAAGGTCCAGCGCGGTACTGTTAGTTCACGGTTTCCGCTGTGCCGGGGTTCAAGGTCCACTATTTCCCGTTTTAGGTTTAGAAGACATGCAATATAATTTAGATTTAGCTATTTAAAACTGCGTTCATCCTAATAATTTTAATTTATTAAGAATCAAGACCTGAACTTAATCAAGACCAAAGTGATGTTCTCACATCCCTGCATTAATGCAATGTTAATAATTAAGCCTTAAGAAATCATTGCTAGAAAAAGAAAAAACGCCAAATACTTTTATTTTTATCGTTAGCTCGAGGTATTACGTTTCGCCATCTACTTCTTCTATACAATCAAAAAGGAATAGCAAAGAAGGAAACTATATAACTATAACTCGTCCGCAAAAATACACAAGAAATTGCCCTACGAAAAGTCACGTCTGGTTTTGATTATGCCAGTTTGATTAATATTTTCTTTATATTTATTTTTATAACGAAAATTAAAAAAAAGCATAATACCAGATACAAGTTTCCTAATGAATTTGAATAAAAGCTTTTGAAAATCAAACGCTTTTATAATATAGTTAGAAATAGAAATTAAAATTTTCAACGTGCTACAGCTTACTGATCTTGAGAATACGCATTGATTCCTTCCGATATATCGCGAGTCGTGTCAATTACCCGCCCCTATACATACATACACTCATACACTCTCTATTTCTTAGTTTACTAAACTATGTTTTAAAGAAAAAAGTGTGGTTCATGTCGCAATGCTAATTTATTAAAATTATAATAAATTAAATACAGTATATTTTTTCAGATGGCAGCGTGCTCGGGGAGGAACCATTGTAAAATCGCGCTCTGTTTAATGCAAATACGAACACTACATGTAATTCCTATAGTACTATGAAATAAAAACCTATAATAAATATCAAATCCTTCGGTAATGTTATAGACCTGGAAGAGTAAGTACACATAAATCTACCCACATAAACATGAACGCGCACCTTGTCTTGTAGGCATCGTATTGCTTACTTATCTCGACTAATATTCCTTTTCAGACCTCGTCTTGTTATCTACGAATTTGTTGCGAAAGCCAAATTAAAAGAATTAAAGCAACATGCTTTCTACTTCTTAAAAGTCAAATAATTCTTTTAATTTGAAATTTTACAAATAAATATACATATATGTGAATACATAACAATCAAAAATGATAATTCCTTTATCGTGATCTTTTTAATATATTATTATAAAACAATTTTTTTGTTTAATGACGTAGATTCCTGGGACCAACGAATTTAAAATATATTTTTATTTCCGATTCCATTTCGTGTGTCGCTTATGATACGACCATTCCTTTTCACTCGCGTATGTCCAAATATATGTACATATATATATATACATATTCCTTTGGCAGTATAACGCATTCTAGGTCCAACAAGTCTTACTCGAAACCTTCTATTTCAAATCACTATATTTAACGCCGGCATAATCGTTTCTCATTTTATACATTTGCTTTTGAACGACTAGTTTTAGAGGGGGTTGATGTAAGTGTAATAACTTTGGCGACTTAAATAATTAATAATTAATAACCTTCTATTTCAAATCACTATATTTAACGCCGGCATAATCGTTTCTCATTTTATACATTTGCTTTTGAACGACTAGTTTTAGAGGGGGTTGATGTAAGTGTAATAACTTTGGCGACTTAAATAATCAAAACGTATGTTGCGGAATAAAGTTCGTTGGTGTTCAACTAAATAAAGCAAGTCCTAGGTGCTGTACAACATTGAACAATTTAGAGTTTTATACAGTTTTACGATATTGGAGAATACTTTAATGTAAATAATGTGCCAGCTAAATGAAAGAAAGTCTGAAAGAAATCAACTATTTGTGACGAGCACCGCAAAAGCCTTTTTATTTTTTGTATGTACATATGTACATACAGTATGTCAAGAAACTGTTTACACACTGTGAAATATTCAACTTATTACACAGTGTGTTAACACTTGACGACATACTGTATATTGTTTAGCGGAGGTGTCTGCTTTCAGAACTTATGCTGTTTGGCGGTAGGCGTTCCGAGCGTTGAAAATAATTTGGGCGCTTTCTGTGGTCCACCTTTTCAACTGTGTTTATTGCAGTCAGTTCCTTCTGCTTGGTCTTATCGTGTATAACATGTATGTTGCAGGTAAAAGAAAGGGTTGGGATCGGTTCAAAAAAAATATCTATAAATATTCGAAAGCATTCGGATTATACTTATAAAATATAGCTTGAACAACCCACAAACTCTCTGAAACTGTATAAACATTTTCTATTAACTTGCCAATATTAATCACTACGTCCAAAACTTTAAAAATATTGTAAACGGTTTTAATAAAGGTATGTTTCGTATAACATTTAAACATAAATCATTTATTTAAAACTAGTCGCTTACCCGTAACATACTATGAGGAAACGCAAATAACAACAAGAGAGTAAAGGAAAAAACCTCCAGCTCCGTTTCGTGAAAGCAATTCATATACCGTAAAATAAAAGTCATCCAAAAATCCTCATTTACCAATAAAGCACCAGAGGTATTTGCATCATTAAATAACTATTACATCAAAAGTATTAAAATTTTCCGATCTTAAAAAAAGCTGGGCAATTGAAAAAGCTGAAACAATTGCATATATTTTTCGATGTAGTACTATTATAATGTTCAAAGACAAATAAACAAACACATTAAATACATTTTATAATCGTGTAAGTAATTGGCATATGTCGTAAATCGCTTATTTGCTAAAGCAACACCTAAAAATCAGAGTACGGCAGATTTCCAGGTAAGTTGAATTGGCTTGAATAGGACTGTTGCTTGACTGGTATGGATCCCCAACCCTTGGCACATTTGTTAAAGGTTTGCACGTGGTTTGGGAGCGGAGAGGGAGAGCCTCCCTGTAGCAGCACAGATCCTGGAGGCCAGGAAGTCTGTTCATTTAATGAAGTTCCAAAAGGTATTGGCGATGCGTTGCGCACTTGAGAGTTTTGTAGCGCTTTTAGGTACTGTGGACTTCCACTCGTCAATCTTTTCCTATCAGGCTGTTCATATCTAGCAAAACTCTCAACTTTTTCGAGCCCAGGTACTGTTTTTTTATAGCTAGTCGGTGAGTAGGGCTGTTGATTTAGTGTTCCAGTGTTCAACGCAGTTGCCATTGGCATTGATGAAGGAAATTCACCCATACCACCATTTCCAAGAACATTATTATTAGATGACAAGTTGTTCCTTGGAAACGAGCGCGATAAAGTGTCTTCGTATGGCCTTTCAAAATGTTTCCCGTGAATTTCACGCTGCTGTGAAGGTGCTGCATAGCTTGAGAGAGATATTTCTTTCGGAACGTATAAGCCTGCGGAAGAAAGGGGAATCAAGAACTGTTAAATGAAAATTTTATGATGCTGTGTGTAATAAATGTAAAACACGACTGACACACATGTACATATATACATATGTATAAGTTCACATAAATTAGCTTTATTTATTTTAAAAAAAATTAAATTCACTACATAGATGTAGTGCGTAAATAGAATAGTAAGAACGTAATGTTCCTTTACAAATAATAACTTTAAATATATGTACGTTTAACCTTTGAGCAAGCAATTTATCTATCAGTAACGTGCAGTTCCTTAAAGAGTAAACAATTTGTTATTGAACATTTTTCATATGCTTCTACATATACATGTACACAATAACATGACACCACAAACACGTTAGCCTTGCCTTCTATTGTTGCTGCGACATCTCTTAGATCCGTTGTATTTTGTTTCTCAAAAGATTGAATTAATTCACGCACATTTACCTTCTCATCTAAGTCGCAATTGACATTCAGGTCTTCGCCACCTACTAGTTTAAATTCGTTTAGTGGTGTAAAATCGACATGGCTTTCATAAGCATCGGGTTGTAAGACACGAGCACTTTCCCTGTTTCGTAAAATTTCTATTTCAAGGCGTTGGTACTCCAAGAAGTATTTTTGAAAATTTTCGAGGGAATGTAATCGATTCTGCACATCGAAAGCAAAGTTAGATGTCAGCCTCTCTCCAAATATGTAATTAGTAAAGCTAGGATTGCTGTCATCTGGTCTCCCAATATGAGGTTGAGTCTGCCATGATGATTGACTTTCGTTAGATTGAAAAGAGTCTGAAATATTAGTATTACTACAGAAAATACCAAAAAATACCAAAATACCAAGTGGAATCACAGACGATATTCAGCTTTTCAAGACTTGACATCTAATAATTAATGGGTGGGCAAGATAACATATGTATTATTTCAGAAAACTTAATACAATATAATAGTTTTTAGTTTCCTTATTCATGTACATATATATCTTGCTAGTTCAAAACTCTTTACACGGTATTTGATCCCTCTCTGCAATGCCATTAGACTTCACAACATATTTTTTCATTGACTGTAAACCGTGAAACCACCTCGTTGTTAAATATTAATCATTTATATGTACTAAAGACCAAAACACAATTCTGATATTCTGATATGGAGGTATTTGATTCCTATGGTTTCTATGGTTTGACTATGGTTCCAGGGCTCAACACTAATGCAGTTTTCAAAAAATTATAAATACCTAACAGACCTGTGGAACCGAGACCGAGGAACTCCTAAAATAGGTCCACATGGTTGTTAATGATTGACGTTTCTCTAGACGCCCAACATCAATGTCTTCGAGATATGGTAAAGGGTGATGCTAGATTTCCTTAAAAGCATCGAACAGGTGGAAGGAACCGACTCTATAAAGTACATATATTCTTGACCAGGATTACTACCCATCTATCTGCCTGTAGAAACGAGATCTCGGAAATTTTTAAAAGGTTAATATTTTAAATGCTGCTGAACATTCGCGAATTGGCACGACCGATGTGCAAATAACATTTGGTAACGTCAACTTAACGTCCTTTAACAGCTATGATATATACCGAAAACGGCTCTTATTTATGTTATAGAGCTATGCTAATAAAAACAATAGCCAATGACGTTTTTACATTTTCTGATTTCAAGCACCTCATAATTTTTTATTTGATGGCCGGCAGAATTGAATTATTTTTAAGAAAACTTATCAGTCGCGTTCTTTTGACCACTTCAATGTTCCCTTTTGCCTTATGAAACACAAATAAGCATACATACACCTCAGTACGCATGCCTTCAGAAACTAAGAAGCTATTCATGGATTTATAAAATTATGAAATATAATTAGAATATCAGAGGATTTTACTTACCTTTTGGAAGTTCCACACTCCGACCGCCCCAGCCCTGAGCAACGCATGGTGTATATGCAAGATCCCTTTGTGGATTCGATGGTACAATGACTGATCGTGGCGAGGAAGCAATGGCCTGCGAAAACATTATTAACATTTTATTAAAGTAGATGAATTGGGAGACTCATACATTTGTATGGCGTCTTGAAGAACCATGAGGCATGGGCTCATTAGCGTCCGTCCAGTCCTTACTATCAGTTTGGGAAGTCGGAATTGCTGTTAAGGCAGGCGGTGAAAAGCTCTTGGTATCCTCTAGAAACGCTGAGCTCGCTGAACCAGTTTGCAATGCTGCTTTCCAAGGAGACTGAACGACTTGAAGTCCTGGTTTTGAATACTTCTCAATTAGCTGATTTTGATGAATATTCAATTGGACGCGGTGCTTCCCAGCATCAGAATACGCCGGCAAAATGTTTGGACTTAGAACAGGCCTTTGTTGATACTGCTGGAAATCTGGAATACCAGATGGATGATATTGAGTCCCTGAATGGGATTCATCGACTACCCAATTATCAGCCTTTCTGCGGCGCTTTGCAAAAAGTTCTGCACCTTCATATTTGATGAAGTTGGTTGTACTCAAGTTGAAGGCGTTGGCAGCGGAGTCGTCGGAAGGGCGGCAGGAGCGGCGGCAGCGGTAGGGGAAGCATAAGTGATAAAGCATGGCAAACGAATTTTATATTATTTACTTAGCTGTACCGTTTTACAAAATTGTATATCAAAATAATATTTGTAAAACAAGTTATAATTTTCTTGGATATAATTAGTTTTAGAACTTGAATTAGAAGGAATTTTGAAAAAGCGTAAGATATTAACGACAGCTTATGTACACTAAAGTCAAATGGTCTAATACAAAATTCCAGAAACTGGATTAATAAATTACATGTTTTATTGTAACATTGAAAGTCAGAAATTTAATTCGACTTAATTTAAAATTAAAAATTTAATAAAGTTGTAAGTCAAATAGTTTTCTTTTGTTGCTATAAATAGTTTATCTCATCACATCTAAATTTAGAAAATTACCTCGTCCTTGATGAAGTTGAAGTGCAGTTATTAGTTCAGCGCAATTGTCAGGCGATAGAAGGCCAGCTTCAACGTTAATTAAATCTTTTAGCGAATTATAATCACGAACTTTTCCGTTTGGGTTCATTATAAGCTTTAGCGGTATTTTTTCCAATTTCGCAACCTCCATTGTAGATTTTGTTTCAGAATTTTCTTTAAATGGATTTATAGCATCATTCCCTGAATATGTAAATTATTGTATACTTAAAAATTATGACGTTGTAGATTCTTGTATGCAAATTTTAAATGATTATATAAACATTTTGAAAAAACATTTGGAAAAAATAGTATTTTATAAGTATGTTTTAATAAGTTAACTACATATATGTTATCATTTTAAACCGGTTTTCATATGTATCTACTCATCCTCATCCAGAAGTACATTCGTTTCTAAGCTGTAACTATAAAAATTTGATAGTAGCTCCGGAACGTGTATTTTTAACTTACACGAAAAAGAAAAAATAAACTTTAATAAATATTGTAATTAGGATGGAAATATTCTAACAATTCGCAAAAAATAAAATGCGAAAGTTAAATTGAAATACGGTAGAAAATGTATATCCAAAATGTATATATATGTGATTGGTGTACATTTTAAACCGTTACTTTGAAACCGTTAACATATTTAATTTGTAGACTTTCCAATGAGCTTTTCAATATAATATTTATAATGAACTAAGTTTTGTATGGAAAATGCATCCAGTCGCTTTTTTTAATGGTAAAAAAAACAATACGAAAGTAAAATTTTTTTCTGCTGATTGGAATCTCTTAGTAAAATCCCTATCCGTCTGTTCGTTACAAGGAAAACTAGTTTCTAAGTTTAGTTTATCTGAATGAAGATGAAATATTCCAACAATGTCCAAAACGTCTTCTTTCTATTACAAATCGTATATGAGTCAAAAGGGGACGAGTTAGACCGCTATATCATATCATTCTTAACATAGAAAACAGAAAATATTAAAAAAAAAATTACGTTCGTTGTTTTATCAATAAGTGTTTTAACCCGGTATACAACTTTTTTTTATAATAAATAAATATATTATTAATACATATATTTACTGTAGGACGAATAATGCCTAGTTTTTAAAGAGCAAACAAAAGTTAGCCGATTTTTACTGGTAAGTAAAAGTTATTTTTTCCCACCATTATTTGGAAAATCCTAAACTTATTTTGTTTGTATTTATTAGCTCCATATAAGAAATTTGACCTTATCCACTTTGAAAACGCAGTTTGGCTGAAAAAAACTATAAATAACTCAAATTCGTTCAAAAGACTCGCAATATATGTCGTTGTTAAACAAAAACACTTAACAAATTTTGTGTAAATACCACCAATTAAAAATATGCTCATTCGGCATGCGGCTGTTGAACGTGGCCGAGAGAGCAAATGTGTAAGTAAGTCATTCTTAGTCAGAAAAGTTATTAGTATTAAAACTTTTGCACCTATGTTGGAGGAGCAATCGTCACTTGTATTTTTTTAATATTTTTAAAATATTTGCTTTTATGTTATATTATTCAAGGCGAGCGTTTACATTACATTACAACTATCAAGACTGCACGGAACGTGATTTATTACTAGGGAACATACTAATACATTAATTTTATTTACCGTATAAACAAATGAATTTAAGTTTATGTTAAACCAAGTTAAAAAATAATCGTTTTATTATACACATTTATTTAAAAAACTTGATTTTATAGACAAAAAATCTACATACAACGCCAACTAAAAATAAAATGGAGAATCCCTGTTATAGTGCAGAGTTAGAGTAATTAGATTTTTCTTGACCACTACTAAAAGTTGCAATCAGTGTTATAATAATACAATTGTAGGAACTGGAAGTGATTAATAACTGACTGACAACAAAAAAGTTTGAAAACACAACCATTACCTTGAGATCTACCTTCATGAACCCATTTGTCTGAGCGTTTTTTGCGATTGACATACATAGACTGACCCTTAGATGTTTGATTACTTATATCGCTTAACGAATGTGAAATTCTTCGTGCTAGCTCGACTTGGTCTTCCACTGTAGGGTGTAGTGTTGGAGAATAAAATGCAGACGAGGCATATAGCTTTCCTATTTTAAATAAGTTTATTATTGTTGTTAAAATATTTCTACTATAGTTTTATTTTAAAGGCGATACGTAAATAAATTGCCTAAGCGTTTTTGTAGCATGCGATGTCGCTCTTTTAATCTAATAGAATTAAAAATTTAGGTAAACGCAAATTATTCATGTTGTTAGATAGCATAAGTAAAGGTACTATAGTAAGACTCTTACGTATCACCTTATCTTAATAATAAGAATCATATCATTGAACTTACGATTTTTAGGTAATATTTCAGCAGCATCGGTCGCAGGTGTAAATATTTTTCGCAAATCAACCGTTTTCGACACATTGGCGTATTCCTAAATTAAAAGACAGAATTAAACATGAAATATGCTCATATTTTGCGACCATTTCTCCAAAGGGTATTTATAATTTCTTTTCTTTCTTTTACTTAATTATGCAGATACATAGTTCATATGTATGTACGCATAATTTATTTTTAATCTATTTCTTTTGGAATTATTGACCAATAAGTTTGGAAATGGAAGCAAAAGATGAAAATGTAATATTTGGAAGGAATTACAGTACTTTCCTTTCCTGCCAAAGCTGCTTACTAAGGTTTAATAAATATTGACGTTTACTAGGATCAATAAGATCACTTGGACGATAACCCCTTTTTTTCTCTACTGTACAATTCATATTATTATGTACAACTATCAATATTTATTTGAATTTAATAGTAACGAAATGTATTGACGACTGTGTTCTTAAGCAAAAAGAGAATTACAAAAAATTAACACTTCTTCCAATTCAAATTTATATATGCATACAAACAGAGTGTATACTTTTCTGTATAGCGCGCAATGTGAACGTTCGAAAAGTTCATAAAATGCTAAATATAGAATCTCTTTGGGCATGTGCGTCAAAGAGCGTATATATATATTGTATATACAATGCCTAAATATAACACCGGAGTCGTAAGAACGAATAATTTAAATATATTTCCTTGGTGCTCTAATCCACAAATGCTGTAATTAACAGCATTTTTAGAAATAATTTAAATAGGATTTGATTGGCTTACAAATTTTAATAGAAAACCAACCTGATAAGTCTATAATATGATTAGTTTTACATTATCCATATTAATAAAAATTAAGTAGGCTCGCTACTGTGTAATTAATAGACTTCGGGTGTCTAAGGACTTCTTTGGTGTTCTCTTTTCGAATGTCGCGGAAATATATTAATTACTTATCGTTTATCAACAAAAGCATTACGAGGATTCAAGTCATGACAGTCGCACCAGCGTATGTAGAATACATATTTGGAATTGGCTAGCTGGTTGCTAGCTGGACGGCAGAGCCCACCCACACCAAGAGTGGGGGCTCAAAGATCTATCTATACGAATTCGAGTTTACTGGGCTCCTCGAAATTAAAGCGTTCGCCCCTGCCTTTATTTTGTCTGTCGGCTTGTCGATTAGTATAAGTCTTCGATATAGAAAAACTTTTTTAACAAACAAAAACGCCTCTAAACACACAATTTTACATTCGCTACTCATGAAGTAAAATGATATACTAGACTCGTTAAAAATATTAACAGGTTAACAGGAATGGATAATTCCGTCACTATATATATACACATATATATTTTCTTGACGACGATCAGTAAGGAATCGATTTGAACACGCCCGCCGGCCTGTCTATCCACGTAAAAGTATGGATTTCGTAAAATATTAAAGCTGGGAAGCTATGATAGTGTATTTGAAAAGATTGTCACGCCCACGTGATTGTCACGCCCACGCCTACAAATCACTTTTGAAGAGTCTTTATATCTGTTTTGAAGCTTGTTGAAGCTTGCACTGCGCAACCAGTCCTGTGGTGGTTCCTGTAAAGAAACAAATTTATGTTTCTAGGCAGGGAAGCCCTGATTATTAGCTGATATATTCCTCTGATATACAAGGCCACACAAAATCTGATAACATGGAAATGGAAATATTTAGCTTTTCTTAAAATGTAACGAGCCATACCAGATGTTTAAGAGATTTTTGGCCGGATATTATGGCGGACTAATCAGTTGAAGAAGAAACAAACGAACAACACCGGTTAACGAAAACGCGTTAAAGACATCAAACTCTTGGACAACTCACCTAGGCGGCAAAACCCACGGTGGTAGTGGTCAGCTCTCATATTAATTATCAATAACAATCAGGACGTATGACACCAAACAAAACGTGAAACCAATACTCGCATCTCACCAATTTATAACTCGAACAATAACGCAAGAAGTAAGAAAGGCCCAAAGAACCAAATAATAAAATTAATAATAACAAAAATGATATGCTAAGAATTCCCAATTAACCCAAGTCAATTACAGCTGAAACACACCCTTTAAAATGTTTTGAAGCCGTAGGAACTTTCGCAATACCTTCGCTCAAAGATGTCGAGCCCAACGGGTGCATGAAGGTCATCAAGGGACAAGAATTTTTGAACTATGGTAAATGCCATCTAATCAACACTGACACTTGTAGACGTTTGGAACAGGGTAGATTTAGTGAATAATATATAGTCTATCAAAAAGAGAAAAGCAAAATCACTTTTCGTCCCTAAAGTTGATATCAATCCAAAAATTATTTAAATTGTTGGCGTGACATCTTTTCCGGCTTGTGGGTGGTCGATCGAATTGTACTTGTGTTATTGAGTTATATCCGTTACTCGACTAAAATATACATTTTGGTGTTTCTTCGACAAGGCAAACACATAGTTAGATTAAATAATAAAATATGTTTAAAGAAGTCAGTGTTCTAGGCCGGTAAAAATATTGTTTTGAACTGTACTTACTTTACTGGCGATATTCTTCTGATACAGTGTCGATGTGGGTCCGCCGCGCTCATTTTGATATTGACTGTGTAAGTCGAGCTCTCCACTTTGGCAATCATTATGTTCAAGCTGATTTTGTGCACTAAGCTGCTTAGCTAGGATCTGCTGCTTATGGATTTCATTTGCCAGATCGTTCTGTTTCTGAATGAGCTTCAGTTCTTGTTCTTTCAGCTGTGTTATTTTTTCCTGCGCTTTTATATTTATATCTATATCCGATATAATGTTCAGAATTTGGCTATTAAAATCTTCCTGCAATGTACAAATTCGGAAGACACACAATAGCTCAATGGAAAAAGAAAAAATACATTTATTATTGTAATGTGTTTTGAAGTTTTTTGTTAGGGACGGTAATCTGCGCGAATGATTCTCGACCACTTGTTAGCTCATTCGGATAACAAAAAAATTGGAGAAATTGGAAAGTTGAGAATGTTTGTATCTTAATTAGAGCCAAAAGTTCTCCGACCTTATATAGAATTACACATTTCTTCATCAATATCAACAGCCAGCCGAGTTAGCTTAGTTCATCCGTGATTAGTCTCTCTATTTTAAGCTATGGCCAATTTGACAAGAAAAATTGCTTTTCAAAGCTACAATATTAAGAAGTGGTGCATAGGCACAAATACATATGAAAAAGTTTTGATATATTTTATCTGCGTTTAAAATAAAATGAGATGCATTGAAGTACAAAGATACTTACAGGTTTATTTTGCGAAATAAGGTCTGCTTTATTGTTTTCTGCCGTCAAATCAAATGCACTGGATGTTTGGTCATTGACATTCTAAAAAAAAGTAATTTTTGAACGTCCAATCAAAATTAATCATTATTAATTGATTGATGATATGCACGATGCTTTAAGTAATTTTTGGAAGCTCCATATTCTAATAATAAAGGGTCAATATTTTCAATGAATTCCAGTAATTGATTAGAATATGTAACACACGCGAGTAAACAGCACTGTGTAAGGAGCTTTGGCCTTTAGAAACATAAACTTTGTAAACATCTGCGAAACATTTATTTTCAAATTAATATTATTCAATTTAAAAAAATCAAATTATATATTATTATTCCGGTTGATAACAGGACGATTTCAATGATCAACACCCGTCTTTTAATGTACAACAAAATTTTATGCTTATAAGCCTATTTATTAGCTTGTAGTGTAGTTTTTACAAAATCACAGACTCAGAAATAATCTGTCATAATACATTTTAATATAAACAAACGAGAATGCTATAGTCTAGTTCCCCGACTATGAGAAACGTTTCAACGAGTTTCAACGAAACTAGTATACCCTTTTACTCTACGAGCAACGGTTATAAAAACTTGAGAGCAGTGATTCAAGTGTTTTACTCTATCAAAAACCGATCTAATTATTTAAATAATTCTTTATTAACATTCAATTGTTTCTTGAATGTCAGAAAGCAAGAATGCACCCAGCACAAGATTATTTTCTGGTGTTGCCACCCCCCAATTTTTTTAATTTGGTCTAATATGCCTTTTCAATTTCTATCGGTATGCCAAAACAATTGTGGTTATGCCCTCCCAAATGCACAAAAATTATTTTTACGTCACAAAAGTTAATTTAAAGAAGTGTTTATATTTTTTAAAATTTACACCTCAATTTTTATTGAAATGAGATATTACTTACCGGTTCATTTAACAAAACAAGGTCTGCTTTAGTGTTTCCGGTCGACAAATCATTTGCAATGGATGTTGGGTCATTGACATTCTAAAAATAAAGTCAATTTTTAAGATCCAATCGAAATTGATAATGTATGAATTGCACGAAGCTGTAAGTAAAGCTGCGTATTAAAATAACGAATTGCAGCTAATAAACCATTTTTTATAATAATTTATAAATCAATTATAATATTAAACATATGCAATTAAACAAGGAGTTGTAGTCATTTGCCTTATGTCTGACGAAATTTACTCTGTATAAGCCAAATATCACTAAATATTATTAGCTTGTACTCAAATATACGCGTTATACCTAGATTGATATCCATGCAGAGTCAGCCTTGCGTATTTTATCACATAAGGTTTGAGTACCGTTATTAAGAAAAAATGATTTTTCGCATAGATCTGCGTATTTCCCCTCCGTATTCGGCTCTGTAAAGCACATAGTTATAAAGCTTGACATATTCCTATTTCCAACATAATTTTTTAAAACGCACTTTAAAACAAGAACGAATGCTATAGTTGAGTTCCCCGACTATGAGATACCCGTTACTCGGCTAGTGTGAATGCGAAGGCGAAATTTCACAATTTTTCCGGGATATCGATAGATATTGGGGAATAAAATGAGAAAAAAATTTAAAAATTGTTTAAAAGTGTGGGCGGACCGTTTTGTGCGTTTTGTAGGTGAGAAGATGGGCGTGGCCACAGTTTTTTTGATATACAGATAAAAATTGGCAAGACAAACAAGTTTTTGGAGGCTTTAGGACGTTAGAGTGGACGTGCCACAAAACGTGCCAAAAAACAGTTTTTTGGCAAATTTATGTACGGCTTGTGGGCGTTAGAGTTTCATGACTATGTATGCTAAATCTCAACCTTCTAGCTTTTATAGCTTCTGAGATCTCGACTTTCATACGGACAGGCGGACATTTCCAGATGGACTCGGCTATCGATCCAGATCAAGAATATATGTATATACGTTATATAGTCGGAAACGCTTCCTTCTGACTGTGACATATTTTTCAAAGAATCTAGTATACCCTTTTACTCTACGAGTAACCGGTTTAAAATTATGCAAAAGTGTGGGGATGGCAGTTTCCGCGGTTGATTTACATTGGAGTATGAGTGCTAATCTTTTAAAATCATCTTGCAGAAATGTCACTGGTACAATAGTCCACAAGATCTTGAAGTTTATATGGACAGACAGACGAAAATGGCGACAACAATTCTAAAAGAGATCCTGATCTCGGTTACGTTTCCTTCCGCCTTTTATCCGATTTTTAATAATACGAGAAATCCGGAAATGAAGTCCTACAACTTCTTTGAATTTCTTCAAACATATGAAAATGTTTCAACTTCAAACTTCATCTACTTTACCTAAATCATGTTTTAAATATTATTGACTTAGATCGAAAGTACCTTTTTATGTCACAAGTATACATATACAAGTCATAAATAAATCTAGCCGATGTAGGGTATTTGGTAAGTTAAGGCAGCATTTGCTTTACTTTTATCTTTATAAATATTATGTTAAATAAGAAACATTTTAAAAGCTTGAAGGCGATAATTTAAATCTGTTATTCTTAAAAATACAAATACTTTTTCCTCCGAAGATTTAGTGTACTGTGATTTGCAAACTTCGATAGCTTTGTCTTCTTCTCCTTTAATTAGAATGTTCGACGTGTCTAGAGCGGCTGATTCGTTTTCCGCATTCGATGAATTTTCACCAACAGTACTCCCATCTATCAAATCCAACTCTAAATTATTCTCAGAAACGGTGGGCAAATTTTCCACAGATAATGATGGGTCCGTTTTAATAGATGCATCTATAATAATAGGGTTATTGGATTCGGAGTCTTTTATGTCAACAGTTCTCTCCACATCCGATGAGGTAATATCCATAGACGGCTTATTAATTAGTGTAGCTGTGTTTTCTTCCAAATTTGTTGTATTTTTTTCTTCTGAAATTTCTGAATCTTCAGATTCGCTTTCTTCATTTTTTAGATCGTCATCATCTTCATTATCTCTTGAAGTGACGGGTTTATCAAAACCACTGTCAATATAAGATTCCAATTGATTTTCATTGAGGTTATCATTATTTTGGGGAGTAGTTTTAGTCTCATCAGCGTAATCTATTTGGGTTCCGATTTTTGTAGCAATTTCTTTCTCCTTTAGATTGTAGAAAATATGTGTTTGTCAAGTTTATTTCTATTTATTTGATAAACGGTTATTTATAAATAAAAATAAATATAAAAATAAAATAAATAAAAATAAAAATCATGACAAAAAAACATAAATTATATATTTTAATAATTAAAAATTACAATAAGCTATTTAACTAAATGTTTTACCATTTTCTCATTAAGAAAATTGTCAAATGTAAGTGTATTAAGATGTGGGAAACAAGTTCAGAAAGAAATGAAGTCTTGTAAAAAATCTAAGAACTTTTAATTGTTTTATTATAGGTAAATACTGAATAATACTGAAATAATTAAATAAATATTGCTTTTTTGACTTACCTCAATATTTAAAGTAGAATCCATTTCTAAAATCTGTACAAATCTATAAAATAATAATGAAATGTAGGGAAAGGAATTTATATTTGTATCGTATCAACAGGTAGGCCGGTCTTACATTAATATAAATGTTTTACGTATGTAATTTCTAATAAAGCATATGCAACACACACACAGTTATAAAACATAGCATTTTATGCTGAATGTAAATACATATACAGACACTCAAATAAAGTTCGTTGGTGCTGTTATTATGTAATACATAATGAGAACCATATCCAACATGAATGTAAATTTCGCTTTAACCACACTAACTTTTCTTTTTTTAATATCCACAATAATAATTTACACGTACATATATCAGATATATCCTTTTACTTGCCTATTTCCCAATTTTATTTGTTAAAAATATATTTACTGCAAACAATACTGTAGTATCGAATTATTGAATGATAATAATACAACTAAAATCTGTATAGGCCAATAGAACGAACATGAATTCATGCGCCCGCCTTTAAGAATATGATTGCACATCAAAGATAGCTTCCACACTGTCCACATGCTTATTTACTTGATTATCGGCTCGTTCGCATAGAGCGATTTAGGAAATGTATATTTAAAAGTCACACACAAGTACATATATTTTCACAAATACAAAAATATTTTCTCGTTAATTTATATGTATGTATATATACATATTTGTTCAGCAAGCAAGCGCATCGATGAGAGCCCCTTTTATCGTAACGGAGTACTTTATTTACTATTCTTATAATTATAAGTCGCAGTGTCTTATATGCATTTACATACATACTTGTTTTTTTAAAACTGAAATTTACAAATGAGTAAAGTGCGAAACATCTTCAAGTTAATATCGTCCAAATTTAATTATATTAAAAGTTAATTCGTAATACTGTAACATGAATATATACATATGTCCATTGATGTTTGATCTTTCTTTATAGGTAGTAATATTCTTGTTTAGAGATGTTATATTAACTTGAAGATACAAAAGAAGAAAGGAAACGCTTCCTTCCACATGTTATTATTACAATTGGATATAACCTTTTACTGTAAGACTAAAAATATAAATATATTACAATATTATATATATTTAAGTTTGAACCCCAATATTTATTGTCAAATATACAAGATTCGTTGAAAACTAGAAAGGTGGAGGGAAGAACTGCTGACCCATAAAAGAATATGAATTTTCGAGCAGGATCGCAATCCAAGTTGATCTGAAAAAAGCTAATATTAGACACGCATGTGTCATTATATTACAAATGAAACTTTTTGTAATTTATTTTTTGCATAACTCCATCTTATTCGCACTCCGACTAGAGTATCATTTGCTGCGCATGCAAATACCAAGGTTGTTCAATAATTTCCAAAATTTCGTTGTGTAATTGTTTATTTACCATAGTTCTCAATAACATTGTCCTTCTTCTATTAACACAAAAGCTGATTTTGATGTATTATTATAATTATTATCCGGATTGCAAACACTATTGCGAATAATCTTATTTACATTCGCCTTTAAAATTCGAAAATTGACTTCTCCATAATCGAGATTGCTGTATAGAAAAATTGGTAGTCGGTTACTTATAAGCCATACATTTTGATCTTTTTCTTTGTCTACTTTTAAATCGTTTGGAAATTGAATAAGATTTGAGTTTTCCAAATTATGAAATTTTCCCAAATGTGCTCGAGTGTATGGTTTCGATGTATCCCAGCATCCAATATCATCTTGATGAACTTGTGTAAAAAACATTATGCCATTCCTTGTAACTCCTGTTGTAGATGATTGAGAATTATATCCGCGGTCTCCAATTGGTATGAAGTACTTGGCGTACTCTTGAGTATTCGTTTGCCACACAGATTCGTTTAGCAAGAGATTAATAGGCACCATGAACTCCTAAATGAGAAAGTATTATAATCATAATTATTATTATTATATCAGTTGCTCGTAGAGTATAAGGGATTGCTACTTTGGTAAATACAAATGAAACAGAAGGAGGCCTTTTCGGACCCTACAAACTGCAGATAATTAGCCTACTTAAGAACAATTTAAATTATTAAGTACCAATTTAGTACAAATTTAGTAAGACTGATCAAGTGTTGAGCTGTAGGAGGGATTTTTAAAAGTAAGTTGGCGAGCCATTATTTAGACAATAAAGACAGTAAGAAGTGTTTTAATAATGGTTTATTTATAATACATCTTGTTCGACTCCGACTTATAAATACCGGCTAAAATCTTTAAAACTGAATAATTAATTTGTGTAGAAACGAACCGTGATGTAAGCTTCTGACTAAAATAATTATAACTTCTGCAAGAATTTAATGCACGCATTGAGATCCTTAGTTTCTTGTCTTATCTTTAGACTCACCTTGAAACTTGCCATTGGATGAAAATAAAGAACGCGTTCCATTATTTCCCTATTGTAATATATACTCATTCCAAAAACACCATCCAGCCATTGAAAATTTAATCCGTAAACATTAAAATCCGAAGCAACGGGATCCGGATAAAAGTTATAGTTGGTCACGCGCCAGCTTCGGTTTTTTGATAGGCTGTAAACAACAAGACCAAATCTCCATACATCCGATACGATAGCATGCGCATCATCGCAATCTTCTCCAATATCCACAACAATATTGGAGTGCAACGAATCTTGTTTCACATGAGAGGCTTCCAAATTGTATCGAACAATCAGTTCGTCACTTTTAAGATCATACACAACAATTTTTGGTGGGCAGATCTGATTTAAGTTTATTGTAGCATTGACAATTCCAGAGTCAATTAGCCAAATTCGATTACACCTATCAACAGCTGTTCGATAAACTGACATTAGTTTTGAGCAGTCAGGATTGTTTGGATTTCCATGAGCCTCCCAGTTCGGATACGGCTTTATTGCCGGGCTTGACTCTTTTGGAGGAAACGGCAGTGTACCTAAGCTGGCAGGCACACCATTCTTCCAACGGGGAGTTGTCACAAACAGGCGGTTATTATGGACATCAATGCCTAAAGGTAAATTATTTTTTGGTACAAAGTCTCTGTAAATATTAATATATTGTAATAATTAGTCAGTAACTTCAGCGCAGTACACTAGCACATTAAGCCATAATAATCCTTTAGTCCGATAGTCCTTATAGTAGAATAAGAGGGTATACTAAATTCGTTTCCGAACATATTCTATATAGCCATATATACTATATTCTTGATCAGGATCAATAGCCGAGTCGAACTGGCCATGTCCGCCGGTCTTTCCGTCTGTATAAACGTCAAGATCTCAGGAACTAAAAAAAATCTAGAAGGCTGAGGTTAAGCATATAGCGCAAGTTTGATGTCTCTTGTTACCACGCCCACTCTAACGCACAAGAACTACCCAGTACTGCCACGCCTACACTTTAGAAATTTTTTTTGACTCTTCTTCGTTCTATTGTTTGTCTTGCCAATTTCTATAGGTGTACTAAAAAAAACTTTGGCTACGCCCCTCCCAACACCTACTCACCGCCGGTCATGACCGCAATTATGAACAATTTTGAATTCATTTTTCTTATTTTATTCCCCAATATTTATCGCTATCACAGAAAAATAATAACTCAAAGAAGCTTGGTTCAAGCTGGAATAGTTGCCCATTTTTTGCAAATGTTTGCCCACCAACTAGTTTTTTGTTTTGCCCACGTCCAGTTTTTGAGATATGAATTTTCGAAAAAGTTCAAAAATTTTCGAAAATCAAAAATTTAATTTTTTCAATTTTTTTTTTTTTAATCGCAATAACATCATTTGCCCACGTTTGCCCACCCTTTAAAATTTTGAAAAAATGTATACTTCAGAAAATAGAAGACATTAAATTTTACCTCGGTCTACTGAGAGAATAAAGCGTTTGACCATCTATTAAAACGATTTTTCGATTGCCCACACTTAAAAAATATCCAATTCCGCTTGCTTCCACCCCTTTAAAATAAAAATGTTCACTAAAAAACGGTTGCCCATCCTTCAAAATTAGTTTTTTTCGTTTGCCCACCTCTTAAAACTAAAAAATTTCGATTGCCCATCCTTCAAAATTACTTTTTTTCGTTTGCCCATCCTTAAAAATTAGTTTTTTTCGTTTGCCCACTCTTAAAAATAAATTATTTCGTTTGCCCACCTCTTAAAACTAAAAAATTTCGATTGCCCATCCTTGAAAATTACTTTTTTTCGTTTGCCCATCCTTTAAAATTCGTTTTTAACGTTTGCCCATCGTTTAAACTTAGTTTTTTCGTTAGCCCACCTCTTTAAAATAAATATTTTCAGTTAAAAACGTTTGCCCACCCCTTAAAAACGGTTTTTTCGATTTTATACCTATAAAACCAAATTTGTACCTATGTATGTAATAACTGCAAGTTGCGCCAATTTACATATGTATCTTAGGATCGGCGGACAGAAGCACTTATATGATTATGATGAACATACATACGGAGATCGCGACCCGTTACATGTTTTTTTCTTTAATATTTATATAATGTTAATCATTCGCTTACAATTTATCAATTTTTCTTAATCAATTGATCAATTTCATGCAAGTTTTTATGAACACATATATATATAGTTTTTTGTATATATATATATTTATGTACATACATAAATGTGTTCATCATAATCATATATTAGTGCTTCTGTCCGCCGATCCTAAGATACATATGTGAAAATGAGCAAACGATTCTAGCTTTTAAATTTCAAAAATTCGTTTTTTCCGAACCCAGCTTCTTTGAGCTAAAAATATTGGATTTTCGCGTTAGCATTTTCCTTAGCTGAGTAACGGGATTCTGATAGTCGCGGATCTCGACTAGCATTGTCTCCATTAGGATATATTCATCAATATTAATGATATGGAAATGACCCACTGTATGTTTCGAAAAATAAGAAAATATTTATAGAACTTGTCTCCTATAGATTCCGCAGTTCTACTAGGTTAGTATCAAGGAATGCGACCATAGCACGCACTCATAAAAATCCATCATATGAGAGCAGTGTATAATGCGTCATTAAAACATAGTGTGTTTAATCTTTTCCAACATAAGTGGTTTTAGGTCACAGTGACTGACATTTTAGCCAATTTGTGGTCGTTCTATTAAAAAATTTGATATGAGGGATTGGACTGTATTAGTGTCGATATAGTCATGCTACCGAACGACATAAACATAGAGGTCACGGAACTTCTCGAAAGGTTTATCGGTCATCCGGATTGCGCCACCATTCTCGCATTACAATTACCTAGACAGTACACTACCAAACATATCATTTTACCTGTTACTCGTGGAGTAAATCGGTATGCTGGATTCGTTGAAAAGTGTGTAACAGGTTGAAGGAAGCCTCCCAGTCCATATAAATATATTTTTGATTCCTATTGATATCAGAAAAATTATGAAGACTTTCGTTCGGTGTTCCACTAGCTAAGAAACGGACTACTCGACTAAAGTATTCTCACTTGCTATACCCGTTACTCGGAGAGTAAAAATTTGTTGAAAAGTATGTAACCGGCAGAAAGAAACTTTACCCAATATCTATCGATATCCAGCAAAAATGATAAAATTTCGCCTTTGCATTCACACTAGCTAAGTAACGGGTATCTGATCTGACTATAGCATTCTCTCTTGTTTTTAAAGAAAAGTTAATATAAATAACAAACCAAAATTAATATGGAACAAAAAATTTCTGGAAAAAGTAAGTGTCTTCCCATTCTAATCAATTAAAAACGGAAATGGTATGTTTTAACAAAACTTCGCCCTATGCCAGTACTCATAATTGTTATGCAGATAGCTCTATGATATTAGTTTGCACAAAAAAGGACGGATAGACATAGCAATTTTGGCATTTTTAATGGTGGTGGTTTTTATTAGTCTTGTAAATTTGTATGCATTTGACAAAAAACTTTTTGCCACGCCCAATCTAACGCTCACAAGCCGCCCAAAACTGCCACGACCACAATTTTGAAAAAAGTTTTGATATTTTTTCATGTTTTTATTAGTGTTGTAATTTTCTATGGATTTTACTACTACTACAATTTGATATTAATGTTAATACATTTTTCAAATTATCGTTTGATTTTTAAGAAACTGTTATAAGCAAAGTGTTTTGTTACCCATTTAAAATAGATTGTTGGCGTTGCACAAAAGTTGAGTATAGGAAATCCAAATATTTCCATTCATAAACAATCTCCAGTTGACTTTCACTCTGTAAGTTTTGCGAAAACGAGTGCGGAGTATATTCATAGCCATCAAGTGTTTGGAAAACTGGTTGAACACTTAAGTTTCCATTTAAAGTCTTCAATAAAAAAATTAACTGTGTAATTATATTAAAGATAGTCCTTAACTGCATCATAACTGCATAAAAGTAAAATAATTCTCAAAAATTTACTCTATGGAATCAATCGACCAGATCGAGCAACGTTTAAAGACTGATTTTATGTATGTATAAAATCTCTTTTACAGGTTTATGCAGGTCAGAGCTTTTTTTAAGGTATGGAGTCAATGCTTAAGCTATGTTTTTGGCAAAAGCTTATTAAAGGTAGGTAGGTATGTATATATGTGTTGTCTTGATCTTCACCAGCCGAAATCGTTTGAATTTGTAACAATAAGCTCTCAGTATTAACAAAAATTTTAACATTCATCAATTTTTCTAAATGGTTTTTATTGGCCTAAGAAAATTTAGAAAAACAGCTATCATTTCAATTACAGTAAAAGTTTTTTCAAGATAAATCAAAGTTAAATTATTGATAATAAATAATTAATTACAAAATAAAGAGCTCAGTAGATTTGTTTAATTTTAATGTAAGTTAAAATATTTATATATGGAAAACAATTTTTGATGTTACTTTTTATAATTGGCGTTTGGTATTTTGATGGACCTCTTGTTTCATGACGGCATTTATATTGAGTCCACTAAATATTGGATTGTATTAACGTTTTACCAAATTGAATTCCACAATTAAATTAATCTCCTTCACTCCTGACCAGTCCGAGATATTCTAATAAGCTTTAAATAAATAAATCGATATTTTTATAAAGCGTGCTGAATGAATGTAAAGGTTGGCATCAGTTCCTTGCATGTTGATCGTCTCTTTTTTCACCTCGTCAAGAGTTGGTTTTGTTTGATGGATAATCAGGGTAAATATTAGGTATGTTGTTGATCTGGATTGCTGGCCAATTCTAAGCTCTTTGTTTCCTCTTTCCCTCTATCTGTGTAACAGGTATTCTTATAGTCAAGCGATTCGACAATTGGCTTTAAATTATGTATTAAAAAATATGAAATATAAATATATAATAAAAAATTCCAATTTTAAAACGACGGCCATAGTTAAGTAGGTAAGGTAGTTCGAGATATATACTTATGTATATTGATCATATCTTAAACGTTTTCTGCTACCTTAAGCTAGTTGCAATAAATCACATTGCTCCAATTCACAAAACCTAGGATTAGCAATTAAAAGTGTGTTTAATGACAAAATATAACAGCAGGTCGTCGTACAAAGATTTATTTTTATGTACGTACATACATGTAATATATAGCGTAGGCTTATATACATACATATGTACATACATATGAGAAACAACTTGCCATGGCGCCCCCACACGCGTTTCAGTCTTAAATCCTCTTCGTTCTAAAATTGTATATTTGTTCTTAAGTATACATATGTACATACCAAGCATATACAAACATGCATGTGTGCGCTGCTAGGTGACTGAGATAATTCCAGATAGCGTATGCACACGAGCGTTCTTTATTTTCTCGTTCATTGCCTGACCTGTTCATTTAAAGCTCCCTTCTTTTTATTAATTTTATATTTTGCTCGGATTAGATATCTGAACCCGATATGTTCTATAAACTATGTGCATTTATGTGTGTTTTGATAGTTGGAGGTCATGTCACCACCACAATAGCCACTGGTAAGTAATGTGTATACTTGCGTTTATGTCTATAGATTATTTATATACCTCAGTACAGAAGCCGCACATTGTATATTTTGGGCAAATCATTAAAATTGTATTAAATTAGTTATTAAGTTATTAAGTTATTAAGTTATTAAGTTATTAAGTTATTAAGTTATTAAGTTATTAAGTTATTAAGTTATTAAGTTATTAAGTTATTAAGTTATTATTTTTTTTTTATTTTATTAAGTTATTAAGTTATTAAGTTATTAAGTTATTAAGTTATTAAGTTATTAAGTTATTAAGTTATTAAGTTATTAAGTTATTAAGTTATTAAGTTATTAAGTTATTAAGTTATTAAGTTATTAAGTTATTAAGTTATTAAGTTATTAAGTTATTAAGTTATTAAGTTATTAAGTTATTAAGTTATTAAGTTATTAAGTTATTTTTTTTTTTTTTTTTTAAGTTATTAAGTTATTAAGTTATTAAGTTATTAAGTTATTAAGTTATTAAGTTATTAAGTTATTAAGTTATTAAGTTATTAAGTTATTAAGTTATTAAGTTATTAAGTTATTAAGTTATTAAGTTATTAAGTTATTAAGTTATTAAGTTATTTTTTTTTTTTTTTTTTAAGTTATTAAGTTATTAAGTTATTAAGTTATTAAGTTATTAAGTTATTAAGTTATTAAGTTATTAAGTTATTAAGTTATTAAGTTATTAAGTTATTAAGTTATTAAGTTATTAAGTTATTAAGTTATTAAGTTATTAAGTTATTAAGTTATTAAGTTATTAAGTTATTAAGTTATTAAGTTATTAAGTTATTAAGTTATTAAGTTATTAAGTTATTAAGTTATTAAGTTTATTAAGTTATTAAGTTATTAAGTTATTAAGTTATTAAGTTATTAAGTTATTAAGTTATTAAGTTATTAAGTTATTAAGTTATTAAGTTATTAAGTTATTAAGTTATTAAGTTATTAAGTTATTAAGTTATTAAGTTATTAAGTTATTAAGTTATTAAGTTATTAAGTTATTAAGTTATTAAGTTATTAAGTTATTAAGTTATTAAGTTATTAAGTTATTAAGTTATTAAGTTATTAAGTTATTAAGTTATTAAGTTATTAAGTTATTAAGTTATTAAGTTATTAAGTTATTAAGTTATTAAGTTATTAAGTTATTAAGTTATTAAGTTATTAAGTTATTAAGTTAGTTATTAAGTTATTAAGTTATTAAGTTTTAATTAAGTTATTAAGTTATTAAGTTATTAAGTTATTAAGTTATTAAGTTATTAAGTTATTAAGTTATTAAGTTATTAAGTTATTAAGTTTTTTATTAAGTTATTAAGTTATTAAGTTATTAAGTTATTAAGTTTTTATTAAGTTATTAAGTTATTAAGTTATTAAGTTATTAAGTTATTAAGTTATTAAGTTATTAAGTTATTAAGTTATTAAGTTATTAAGTTATTAAGTTATTAAGTTATTAATTTATTAAGTTATTAAGTTAAGTTAGTGAGTTAATAAGTTTTTAATGTATTAAGTTATTAAGTTATTAATGTTAGGCTTTAAGGTTATAACCATATTGAGGTATTTGCATTTCTAATATCAACTTGATAAATGATATTCAAAAAGTGACGAAAAAGAATGATAGAGCTTCGGAAAGACCGTCAAAGGGACATGACCATATGGACTCATGTGTTGATACTGATTAAGAATACATACATTTTGACTTTCACCAATATATACTTTAAATGGCTTAAAATATCCGATTATCAAGCCAAAGTAAAAGTTTTATTTTATTTTAAGACAGCATATCGGGTTATATCCGAAAATGCTGTATAAATGGACTTCGGCATGCTCGTACGACCGCCTCTTGCAAAAATATCGACATAGCCCCAACAATAATCCCGCAGCTTTGGCTTGGACTTTGTCACTCTACACTTGAAGTGTGCTGTTCTCGAGAACTGGACCATCAAGATTGCGAGCTAGGTCGACTGGCTGCTTTAGACGGTACTCGCTGTGACAGAGAAGGAAATGTAACATCTAGCTCCTACGCAACATGTTGTCGTTCTTGTCAAATCGGCTTAGCAGTTAAAGCGAGTAAAGCCAATTGCAAAGATCCATTATTTTCATTTCTTTTCTCAATTGAATCATACCGAGCGTGCTGTTACGGATCTGCTGATTTTAACGACAAGCCCGTTATCGAAAAAATCGATAAGGCTAATTCTATTAATGATGAAGGTGAATTGCCGTTTGTTTCTGAAGAGGATATGAATGTAACTATTGTTCTTACCGGAGATGGTAAGTAAATATTCTTTGTGGATCATTTAAAGTCATAATTAATTGTACTTATTGGTAGATGACATATGTGGAAAAATTGAAAACCTTTGCGCTCACATATGCGAAAACACTTTCGACGCATACCAATGTAAGTGCCACCCCGGGTTTATGTTAGATAATAACAACGTAACATGCTCTCCGATGAAAACCCAAATATGTCCCAGCGGGTACAATTTAGATAAACTGGATAACAAATGCATTGACATTGATGAATGCCGGGAAGATCTTCATGACTGCAAATCATCCCAATATTGCCATAATACGAATGGCGGATACCACTGCTTAAATGTGAAAGCAAAAGACTGTCCACCAGGATTTTATTATGAGCATGATTACGACGCATGTAAAGGTAATTTTAAAGTCTGTTTCAAATGCAGATTAAACTAGATAGTCACTCGACTATCAGTTTTACTATGCTAGGATGACTAATGGGATATTTCAAAATTTTGTCGACATATCCGTAGTAGAGAAATATTACAATTTATAAAATAAACACATTCCACCCACACATGTGGTGCCAATTTGGGCGGCTTTCGGACACGTCCGTGGCTAAAATTTAGCATATTTATTTAAAAGACTAACAATTAAACAACAAAAATTACAACCTTTCCTAAAAGTGTCGGGAGTGCCAGTTTTGGCGGTTTGTGGGCGTGAAATAAAGTTGCACACACCTTTTACATATTTTTCAATATGTCGTGTACCCTTTATCTCTGCGAGTACGGGTATAAGCTATGTATCGGGTCGGGTATCTGAAAGCTTAAAAAACCTATATGTAGCATTGTATTATTTTAGTTTTTGATAAGTCATAGTAATTATAAAGCTAACAGTCGGGTATCTAAAAATTAAAAATCCTATCTATATAGCATTCCTTTAATTTTATTATTGTAGCTTTTTTAATTTGAAGTGCGTTCTATTCACTTAGATGATTACAAATGCAAAGATCGTAAATGCGTTAAAGTTCAAACTTGCGATAAAGGGTTCAGTTTGCATAACGGTACCTGTTCCGATATTGACGAGTGCTCACATAAATCATTAAACAACTGTCATGGCATAAGTAATCAGGAATGTATTAACACAGTGGGAAGTTATTCCTGCAATTGCCTGCCTGGATTTAATTTGGATGCTACATTAAATAAGTGTGTTGGTAAGTACGTTTTTTCAGTAAAATAAGTATTGTTATTTATTTTGACTTCCATAGATATAAATGAATGTTCAATAAATAATCACAACTGCCTTCCAACTCAGAGATGTGATAACACGATCGGATCATACATATGCACGGTATATTAATCTGTTTACATGTTGCTTTTGTTACATCCTGTATTTTATATAGCGCCTACAAAGCTGCGGAACAGGCTATACCTTAAATGCAGAAACGGGGAATTGTGACGGTAAGACAAAATATATAAAAAAATATAATTTCTATATAAAAAAAACGTCAAAAGCCGCTAAAACAACAATTTTTTGTTAAGAACATAATATTTTTAATAATTCCTATCATTGGCTGAATAAAATTTAGGCATATTAAAGCTCCAAGTCTTTAAAATTACTTGGAAAGATTTCTGTTCTACAGGCAACAATTTAGGAGCCTTTTACCCCTCCAACGTAACGAGGGTATAGTCCTCATAATCCCAAAATCTTTACTTTGACTAATATTATTTTTACGGTTCAGTATCGAAACTACAACCTGCAAATGATGCGCAAAAAATTGAATATTGTTGATGTATCTTAATGAACTTGTATGCTTTTTAGTTTCTCCAACGTTTTAAATAAATTCACTTTGAATATAGAAATGTGGCAGGAATATATCATCTTCTTCTCCAATTTCTTCTTTATTCACTAAATTAGTATTTCTTAGATATTACTAGCTCTCCTTTTTTTAAAAAACTTTAGCTGTAAAAATGTTTTAAGTATCTACATGGGGCTAGAGACTTATGCTATATGTCGTTACAAAGACATTTTCAAATGTTATCTTTGTTTTTTTCAAGCGATTTTTGTTTTACCGCGATTAAAAAACTTGAATAATAGTGTGGCAAATGAGTAAATTTAAAAGTAATTTATAGTGTAATTATATACATTCAAGTACAAATTAAATTTTGTTGATATCAGAAAGTTTTGTTCGTTGCCTCGTCAAGCCGTTTTTGGTTTTGTTCTTACGTATACTGTTTTTCTTTACACTATATTTTAATTGATAATGCAATAAAGTTAGAATTCCTGTTGTTCCTGACACCAAATTTCTTTAAAGATGATGATGAATGCACGCTTAGAACACATAACTGTCCTTCAAACTATAATTGTCACAACACGAGGGGATCATTCCGATGTTATAGAAAAATCACAACAACGTTAACAACAAGAACGACATTAACTACAGTTCCGCCCTTATCTTTGGGGAACACACGAAGAGGTTTTACTATCCGATACCCATACCCATTAGCTGTACATCCGGAATATTCACAAAACAACGATTCTTTTTCTACAAATCGGCGTGTAGACTGCTCACCTGGATTTTATAGGAATACTCTTGGTGCATGCATAGGTAAGTGGTAAAAATAAATGTCGTTACCGTTACAATTACACAGTTGGTTGGTTCAGAAAACATCCACTAGCATACATAAAAATAAAGCTAAATAATCTTTACGTTAGCATACTGGAACGTCTGTGAGACGCTGCTTTTTATTGAGGTTACAAGAAAAATGTTTCCTAGCATATGAAAATGTTCTCTTAGAAATATGTAGCTTATACTTTTCCAGGAATATATTGAATAAGTTAAATAAGTTTATGCCAAATGTAACCTATGCTTTTCGAACAAAAACGATTATAAATGTTATTATCGATTTTAATTACCATTTTTTGGAAGATACAAATGAATGCATGGAACAAAATCCCTGCGGAAACCATGAACGATGCATTAACACAAATGGACATTTCCGCTGCGAAAGCCTGCTCCAGTGCTCGCCCGGCTACAAATCAACAGTGGACGGTAAATCTTGCATAGGTAGGTGGCCATTTTTAATTATCGTCGCGTTATTTATAAAAAATTCATAACATTCAAAAATGTGTTATATCATGAAAATTGTAATCGTTTAAAGGATCTAAATGTGTGGGCGTGGCAGTTGACAAATAGAAATTTACAAAACGAATAAGATTGTGAAAATATATCAAAATATTTTTCAAAAGTGTGAGCGAACTTATGAACTTATATAACTGAGACGCTACAGGAAAAGGCATTCTCCGCCAACAGCGTTTTCATCGTTAAAAACCAAACCAGCGGAAGCCACTCTTTAAGTTTGAGCTTGAACCAATAAAAAGCCTCTTATAAAACGAACAGCAAATTTATAAGCTCTAGAAAATCCGACTTCACCAAAGAATAAACAGTGTGAGGCCAAAGACACTAGAATAACAAGATGCGTAACGGCCATACAAATTTTTGGCACGCGATTTTTTGGCCGTGGCTCTAGAGGTGGCTCCAGGCTCTCTTGAGTTTTTGTTCGAGAGAGAAAGAGCGGAGAGCGCTACAGCAAACAGCTCTTTTCTACGCAGTGATAGCATACAACTGTATGTGTGCACACGTATGCTCATGTATTGTAAATTTGACAAAATATGCCCTTTACCTTAGAAGTTCGTTGACTTTAAATCTATATTATTTTTTATCAATTGGCACCATGCGAAAAATTCTTGTTTTGCATTGCCTCAACGTTATTATTATTTAAATAAAGCTTAGAAATAGTAATAGACGAATCTATGTACATCACAAAATAAATTTCGAAAATGACTTTATATTAGAATACTTGTCATTAGGGTATTCAGCTTGTGGCGTGAGAAAAATTAATAAGGCAATGATTGTTGAGTGCTTGTGTCCGCACTTCGTGCCTTTTGCAACGAACTGTTTTCATATTTTTATTTATTTTATTAATTTTTATTTTCTACTACGTATTATTATTTTTTATGAAATATTATTATGAAATATTATTATTTTTATTATTTATTAATAAAATTATTATTTTTATTATTTAATAATTAAATTATTATTTTTTTATGAAATTAAAAAATAATTATTATTTTTATGAAATATTTATTTCTCAATGTTATGTCTTCTTTTTGGAAAATTTATGTTTCAAATTACAGTAGTTATAATAATTTCCTTTGTATTTGCTTTAATTATTATTATAATAATTATTATAATAGTCAGGGAATTTTTATTTTATTTCATCATATTGCTACGAAATTGGCCACAACTCCAAATATGTAAATTCGTTTCTTCGATCAGAATTGATTTCGGCCCGAAAATCGTCTTCTAGCACAGCACGCACACATATACGCGTTCTCGTCTCTTGTTTTTACTCACGCAAGCAAGCAAATTCTATTTTTATATTTCTTACGCTCTCAACGTGAGCGAGCGGAAAGAGAGCAAATTTGGCCTTCACCAAAAAAGTGGCTGCATAGTGCCAAACGAATGTATGGCCGTTACGCATCTTGTTATTCTAGTGTCTTTGGTGAGGCCATATTAATGTATACCTACATGACACCATCGAAAAAAAATCCTGTCCTATACCCAGCAATACCAAAGTAACATTAGCAAGTGCGTTAAGCGAAAAACTGGTCAAAATTATTGGCTATCAGTACAGCAAGGAAGAAAAACTGAAGCCATGATGCAAGCTTTGCAACAGAGCATTGTGATGTTTATGCGGACCACTATCATGATATGCATCATATATGATATATAAGTATATGCTACTGAAACCAATCTGGACCTCAGAGCTATGGGGGAATGCTGGCAACACTGAGATCGTACAGCCAGGACAATTAAAGATTTTGAGAATCAGCAATTTAATAGGTTCGAAATGAAAACACCCAAAGAGTCTTGAACAGTCCTAAATGTTATCTCGAAACTCAAAGAAAAATACCACAGCATTGAACTTTCGACAAAAGCAAGAGCTAGATACCGGGTATCGATCTCACGCGTTATTTGCGTCGTGTAATGTAATTACTATTATTATTATTGTACGCTGTAATTAATAATTTGTAAAATTAAGCTACAGGATATCAGCAATAGCTGCAATACATTTTTTCTGCATATAAGTTCGAATTTAATTACTAATTCTAACATTATAATTTTTCAATTAAGTATTTCCGTAATTCTTAAGGTATTCAATATTAATATTATTGTTATTGTATTGTATGTAAACTATTTTTTAATAGACATTGATGAGTGCGATACTGGTGAACACAATTGTGGCGAAGGACAGATTTGCCGTAATCGAAACGGTGGCTTTGTGTGCTCCTGCCCGATAGGTCATGAGCTCAAACGACACATTAGTGGTGCTAGTACATGTGTTGACACGAACGAATGCGCGCTAGAACAACGTGTATGTCCATTGAACGCCCAATGCTTTAACACCATTGGGGCTTACTACTGCGAGTGCAAAGCTGGCTTTCAAAAGAAATCTGATGGTAATAATAGCACACAATGTTTTGATATCGATGAGTGTCAAGTGATTCCGGGACTTTGTCAACAAAAATGTCTCAACTTTTGGGGAGGATATCGATGCACTTGTAACTCTGGATACCAACTAGGACAGGACAACCGCACATGCAATGATATAAATGAATGCGAAGTACATAAGGATTACAAACTATGTATGGGGTCTGTATTTACCAACATTTTTATAATACATTTTTGGTATTACTATTTTAAAAACATAATATTTTACATTATTTAAGATTATGCATTAACACTCCTGGATCGTATCAATGTTCCTGTCCACGTGGATATATGTTGGCTGCAGATATGAATACGTGTCGTGATGTCGATGAATGCGCAACAGATTCCATTAATCAAGTTTGTACTGGCCGGGTAAGTATTTATTGTTATTTCATGTATAGAGAGAAAGCCAAATACATAAACAAATTTCTTACTAGAAAATTCAGTTAAAACAAGGAAGTTAGATTCGGCAAGCTAATTTTTTTGCAGTAACTAAATATTTAAAAACTGAGCGAATATATTTCTAATAAGATCACTTTATGATACATACACTATTATTTCTCTGGAAATAAAATATCATAGTTTCCAATGCTTTTGATAAAAAATATGTCTTAATCGGTATTAACTATTGTAACTCCCTTTGCAGAGGGTACTTTATTTTCAATTAAAAGTATGCAACTCAGTGATGAAATATATATATTCTTGGTCAATATCTACATCGCACTATGGTCCAGAATTCGTTTTTTTTGGCATAAAGTCAAAATTTTTATGTCAATATATCGTCCTTTAGCAATTATTTTCTAATAGAAAATTAATCATATAAATAAAAACCAAAAACAAAATTGACCGAAAGCTTCACTAAATCGTTTTAGGAGCTTTTAAAGGTGAAGTATTAAACAGCTGATTGAGAGAATGCAATTTCCGAAAAATTATTTGCTTACATTTGCATGTGGTATGATCGTTAATACGCATCCAAAAATTATAGTAAAATATGGAAAATAAATGCCAAGGTATGATGTTTTTAACTTAAGTAGGAAATATATGTATAGTTGTACTGTTTTTATGTTGTGTGACATCCAATTTATGTGTATTTTAACAGAAAATTCTAACGTGTCCCCTGTGTTTCGTGGAGTATAACTAATTTTCTGACAATTTCTGACAAAAGTTAAAAACGTCAGTTTGTACCTTTAACTATTGTCTTTCACGGTAAAGTAATATCTTTTGCCCATTTTTGCTCGTTTTCTTAAAAATTGGATTTTATATAGGCAAGTTCGAGTTCAGACATAGCGACCTCCATTTGGAGGCGTAACAATAGGCAAATAAGTTATGTTTCAGATTACGTTTATTCCGCAATCAACAACAATAATCAGGAATCAAAAAAGACAGAAGAGATTTACAAAAAAATAGTAAATTTTGAATTATTTATTAAAAAAAAACTGCCCGAGTGTAACAGATAACTAGACCGACTTTTTTCCAAACATACCAAGTGGATGGCGTCTAAGATAAGAATTCTTGTTAGTGATTTTGAAAACTCCAAGGCACCGAAGCAAATGGGACGCCGAAACTTGTCTTAACAAAATGCAGAAGAAAGATTAAAAAGGAAACTGAAAATGCGAGTGAAGCCCGGAATAAGCTTTACAAAAGGGACCGACTATCACATGCAAGGAAAAATAGTCGGATCAATAGGATGAGTAATATTTTCCACAGAGCGATTGATTACTCGGACCCACTATTATCAACAATTAGTTTAAAAGAGAGAGAAAAAATAGGAAAAACCACTTCCGAAGGCAGTAATAAGTCTTTTGAAAATACAGTCTAATTTTAAACCTGATCCATGAGACCAAATATTGGATTCACATTCTGATTCTCATTCGAGTTCAGATTCGGAAATTTATAATGTAGAACTAGAAGAAGAAGAGGGCGATTATTTTTAAAACAACAATATACACGACTTAAAAAAAAAAAAAAAAAAAAATATTTCGTTGACTCCTGAGTCATACCAGTAGTTAATATGGGAGGCAAGAGAGGGCGTGGTCGCACAGACTCCAAATTTTGTGCGCAAACTATTTGTGATTTAACAACAAAATGTACAAAAATTTTTAGACTTTATGCCAAAAAAATCGAATTCTGGACCACAGTGCATCGTCGGTATAGCCAGTCTGCCCATTTATACACAACCTAACGCTGTCTGCATAAAATTTCTCAAGGAGTCTTTTATTTATTCCAGGATCGGGTAACGCGCCATATACACGTTACTCGATTATACCCGTTACTCGTAGAGTAAAAGGTTCGCTCAAAAATATGTAACAGATGAAGGAACAGTTGGCGACCCGGTAAAGAGTAGGGTCACAGCCAATTCGATCTGGCCATGTCCGTCTGTATGAACGTCGAGATCTCGAGAACGAAATAAGCTAGAACGCAAATTATGAATAATTTGTTTACTGATATGTTTATACACAATTTTTACAAGAAAAAAAGTGTTTTTGGCTTTTCGAAGAGAGCTTGTATTATTTAATTAAACAGTATATATTTACACTATTTGTATTTTTATTTTTATGTAGAATGACATTTGCACCAATATCAGAGGAAGCTACAAGTGCACTACAGTAAATTGTCCACTTGGATACAGCATTGACCCAGAACAAAAAAAGTAAGTACTTTCACCTTTTATGTGTCACAAAAGAACAATTTTACGTATGTTTATAAAAAACTTTTTGAACTTAAAAAAGTTTAAGACCATACTTGATGAGGAATGTTGAGGTTTTCACTTGTTAATTTAGTATTTATCACCACAATATTTTTAAATGTTCGATATGGCACTCTGGCTGAGAACGACTTTAGCTGGCTGTTAGCATGCCGGTCTTCGATATCTAATAATCGCTGTAAGAGAACGTCGTGATTTCGCTGGGGATATAGTTATCGAATATAGAATATAGGGATAGTTATCGTGTTCACTTTTTATCCTATACATTTTTCTCAATAACAATCTCTATGCTTTCTTAAATCCGTGCTTAAAGATTCCTTTAAGAGTTGGCAAATTGGAAACAAAGCGTTGCAAATATGTTCACTACAGTGAATTAAGAATCTGTGTATTGCTGGTAACAAGCATGTAATAACACTGACATAGCTTTACACTTTATGTATCAGTTTCATGAACGTACTCGTGAAATGATTCTACGTTGACGTCAAAGCAGCGCCCACTAACACTTAACGGCCACTTTTATAACCCCATTATTTTTCTGACAAAATATTACTGGTATTTCCAAAACCGGGCTTTTGTGTATCTATTAAACCAGCCTCAGTTTTCGACGAGTATAAAGTTTCAGAATAACACAATTCACAATTCGCAGCTTTTAATTCATATCACATATTTTTGAAATTTATTTTTCATATTATTTACATAGATAACTATAACTATTTTAAAGCTATATTTAAATAATAAAAACGTGTGCACACATACAGTTGTCTGCTGCTATGACTGTATGCGTAAAAAAGAACTGTTCTCGGTAGCGCTATCCGCTCTCTCGCTCCTAAAAGAAAATTCGAGAGAGCCAGGACCCACCTCTAGAGCCACGCCGAAAAAATCGTGTGCCAAAAAATCGTATTGCGTTACGCGTCTTATTATTCTAGTGTCTTTGGTTGTACATTTGTTATTTTCGATTAGTTTCTTTTAAGTCTCCCCATTATATTCTTTGAATATGACTTTGGTCATAATATCATTTCTGTGAAATAATTTGTTGTTATTTAGGCCTGAAGAGTGTTATATAAGATTTTATATCGTTTTTTCTTGCAGCCGTTGCCGCCAGAATCTTAACTTTTGCGAAGGAGAAGAATGTTATACCCAACCGTCAGCTTTCACATATAATTTTATAACATTCGTTTCAAAGCTAATGATACCTCCAGAGGGTCGTACCATATTCACATTGAGAGGTCCACTTTGGTATGATAATATCGAATTTGATCTTAAAATTGTTCGCATACAAGCAAACACCAATATTCAAAGGGCAGCCGATGGGAGTTTTGAGTACGTATTTAAAAAAAATTTTAAGCTTAAATTTTACAATAAAGTGATTGAATTGTTAACAGCACTTTGCAAAACAACAACCAAGTTAACGTGATATTAAAGAAATCATTGGAGGGTCCCCAGGACATCGAGTTGGAGTTAAGTATGACAGTGTACACAAACGGAATGCCTCGTGGAAAAAGTGTGGCAAAATTATTTCTGTTTGTTTCCCAACATACATTTTAAAAACAATAATATTTCATTTGCTGCGAACTTGTATACCTCTAGATTCCCTACAAATCTATATAGTAGGCACAAATAAAAATTATGCAGAAGAAATACATATATACATACCTGTTCGGCTTATAAAATTTACATTTTTTAATCATTTTAAATAAATAAAGTCATCGTAAATAATAGCTCAAGTTCAAAATTGTTGAATCTGTCCGTCCTGACGAGGAACCACGATGTTTGAACTAGAATATAACATGTTTGTGATCAATTTATATATTAATATACATTTAAGTAAAAGTATGTTTATGTCCAAAAAACTCACGGAATCTGTACTGCTTGTGAGGACATGTCCGCAGAACAGTGCTTTCAGTGCTTTTTTGTTCTTAATGCTATGTGCCGGTTAAAAAAACCTACCACTACTACTACTTTGGCGGACGTGTTCGTGTTAGTAATATAAAAATAAAGTAAATTATAATAACATTTAATAAACATTTTAATACTAAAAACAAGAGAGAACGCTTTTTGCGAGTTCTTCGCCTATCATATACCCGGTATTTAAGACTACTACAAGGCTAATTGAAAATAAATCAAAAAATCTAAACATTTTTTAAACATGTGGGCGTGACAGCTTTTGGCGGATTGAGTGAACGTGGCAACGTTTCGACCATTTTTATAGCCATTAAAGGGTATACTAGATTAGTTAAAAAGTATGTAACAGGCAAAAACGCTTCCGACCTCACTAAGTATAAAGTGATCAGGATCAATAGCCGGTCGATCTAGCCATGTCCGTCTGTCCGTATGAAAATAAAAACTGGAAGTTTGAGTTCAGAATTCATATTCTAGAGAAGGAGACGCAGCGCAAGTTTGTTGACCCATGTTGCCACGCCCACAAACCGCACAAAACTGCCATACCCACACTTTTGAAAAAGTATGTTGATATTTTTTTATATTTTTTTTAGTCTAAAGCCGCCCAAAACTTTTTTGTCGCCCGTCAGCAACTTCCGAGTGGCTTAGGACCTCTGTCTCTCGACATATAACCAGTAGTAGCACTAACCTTTTTGTGGGCGTACTCTTGGTGCTCTCGGAACTCTCGCGCGTGTCGAGCGTATTTCAAGGTACTTTATCGAGTGCTGCGATTTCACTGTGGTACCCCACTCTTGGATGCGTGCTGCCTTCACCAGCTTCCTGCTTGAGATGAGGACAGCTTCCGTTTTTTGAGAGGCCAACTCCAGCCCGTCCACAGCTACCCGTGCTTCAACAGCCTGTATTTGCTGCTGCTTCAGCGGCGGACAACTCCTTTGCGACCACTGTCAGCGCCACGTCGGCAAAGCTCACGATATTGGTGCTTTCCATTGTTCATGGTGTTCCAGAGCAGCGGTCCCAGGACAAAGCCTTGTGGGACTCTGGCCGTGACCTCGAACTCTGGAGCCGAATGGCGATTCGAGGACGAGCACCCGATTGCTGAAGTAGCTGCCTACGGCCTGCAGCAAGTAATTTGGGACCTTAAAGGCCCTTAGTGACTCCAGCATCCTTGTCCAGTCAGCTACCACCAGGAAGTACTTCTTCCTACCACCCTTCCACCTGGAGCCTGCAATGGCTCTGTTAGTGGAGATCGCGTTCATCGTCGACAATCCTTTCCGGAAACCATATTGGAGAAAGTCTCCCCTGCAGCCTATTGGTTCGTCAAGCCTCGCCGCGATCACCTTATCGAAGACCTTGTCAATCGTGTTCTGCAGGCAGACGTTTCGACCATTGAACATAAAACTGCATGCCTTCCAATAGGCTTCTTAGAAGAAGACATTTAACGGGACAGTTTGTTTGCTGAATTAAATGTGGCTGGCAGGTAAAAATATGCATTAATTAATATTAAGGGTACAATTGTTACCGACTGAGACTATGCTGTCATATAAATTTTATCCATATTGTTTGTGATACCGACGAAACTTTACATTATCCAATTTAGTTTTCAAATGCATTTAATTTTGCTCTATGTGTCATAATTCGGAAACAAAACCATCCAATTTGTTTGTGCTAGCAGAAGAAGTACTAACTAAATATTTATCTAAAAGGTACACATTATTTTAGCGTTCCAGGATGATAGGTCTTGCATGATAATCCACACGATTGGCCTGAATTAAAACATATTTTGCTGCAGGGTATGTATCATAGTTTTAACACTGCGTTGATGTTGCGTCGATGATGAAGGATTCGGCGTCAAATTAGTTTGGGCAGCTTGTAGAGTTGGTGCCTTAGAGATAGGTTCTGTTAACCTCGAATTAGGAAGGTGGTCGAAGGGCCCAATAAGGCCCTCTTTGCCGGTGATAAAAGAACTTCTGTAGTTTTTAGAGAATATGTGTATTCTGTGTGCGTTATGTGGGCGTTAAGCAGTCTCTATTATATGCCTTGAGGTCACCGCCACAGATTCCGCACTTTTTCTACCCGTTACTTATAAAGTAAAAGGGTAAACTAGATTTGTTGAAAAGTATGTAATTCGAATATTAGCTCCGTTCCGCTGACGAAATTCGACTGACTGGTCAGCGTTTCGGCGACTCGTAACTTGTAAGCTCAGCGGCTGCGTCTTTGTGTCTAGAATCTGTATGCCTAATCTCAATCTGCTTTTATAGTTCCTGATAGTTCATATATAGTTTTATATGGTCGGAAGTACTTTCTTTCTTTTAGCTGTTACATACTTTTCAATGAATCTAGTATTCCCTTTTACTCTACGAGTAACGGGTATAAAAAATAAAAGGCATAAAGGTAGCACCTACCGTGTAGTTACATACTTCAAAAAAAAATCAAATCGGTTTTCAAATTCATAATATTTGTATAAGAATTATAGAAAAAACGGTAAAAATTCCATTTTGTTCTTCGTACCCGTTTATTTTTATTTCACTTATAAGAATTTTAATTTTCTGATTATGGTAACAATTGGTATGCACAAATTATTATTCATACAATTAGCTTAAAAATTAAAATTATCGAAAGGAATATTTATTCCATTCCTTCCTATTTAGCGTATTTCTGTAGAGTTTTTGCTTAAATCACAATCATCGACAAATTCAACGTGTGTGAACGGAAAATGACCATTTTTTCCATTTAATTCTCCCTCCCATTGTCCATTAATGTTTGTTTTAGTGACTTTAATAATATCACCTATTTCCAATTTTAATGCAGTCTTATCGTATGCGTTCGGGACCCTTGACTGTTTTACGCGGGCATATGCAGGTAGTTTTCGCTTCGATAAATTAAAATGTAAGACATTATTTTTTTAAAAATACTTTTTTGCTACACTTACATTTAAATCTGTTCTTTTAAGAGTACTTTCAAATACATTGCTAGATCCCGAAATGGAAGGTTCGTTTTTGTCAATAGCATCTTCATCCATATAATCGTCATACTAAAAAGAACAAATTTAAAAATGATTCGTCACTTTTCAAAAATCAATGCCTTTAACTAACTTATTTATCAAAGGTCGATCGCAATTTGGCCTTCTCTACTTGAGCGGACGAATATATTGAAGGCTGAAGGCATTGGAGCTAGACCATTGTCAGTTTTATCATTGCAAATGGTTTTTGTATGCTTAATAATGTATTGAGATTGTAATCAGACTTTAAAGAATCTAATATCCGACACCGCAACAATTACTATTTCTGAACAAGTTTCTCGGCTATCAGATACCCGCTAGTCATCAAATAGGTGTGTGATGAAGAGCTCAATTTACATTTTTACATACATACATATTTACATATTTACTTCTGACGTCTCCTTGACATTATTGACCCTGATCCGTCCCACTAGTTTTCGGGTTTCTTTCCGATTTTACATTATTAATATACATATACTAGCAAGTTTGTGCCGCCGTAACGAAAGTTTTATTTGCATTCCATAAAAATTGACGCGACTGGTTTTACCGAGTTCACAAATAATAGCCCCGTGAAAATAGCTTTCAATTGTAGTGTTTTAACATAATAGCGTTTTAAGAAAACAAACAAATTAAAAACGGGAAACCCGTTACAAAAAGGAATATAAAATCCGAGGATTTGCTTTTACGCACCTGTTGTATATAAGGAACCGGTATTTGCCCAATTTTCCCCGAGGAGTTACGCGCAGTCCACCATTGATCCTCGTCTTTTCGAACTATTGTTAAAACTTCACCTCTTTGAAAAGGTAAATCATCTTGATCCTTTGATAAATAAGAAAATTAAATTACTTACAAAAATGAATAATTGTGTAAATGCTCACGCTGCCAACGAAATCGAACTTTCCTATTACTTTTTCCACCCTTCTACACGCAGGCCGTTTTAAAGGGGTTGTATCCAAATAATGAAGAGTGTAAAAAGTTAAGAGTTTTGGTAGATTGTCAAAAGACTGATCCCCAATGCGGTAAACGATTTGATCCTGTTGTTGAACTTTGTTAATGATGTAGTTGCTAACTTTTGTATCTTCTCTAAATAATAAAAATCTTTATAAGTAAACAATTATTTTATAACAGGCGCAAAATCCTTAAAAACTAATCAAAAAAAATAAAAACTAAACAAAAAGTTAAGATATGAAAATCTATTTTTTTTTCTAATGTATAAACATTTTATATAAATAAAGAACTTTTAAAATCAAAAAGAATATTCTGAGACGTTAATTCATCTAGTTCTTCAATAAATGCCGCATGGCGAGACATACAGTAGAAATTAAGTTCTTTTAATTCGCAATTGTTTTCGTTTACATCGTTTAATTCTTCAATTTATTTACCCCGTCAATACATGGCGCACATATTACATACATACGAAATTACAATGGCTATGAGATATCATCATTGACATTTTATCATCGGCCTTAAAGGTACATTCCACACTAAATTAAAGAAATACAAAATTAATTTTTATGACCGTAGAGGCTTGCCATTGGATCTAAATGTCAAACAAAAAAAAGAGAGAACCCTATAGTCGAGTTACCCGTCAACTAGTGGAAGTGCGAAAGAGAAATTTCAAAATTTTTCTGGGTAAGAAAATTATTAAAATAAAATTAATAAATTGATTAAAATTATTAAAGAGTGGGCGTGACAGTTTTTGTCGGTTTACGGGCGTTAGATCTTAACTATTCTATCTTTCTAACTTTCTGAGATTTCGGCGTCCATACGGACGGTATATACATATACTTTATCGGAAATGCTTTCTTTTACCTATTACATACTTTTTAATAAATCAGTATACCTTGTTTTTGAAAAAAAAAAAAAAAATGTTAAGCTTTCCGTCACATTATGAAGCGCCTGTTTTTTAAGCACATATTTTAACTTAACATCCAAAACTGATCACCCAAAATTTTTACATTTATCTTTCATGTTACTTTTATCTCTAAGGTCTATTAAAAAAAATATATCCCTTTTTTAATGTAAGAAATTTGTTTATATTTGAAAATTACAAATAAATATTTTATGTATATATATAACACGTATTCTTGCTTGCAATGGAAACACAGGAATTTCTATATAAACCTTCATGGTAAACTGCGATTAGGAAAGGCAGACATTAATTATTTCTCACTATATACAATTTTAAGTTTAATTTTTAAAATAAGAATAAGCTAACAGAAATCAAACGATGAGTACGCAATAAAAGTCTTAATGTATTAATTTTGTTTACTTACCTTACACAAAGTACATAATCCCCTGCTATCGAGTTACTATCACGGACCAAAAATACTCCCCGCTCCCGTTCGTTCATTAAAACTTCGGTAGCATCCTGTCTAGACATGGGACCAAAGTACCAGCTATTAAGAACACATTTGGATGTAAAACAATTGATAGTTTTTGGTTTAATCTTGATCTTAAATTACCTGTTCCTATCAGAAACGTCAAATGTATCCATTTCCGTTTAAGGTTTATCTTACACAAATTACAACAAATTCCGTGGAGATTAAATAAATAGAAATTATGTGATATAATTGCCAATATCGCATACAGCCGATTATATACCAGAATTCTTCAGTGATTTCATTTTCGAATTTTTGCCCTTAAAACATTTGCCTTTTATATGTGTATCTAGCTGGGCCACACTTTGGAAACACTATCGATAATGTTAGATCGACAATTTCCAGTTAGATGTTTTATGTCAATATTTTACCGTTGAACTGTAATGCGGCAGTTGCACAGACCACATCCGATTGAATTGAAATCCTTCGAGCAACTGCACAAAACATGTTCTTTAAAAGTTTTCTTGAAAGGGTGGGATTTTGGGTGTTTACCATGTCCTTCCGTCAGTTGCGTCGTCATTGTATTTTCATTAACATAGTCGTTGTGCAGCTGGTCGACCGACAAAAATCAAAACAATAATGGGAAGAATAATACTAAAAAATGTTTTACTATGGAATTGCATTTCAGTTTAAACTTTTAGGATTATATGTTGGCACACAACATTCTATTGATTCAAGAATGGCAAAAAATAAAAATTAAAATATGTTAAGAACCATACAGAATATACCACAATTGTTTATTGATATGTATTTTAAACTATTCAAAAATATACATCAAGGACCGGTGCGTCATTAAAGTAATTATGTAGTATGTTTTAAAAAAAAATAAAAACAAATAAACCTAGTAACATAAATCACAAAATTTTAAGTCGAAGCATAAAATTTTATTTAGCCACGCTTTTTGTTTTTTAGCTGTAACACCTTCATTATAAAGAATGTTATTTTATCTGATGGCATTGATCTAACTCTTATAATGTAGATATATGCGCGTTAACATTAAAATATATGACGAATGCGTATTAGTGCGTATACCCTGTAAGGGAAAACATCACATTATATGGACTACGGGACAAGATATAAGCATGTATATCGTTGTTGCCGATTATTGATCGAATTAATATCCACCATTTTGTAGTTGTGTGTTTCATTTAGTGAAAAGTCGAGACGTCACAATAAACTGGATTGTTTTTGTCAATAATATTACCAAAATGTGTTAATAGGGGAAACTTTTGTGTTAATACCAATGGCAAATATAAACTGATATTAAATGCAATTGTATAACCTAAGTATATAAACATATTTTGCTTATGTGTAGACATCTGAATACATGTACGTATTCTATTTCATCTGTAGTGGAAAAGCCAATATCTTGCTTTGCACTAGTACACTAATGCTTATTATCTTAAATATTGGTATTGAAAAAGTAATGTTTAAAGTGGTTATATTTTATACTACATCGTGTGTGTATATGGCTACACATAATCGGTCGAATATATAAATTTAGCTAGAATGGAGTAAAACTATATTTGTGGAATTTTTACTAGTGTAAATTTGATATGCCCTGTTTTCCATTTATTTTGGAGATATTGATTGATTATAGTTTCGTTTTAAAGCATAGATTTCTGAGGCTTTCTCGAGTATTTCCTATTCAAACTATATGAGATGTGCGAGGGCATATTTTTAAATGTTTGGATACCCAAACTTGTTTTAAGCGCAAATAAAACCAATTGTATTTGTACAGATATATTGATTAATTTTAAACTAAATCACCTTTTTTTTTATTATTTTTCATCTTTCTATTAATTAATTGCGATATCTTGGAATGAAGACAATAGGCATGTGCCACCTTTTGATCTATTTATAAATGAATAATTAATTAAATGGAAGACGGGTATTTTCACAAACCGAACGCCTTCGTGATCAGATCTCTTTATTAGACATATCTCTAGTTATTTATATATTAATAGCCCTGAAGGTGCATTTCCGCCTTTCCAGCGATATATTTATCACATCACAAGTGATAATTCTCACTTGGTTTTATCAAAAAAAGTTTAATTTTTATAAGCTTCTTACAGCCTTTGCACTGGTTATCATATAGCATTTCCATTAACCCTTCAGGGCTGCATCATCAATTACCACTATCATTATTATGAAATTTTAGTCCTGTGGAGTTTGGCGCTGCCTTTTTAACGCTCTTTCTAGATTTGTTAAAAGCACTTACCGCTTTTTTAAATACTGACACTAAGTACGAAAAACCCGCACTGTTCAATTCCTTTTTTTTTTTTTTTTTGCCTGAACCGAGTCTATATTTTGATAACCGAATATACAAAACATTATTTAAAAGTATTTTTAGTATTAAAAAACCAGACTAGATTCGTTTACAAGTATTTAACAATTAGAAGGAATCGCTTCCGACCCTTAAATTATAATTATATTCTTGGACAGGATCACTAGCCCAGTCGGTCTGGCTATCACCGTATTAACGTCGAGATCTTAGGAACTATGAAATCTAGAATGTTGAGATAAAGCATGCAAATTTAAGAGAAATAGGCGCAAAGCGAGTTTGTTTCCTGATTTTGCCACGCCCAAAGTTGTTACGCCTTCAACTTTGAAAAATGTTCAAAACGGCCGCGTCCACAATATCGGAAAATATATAAATATTATTATTAGTTTGGCCAATTTGCAGCGGTATAAAAAACAGCCCCAGTTTTAAAATTTGTTTATAATCTTCTTATTTGTTTTTTTTTTTTTTTGCATAGACAACTTTCGGAAAGGGGAAAGGTAGAGTTGAGTGCTTGTTTAATGCGAACCCTGGAAGTGAAATTTCCTAGTTTTAGAACAACTTTATTTATTGATTAAAAATTTACAAATATAGAAGGAACCTCTTTCATATAAACTATTTCTGTATTCTGTATATTATATTTTTTATTCTGTGTTTCTTGTATGTTTCCTTGTTCAGTATTACATGCCGAGGCGATCTGGCTATGTCGGTGTGTCATTCGTGTTTATAAACCGGAGATGTAAAAGCTGAAAACTAAGCATGTTGATTTTTGTGATTTAAAAAGTCGATTTAATAGCAGTCACTGCAAAATTATGATTGTTAAAAACTATAATTGTAATAAATAACATATATATATGAATATAAAACCTGACAACCTATAACATATTTAAATTTAATTAGGTTGTCACAAAATGCAACGGTTTTATTGGGTGTGAGAAACGGATTCCACGATACAGCAAAAGGCCTAGTGGACTTATCAATCGATACAGTCACCCACTCACATTATAAAATACGATATCATGCCTGAAACGTACCGTTGCTTACGAATCAATGTGAAAAAAAAGAGTTTTTCCACAACAGGTAAGGATATACTAATATTTAACTGTGCCCACAACCTTTAAAGAATTTTACCTTTTTTAGGCAGCAAAAATGATTATAACAAGGAAATTAGTAAAAATTTAAAGAACAATAGTATTGAAATCACAAAGCCCAATACATGCGCTATATCAGTATTAAAAAACGATGTGAGCGCACCAGCTGCTATACTAATTTGTGCTCATAAAACGTTGACTGAATGTAATTGCAAAATCAGCAGGTTAAAGCCTAGATATTTGGGCTCCATTTTTATCTCTATCTTGTCCCGTAAAATGAATTCACGTCAACGTTATGTCAATTTTTTATTTATACTATTAATTGCAATTCACCATATTTCCTTGTCGAAGTCATTATTATTGGAGGAAGGAAATTCAACGGGCAACAACAGAACCATTTCACAAGAAAAGTTTAATGGAAATCATAACTTCAGCAACAGCACTGGAATCAATATGATTTCCGGGACATCATCTATAGTGCAAAAGGATTATTTGGAAAAATTAAATAATTTTGAGCGTAGTGTTGCAGCTGTTCTCATAAAAGTAGCATATGGTACAACCTCAACAACCAAACGAAGCATACCAGACACAAGTTATTCATTAGGTCTAACTACTGTTGCAACACCATTTTTAACCACGCAGAGGTAAGTCGTTGAAAAATCTCTTAAACCCTATCACTTGATGATTAATGTCTCGCTCTGATTCATAAACAACGAAAAATTTGTTGTATTTAAAGGCGTAAAAAGTCTCCATTTATAATCTGGTTATTGTTTTTGTTGTTCTCGAAACTGAAGTAAAAAAACAAACAAAAACGTCCTTATCGATTATTTCCTTGTCCTCCCGATTATATTATATTGTAGCGTATCGAATGAGTTTATTAAATTTTTTGTATTTATTAAGCCAAGTCGAGAATCACATTCAGAGTGACATAAAGACTTTTAATTAAATAAAATTGGTAACAACCCAAAACTGCAGGATTTCTTGTTTACTTTAATACTTAATTGATTGATTGATAAGCAAATCAAATGCTGGAGAATTTCAGGCAAGTGAATTTGAAGTTTTTTTAGACAATGATTTTCAACTATTTTACAATTATTTCGAACACAATTAGTGCTTTCACGGCGACGTTTAGGACTTTGCATCTGTTTTAACCGCTTGCTGATCGCTCTGAGGTGCCTGGAGTTTAGGACTGCCCACACGGCTGTTGAGAACGAAACCTCTAAAAGGCCAACAATATCGCAATTCCGTTTTACACGGAAAACACAAACAAGGCCATATATCACTTAAACGGTTGGAGACTAAAACCGGCCGAAGATGGATTCCTTTTAATCCAACGCAGAGTGATCCCATAGTCCCATAAACACATGAAACAGATCTTTTAAACGTTTGCAGTTTGAACGAATATGCGCGCTAAATACGCTCGCATGAAAGCGTCAGCAAAATCATGTATTTCTATCGGAGAGGCGCGTGATTTGTATACCCGTTACTCGTAGAGTAAGAGGGTATACTAGATTCGTTTAAAATTATGCAACAGACATAAGGAAGCGTTTCCGACTGTATAAAGTTTATTAGTCTTATTAATTTCTATTGATTTGCCAAACAACTAAAGCTCTTAAGCCGTCGAAAACTGCCACGCCCACACTTTTGAAAAATGTTTAAATTTTTCTTCGTTATATGTTTGTCTTGATAATTTTAATCTGTATACCAAGAAAAGTGTATTCCCGCCCATCCTTTCACCGGCAAAACGCCGAATACGGTCACGGCCACACTTTTAAACAATTTATTTAATATTTTTCTTATTTTATTCCTTAATTTCACGTTCGCATTCACACTAGCTGAGTAAGGGGGATCTGATAGTCTTGTAAAATTCTATTGACTTGCCAAAAATATTTTAGGCACCCCCACAAACCACCCAAAACTGCCCACACTTTTCAATGTTTTGATTTTTTTTTTATCGGTATAACAAAAAACACTGGCCACGCCCCTCCTTACACATAAGAACGGTTAAGCCCACACTTTTAAACCATTTTTAAATGTTATTCTCATTTTATTCCCCAAAATCTATCAATATCCCAGAAAAATTATGTAATTTCCCGTACGCATATTCACCCGCTGACTAACAGGTATGGTAGTCGGGGAAATCTCTTGTTTTATATGTATATATTTTCCTATTATTGTACTGATTGCCTTTTAGCGAAATCTTCTCCCGAATAGAAACAAAACTTATTGCGCCTTATTAAGACGATGTGGCAAAGAAAAAAAAACTGTTTTTCTGTTAACGTCCTTAATAAGTAAACAATATTTTAATACTTATAATCGTATCCTAAATGCGTATTCTGTATATATTTTCAGATATCACTCGTCACATCAACAACATGGTGTCGGTGGACGTCCGAAAAATTATGAACTAGACTTGGAGAGGGACCATGCATTGCCAACATCTGCGCCCAACGCAGACATACTAAAAAGTAATAACAATCCGACATACCCGAATCCAAATCGCCACCATTCACATGATAGGGATCGTCACAGGAACGTCGGACAGCATAGTTCGACGCCAATACCATCAAGTAAGTACGATGGAAATATTTCGAAAGATTATGTTCTTTAATGTGATATCTTTGTAGTTCCCAACCTTTTAAAAAAAATGAATGGAGCCCAACCGCCAACAATACCAATGTATCCTGGTGACATTCCATCATATTCTCCACCGTCTCGGGCCTTTTTCACACCTCCACTTCCACCGGAATACCAAAACCCATTTGCAGACAAGCCCACTCTACGTGGTACCAATAACGAGGGTTTAATTGCAGTGAATAGGCGTCCTATCCCACCGCCTAGTTTGATGCCCAGCCAAGACCGAATACCAATTCGACCACCAGACCTGGGAAGCAATAATAACGACGCCGTTCTCAATTCAATGACAGACTTAAATTACGCCCCGGCTGGCATGGATGCAAAGAATCGTCTCGAAGAAAAGTTTTCCCATGGAACAGTGTCAGATACATCCGTAGTAGAACGAAAAAAAGCTTTGAACACACCAGCACGTACCAGCGGGGAGGAATTTTTAAACGAAAAGGCAAGTAGCGCAAAAGGACAGGGGTCCTATGAACTGGATGCCATTGGTCCAAACAAGAAACAGGAAGTTTTACCTAATATTAGACGTATTCTGGGATCAAAAAATGGTGACATACCACCGGTTTTATTGAAGCAGGTAACTCAGCGACCCATAATTACATTGCGGCAACCTCCCTCTTCACCAATTGTACTGATCGAAAAATCAACATCAAACGAGGCAATTATAGATGCTGATGCACCACCCGTGGTTAGTCCTAACATTAATCATAGCAAATACCACCCCGGGCAGCTGGAGTATTATGAGAATGCGACTGCAGGAACGACGCCATCAGCAGCTGCTGCAATAGGAGATGTATCAGCTACTTCATTTTCCTACGCCACCACAAATGCGGGTCAGCCAGGACATACAGGAAAGACAACGGACACTATTAGGGAGCTTGGAACAGGCGTAGCCGACCAGAATGCTATTGGGGCAGCTGCAGCTGCGACAGTACACACAACTTGGGCATGGGCATGGAATATTCACATCTATCTGTCAGTTGTACTTTTCACTATTTTATCTGTATATTCGCTTTACAAACTGCTCACCTATAACAAGCTTACACATTTGTTCGCACAGGCATATTTTGTGTGTATTAATCTGATACTGATTGTGATCTGCATATTGAGAATATTTTTCCTTTGCTTTGATGCATACAATGTTCATGGTAGCTTTAATTTATTTACTTCAGAGCTCTTTCTTAATCTACCGTCCACATTTTTAACAGTTGCTTTCTCTGTTCTTATATTGTTTCTCTTCCTTAAGTCTCTAAACCACAAAAATAATAGATACTCTGCTCTGATAAGACCGTTGACTGTTGTTGTGGGTTGCGGTGTCCACGTTGTACTTTGCATTACATTGCATTATGTTGAATCCTATACCTTAAAAAATCATCACTTATATTTTCAACAACAGCAGCAACAGCAGTACTTTCGTCGGCAGCAACTTTATAACCAACAAGGCCAGCCTACTGCTACAATGTCTCCATCGGCAATTTTGCCACCACCGCCCCGGGTATTGACTTTAATATGTCAGATAATTTATATTTTTATATGCCTGAGCCTAGGGCTGCTATATCTTTACATATACCGCATTTTAAAACGCATTCTTCGCAGCAAATCTCAAAACTACATACATGGCTATCAAAATTTGTCTTACGCCATTCACATTACGATTGCCACAGCTCTATTGTTTGTACTATTGGCAGCCCTTCAGATATTCGGTGCTATATATATTTCATGTCGTCATACAAGTATTGTGGATGTCGACTGGCTGCAATGGGGATATCAGTTCTCTCTGCGTCTGATAGAGATAGCTATAATTACTTTAATGTCCTGGGTAGCTGGACTAAAGACAAGTGTCGGGCACGATTCTTTGAGTGCCGTTGCAGGCGATGTTCGCATGATTGGTTCTGGTATGGGTGCATATGGCCAAGATGGTGGTACACCTAACAATGCAATCAGAGAAAAACATGTTGGAAACGGCACAGGCACCCATAACTCAAATGTGACAAATTTTTTTCTTCCATGCACATCAAGCTCTAGTCAGGAGCATTTTGAAACTGACTACCCAGCTGTTTGCAATGCAAATACGAATCTTCATACATACACAATGCGGACAGGAAAACTTATTTATGATGACAGTTACGCCCTGAATTCGATGGGACCAACAACCGCTACAACTTCAAGCGGTCGTCCTTGTGAATATCAACTACAGGAGCCTATGTACCAAAGGCCATATGATACGGGGTCAATTGGAAGTACTTTAAATCAACAACATCAATTAAATCAAATGCGTTTTCAAGAGCATCCGACATATATGAGTACGGACTACATGACAGATTCAGGACCAGATCATTACGAAAATCCAAATTTCAGTTTGCACAGTACTGCAATTGCAACAACTGAACAAAAGCGAAGAGATATTTACGATCAAAATGGAGTTTCATTTAACTCAAATTCTGGGGCTTTGCAGCAGCAAGTAGAATTGTTGCAAAACAATTGTTATTCTGAACCACTAGAGCAGGAAAACAAGAGATATGAATTTAACATCTTTGAGCGACCTGTGTTTAAAGAAAAATCAGTTCACAATGTTCAGCCAAACAGTGAGTGTATTCAAGACCGACAAAAAATAACAAATGGGCGCGAAAAAAAGTTTAACGGTGCACTTGAACGGCATGTCTTTGAAAGCACGACTCATGAGCGCCGCAGTTCCAACTCAGCTAATTCGTGCTCTTCGTCAAATGGGGGAGGTGGTGGGCGATTTGCAAGTTTCAATTCATTTGAACGCGCATATTTCAACGGCGTTTGCAAAAGTGGTACTATTAGCAGCGTAGGCAATGCTGGTGCTTTAGGTCGAACCCTTGAGTCACCAGTTGCGTCTGCTGAAACTCAACGAATAGTCGCCAATGGAGCGCAGACGTTAGGAATACCAGATAAAGACAGACCACGGTATTACCAGAGAGCAAATGGACGTCATTCGAACATAAGGTCATTGGAGAGTGAAACTGAACTGTTTAAAAGTATGCCCATAAGGGAGAACCATCTACAGCAGTTACCTTATGGTCATAATTCCGAGGATGAAGAAGATGAAGAAGATGACACTATATCGGGAAATAATGTAGAGTGTACAAACTTGATAAATAACGACCATGGTTCTGTAATTCCTGTTGAAGATACTGCACCAAATTCTATATCTATGAATGCAAAAACATCATCACTTGTCGGAGCAGCGGCAACTAAAAATTCAAATTATCGCGCACAATTACATATGCCAAATAATGGAAAGCATAGGTCGGAGTTATGCACGACTTCATCGGCTTCCGTGGCGTCTGCATCTTCAAATTCATGCACGACATCCAGTGCTTCTGATAGTATGCTTGTAGCAGACCAAGGCTTTCTGCGATTTCGGTCCATAGACGATCCCAATTCTGTTCAAAACGGAAGTAATTTAGATTCCGAAAGGACTGCCGTTTCATCCCTTCGTCTTAAAAGTTGCAGTGCGACTGTAAATGGCATCGATTGCTAAGATTTTTAATTCCGAGACTCATAGCTTTGCATGTCATAACGATAACTATCTTGTTTTATAACTCACTATCAATCAAACGCGGTTTTGATTGTCCTTTTATGTCAATAAGTAGTAAAATAGACACTTTCAACTATCTTCAAACTTGTGATATATAAATATATAACAAAACTAGCGAAAAGCAAAATTAAATCTATATATGCGTATTTTCAGTATACCTATCATTCGATATATAATTATCTAATGCTTACTCTAAAACATATATATTTATTTAAAATTTCATTTTAAAAAAGTTTTAATGCGTAACTCCATATTTGATTTTCGCATTGCATTTTGTTCGAAATCCATTTCATAAAACAATTAATGCATTCACAAGTGTATATTAGGTCATTACGTCTCCAGCCATTTATTATTTACCTAGTAAATATGTATATATTAATTAAATACTGAATAAATATGATCACAGTATTTCTCCATGAAAACATATTTATAATGTAGCATACTGATTAAATTTATTATATAAAAGTATCCGTTAAGATGAATGCAGGATACGAAATAGAATTAATTTTTAATTATGATTTTAAAATATTTTGTACAATCATTTCAGAAGAATTTTGCAAAGTTGTTTGTAAAAAATAATTTATTTTGTTCGCATATGTATGGAAAAAAAGACAAAACATATAATTTTGTCAGTGAAAAGTTCATAAAAGAAATAATTGCTTTCATGTAAAATAAGTATTTCTTATTTATTTATCGGCTTATAAAAACTAAAAGATTTTCTTAAGAATACACAAATCTAAATTCGTTTAATATAAGTAAAAAGCCTGTTACAATTAAACGTTAATTACATAGTACTGATTAGTTAAGGCTATTGCATTTTCTATTGTTAAAATCTTCAAAAATATACGGATCCTTATAAATAATTATAATAAGGTATTCATTTGTAAGAATATAATTTTACTATTTCTAGGCAGCATCGTCAAACTGTCGTATTAGGAAGCCATACATAAATTATTAATATTAAAGATGCACTGTACATACTTTTACATCTATATGGAATATTAATTTCTCTGAATAATAAAATGATAAGTATTTACAAAGAATATTTCTGAATTATAATTATTCATAAACTTTGTACACATTAAAAAAGAAGCAACATGTATGCATGTTCTTGAATGTAATTACCTTAAATAAGCTAGCCCAGAAAAAATAAATATTAAATACAGCATTTACATATCTTTTCTTATTATTTAGTAAAAAGGATTGGAATATAAGTATCTTAAGGTAACTTATATTGGATATTTTGACCAATTTTATATATTGTAGGTATTTTGTCAGTTGGATGAACCTGGTCGGACAATCATGTAATTTTATTATACATATCACACAAATATAACGTATACATATATAACAAGAGATAATGCTATAGTCGAGTTCCCCGACTATCAGATACCCGTTACCCAGCTAGTGGGAATGCGAACACGAAATTTAATCATTTTTCTATGGTATCTATAATAGGGATATTAAGGAGTAAAATGAGTAAAAATTTTAAATAAATTATCAAGATTACATACATACTTTTCAAAGAATCTAGTATATCTTTTTACTCTACGGAGTAACAAGTAGAAACACTGTTACTTGCTATATAATTTTTTTGTAAATTAAATTTTTACCGTTAATCATAGATTAAATGTGTATACTTGATTCGATTAAAAATATAAAGTGGATGTATTCTTATTTAAAAACACTAGCCGAGTAGATTTGGTCATGTCGGTCTGTCGCTTGGTACACTCTAACTTCCATTCGTTATGTTAGTAAATGTCCAATCATAAATGTAACCCCGCTAGGTAGAGCGTGTAGAATTAGTCCATTTCTATCACGTTTTTTTACCTGAGTACCGAATATATGAGAGAAAAACTCGGCTTTAGTGTTCTCTCTTGTTTTTACCTCGTTGTTTTTAAATTATGCTTACCATGGCCATAATTCGTACATAATTAATATTACTTATTTATATTTTTATTTTTGGATATAGATTTTCTTGTTTTCTAACGAGCTAGCGAATTAATTAGAGCTATGGCAGCAGAGGCCTTCAGCTAATGTTTTATACCATATTTTACATCTAGATGGATAGAATAATCTTGTTAATGTTTCATTATATTTGGTATATAGGTATATGATAGACGATTTTAATGTATTTAAGGATATTTAATATGTTTGACGGTGTGGGAATTAAAAGGCGCTCTATTGGGTTGGTATTGTTAAAAATGTTGCTTCTATGGTTTCTAAGATGGATACAGGTGGACAACAGGTGTTCCAGGTTGTCTGTTGGGTTTGGTCGTGGAAGTGCATGTGTGTGTCCGAGTCTCTTAAGAAGATTTTGGTTGGATGTTTGAAACCAAGTTAATGTTTTTGTGATTTTTGTTAGGTATTTCTTGTAGTATTCGTTTTTTAAATATTTACGAATGTACATATGTCCTGTGTGTTAAGGTTTTCAATAGTTGTAAGTGGTTGGTTTGTTGCTTGGCAATCACCGAGTTGATTTCCTGGTATTCCAACAAGTCCTAATATCCAAAGGAGTTTAAATTTGGTATTGAATTTTTGTAGTATGTTGCGAGCGTAAGATGTGTAGTGATCGCTGTTGTTTAGATTTTTAATAGCTTCAAATGCGGAAAGTGAGTCTGAACATATGCAGAATTTTCCTCTTTTATTTTCGTGAGTTTCTACGGCCTCTATAATGGCTATAAGCTCTGCTCGGCTTTGCATTTTTCTATTATTCGGTCTTCTGATTGTGCCTTTTAGAGGATGTTTTCGGTTGGAGTTGTTCTGAAAGCACCAAGAGAGATCCTGAAGGATGTGTTGATCATCATTTAGTTTTCTTAGTGTTGATTTTGCAAAAAAACCATAGACAGTCGATAGATATAGATTTAATATTGCCACACTTTATCTTTGTGTGTTCAGATGAATATATATAAAAGTACACAGCTGTAAAAACTATTTTTCATAAACTATCGATGGCCTAGTTCCATTATCAAATGGTTTTGCAACAGATGTGATACTGAAAGTTTTTAATCGTTTGTACAATTGTTTTTGGCAGCACTTATTGTTATAATAAAAACAATAATAGTATTCGAATAATATTCGGAATATCATTTCGTGCTCCTTCTTACTTTTTCAATTATTTTTTTTATTTTGCAGAAACGAAAAATTATATGTACAAATTTTTGTTGTTAGGTTTGCCAATATTTGTGTCACAACTAGATGCTCAAAACTCAAATTTCAAAGAATGCAAATATATATATATATATATATATATATTGTAAAAATTGCATCAAAATTTATTAAATGTGTGAGGCAGATGAAGATATGCCCAACAAAATAGTTGTTATTTAGGATCTTTAGGTATTACTGATATCGACATGTTCTTCCAAATGTATATTTTATACTGTTCCGAGAATCGATTTCTGTTCTGATGCTGATAAAATATATAATAACTAGATAAACTGAATCCTGGAATAAACGATATCTTTCCTTCTTATTATTCTTAACGATCTAGGTTGCTTTATTGACACTTTTCGTTCTTCCATATTGGTATAACATAAGTGAAGGAAGCCTTAAATGTGTACTGACACGACATTTCGTAGGATAATTTTAAGAAGAACTTGTGTCGCTCCCTCTTTTTGCTTTTAAAAATAATTAAAGGGGGCCCACGTTTTAAAATTTCCACCGTTCCACAATTGTTACTAAGCATGCGACGCTATCTTCACGCACTTAGCCACACATAACAAAATGTTGGTTGGAAAAGTTCGTGACATTACTAAGTTACTTTTCTATATGTAAATATAATCCGAAGCTACGAAACCTGCCTTTCTCAACTAATGAGTAGTGCATCTATTACTTTATCTATATATTTTTTTTTCTAAACCATCGAAAACCGTCGTAAAATGTTATTGACTATATGGACGATTATTGACAAAACGTACATGTTTGTATGCACCGATAAAAAAGTACCGCTATTTTATTTTATAACAACGCTCAAAGCAGTCCATACTTCACACATACTACCTGTGCACGTAGATATGGCTATGTACATACTTTTACTGAAAACAATAAGCTTTAAGCTCTTGTGCAGTTCGGTCATAACATTAGATTTTTACTTGCCTGGCACTATCCTTCGGGGAAAACAGGTTATTCTAACGGTACAAATCGTCCATAAACATTGCCGTCAAGCAGTCATGCATAGTTTATTTTCCTGAAGCACAACGGAATCTTTCCAAAAAAATATGGTGCAAGTAGTAGTACGTTCATGTGTATTTTTATCAATCTTTAGGAAAACAATGATTCACGAAATCCAACTGTGTATTGTTCTTCTGTACACATACATACCTGGACATCTAATATACATATGTATGTATATAAAAAATGTCGTATGCTTATACTTTCAACGAATATGTTTTGTAAAATTTAAGCATCGCTGCAGTATTATTCAAAGTAAACATTGAAATGTCAACAAAGGGATTGAAATGTTATAAATTATATCCTCCATACGCTCGTAAGAGCGATAGCTGTCTTCAATCGTATGTCCTATAACATTTACATTTATGTACATATGTATATATGTATATCTCGACCGTTATATAGGTCGCTAACCATAGTAACTGCAATTTCATTAATTGTCCGCGAAATATATTACCCCGCATGCCTTCCAAATGGTAATTTGATTGTGTAAAAACGGTACTCATACCCGAAATTTTTCGGTACTTCATCTGCTCGATGTGGTTATACTGCCAGTAAAACATACGTTTTTTGCTGTTTTTATTATTATACATGTTGCTCGTAGAGTAAGAGGGTATACTGGATTCGTTGAAAAGAATGTAACAGCAGAAGAAAGCGTATCCCTGATCAGGATCAAAGCCGAATCGATCTAGCCATGTCCGTCTGTCCGTCTCGATCTCAGGAACTATAAAAGCAAGAAGGTTGAGATTCAGCATACAGATTCTATAGATAAACACGCAGCGCAAGTTTATTGAATCATGTTGCCACACCCACTCTAACTTCCCAAAAACCGCCCAAAAGTGCGACGCCCACATTTTTGAAAATTTTGTCATTTTAGTCTTGTAAATTTCTATCGATTTGGCAAAAAAACATTTTGCCACGCCCTAAACCGCCAAACCGGTCACGCCCACTTTTGAGCAATTTTCAAATTTTTTCTGATTTTATTCCATAATATCTATCAATGTCCCAGAAAAATTATGATATTTAGCCTTCGCATTCACATTAGCTGAGTAACGGGTATCTGATAGTCGAAATACTCGACTATAGCATTCCCTCTTGTTGAATTGTTACACTTGGCGAATAAAATTTAGATTGAGATGTATGGTTACCAATCTAAAACCCTCGCTTTTGTCCCGTGTACGCTACTTATAGGCTGTATAAATAGATTCGATGAATTTAATAAGAAGCCAAGCTGAATAGTCTCTTTTCTAAGTTACTGTCCCCGGGGTTCTTTAAATCTGAAAAATATTTCTGCGATATTTTTTTCAATGCTACAAGTTTGCTATTCAACAGTTTATCTGTGGAAGTCGCGAAATTTAATCATTTTTCTGGGGTATCGATAGATATTGGGGACGTTGGGGCTTTAGGGCGCTAGAGTGGGCGTGGCAAAACGTTTTTTTGAAAATCGATAAAAATTTGCAAGACTAATATGACAAAATTTTCAAAAATTTGGGCGTCGCACTTTTGGGCGGTTTTTGGGAAGTTAGAGTGGGTGAGGCAACATGATTCAATTAACTTGCGCTGCGTGTTTATCTATAGAATCTGTATGCTGAATCTCAACATTCTTGCTTTTATAGTTCCTGAGATCGAGACGGACAGACGGACATGGCTAGATCGATTCGGCTATTGATCCTGATCATGAGGAATATATATACCTTATACAGTCGAAAACGCAGTCCGAAACAGTCTGAAAAGGTAATGCTGAAAATACATATAACTCACTAGCGAATTGTTTTTGATATCCCCCTATTTCACTGCCTGTTTCCATGGCATATATATCTAAAAAGGTATTTGTGTATGTGGTTTTGTATTGTTATATTTTTTTTTAAAATCAAAACAAGAGAGAACGCTATTATCGACTCCGACTATTCCCCCGACTATCATCTAGTCCAAGTGAGACCGACAATTTTCAACATTTTTAAGGGATATCGGTAGAAATTGGGGAAAAAATTAATGTTAATCCAAAAAATATTAAATCATTTCTCAAAAGTGTGGGCGTAGCAGTTTTCGGAGGTTTTATAGCATTAGTGTGGACTTGGACGTTTTTGGCAAATAAATAGATAAATAGATAAAAAAATTTATAAAACTAATAAAATTATGAAAAAATATCCAACAATTTCAAACGTGTGGAAACGGTTCCATCTGCCTGTTGCATACTTATCACTACGTGGACTGCCGTTCGCAGTGGTATTGTCTTAAGAGTATGAATTGTTATGGAACGATCCCTTATTTACAGTCAATAAAACGATAACGTAGTTTCAAAGTCCTCTTCCGCTAACTTATCATTATTCTATGTACTTTAGGTGTTTTATTTTGGCAGTGTTGGTATGAGTTAATCAGTAAGTTATCAAAGGTGCTTTATTTTCATGTTTCACTTATTCAAAGACATTTTATCAAATTTATTCCCTTATCTTTCTTTTTGAAGAGTTATTTCCGCTTTTAGGTATTTTCATTTGCTTTTATCCTTCGATAAGAATTTATTTAAATAATCTTTTTATAACTTTGAAAAGAAAATCTGCAAAATCCCGTTTATTTAAATATAATTGTACCAATTATTTTAATTTTTTCGAATTCTTAGTTATTTCCATTTAATTGCTTGCACATATCACATGATATAACTGAATCTGTGTCGGTAATGGGTACGGCTCGAAATTAAATTTTCTGCTTAGACTTCTTATTTAAATTTACACAAGAACTATTGTAAGTGTGTTTCTTTTTTTGACACGCACGGGTGGATGAAACATCGTCCTGCATTTGCAAATCTTAAATGGGAGGTGTTAATAAACTCAAATTTTTATTATATTCTTAGTTGCGTGAACCAAACTCGCTAAAATATATCTAACATCCAAGGGACTTACCTTCTTGAGTCAACAGCGCATTCGGTCTAGCCATAATTTTAGTTCATAGGGTATTTTTTTCATGTATGTATAAGTAGGGGGGTATTCATGTATGTATATCCTGCAACCTTTAGGCAAGATCAAATAACCTCAAATTTTAGTCAACAGTGAGCGTTTTTAGGCAGTACCAAAGACACTAGAATAACAAGATGCGTAACGGCCATACAAATTTTTGGCACGCGATTTTTTGGCCGTGGCTCTAGAGGTGGCTCCAGGCTCTCTTGAGTTTTTGTTCGAGAGAGAAAGAGCGGAGAGCGCTACAGCAAACAGCTCTTTTCTACGCATACAGTGATAGCATACAACTGTATGCGTGCACACGTATGCTCATGTATTGTAAATTTGACAAAATATGCCCTTCACCTTAGAAGTTCGTTGACTTTAAATCTATATTATTTTTTATCAATTGGCACCATGCGAAAAATTCTTGTTTTGCATTGCCTCAACGTTATTATTATTTAAATAAAGCTTAGAAATAGTAATAGACGAATCTATGTACATCACAAAATAAATTTCGAAAATGACTTTATATTAGAATACTTGTCATTAGGGTATTCAGCTTGCGGCGTGAGAAATATTAATAAGGCAATGATTGTTGAGTGCTTGTGTCCGCACTTCGTGCCTGACGATATGACTTTTGCAACGAACTGTTTTCATATTTTTATTTATTTTATTAATTTTTATTTTCTACTACGTATTATTATTTTTTATGAAATATTATTATAAAATATTATTATTTTTATTATTTATTAATAAAATTATTATTTTTATTATTTATTAATAAAATTATTATTTTTTTATGAAATTAAAAAATAATTATTATTTTTATGAAATATTTATTTCTCAATGTTATGTCTTCTTTTTGGAAAATTTATGTTTCAAATTACAGTAGTTATAATAATTTCCTTTGTATTTGCTTTAATTATTATTATAATAATTATTATAATAGTCAGGGAATTTTTATTTTATTTCATCATATTGCTACGAAATTGGACACAACTCCAAATATGTAAATTCGTTTCTTCGATCAGAATTGATTTCGGCCCAAAAATCGTCTTCTAGAACAAGTACGCACACATATACGCGTTCTCGTCTCTTGTTTTTACTCACACAAGCAAGCAAATTCTATTTTTATATTTCTTACGCTCTCAACGTGAGCGAGCGGAAAGAGAGCAAATTTGGCCTTCACCAAAAAAGTGGCTGCATAGTGCCAAACGAATGTATGGCCGTTACGCATCTTGTTATTCTAGTGTCTTTGGCAGTACCCTTCTATGAGGGTAAGTTTTTTTAATGTTAATTTTTTTAACGTTCTCAATGGATTTATCGATATATTCGCAATATATAATTAATGGATGAATTTCGTAGATAGTTACAGTAAAGTTATTTGTAATGATATTCTTTTCTTCCCTGGACAATTATATATTTTGTAATGTTTAAAATTTTTTACTAAAGAATTGAGTCTTGTTATTTCTTTCACAAGTAACTGTTATTCAGTTTAGCTACTGTACTCTACAGGCGGTAAATATACATTTACATTTCTTTGTCAATTATTGCTGTCAATAATTAATTTATATTCTCAATTCGTTTGGGTCGTCACAAGGTGCCTTGTGCTTAACTGTATTACTAATCTAATCCGCTTAAACCGATTTAGATTAAAAAGTCTTACGTGTCATTGAGTTTTTATTTAAAAGTTTGCCTTGCTGTTTTAAAATATGTACGGGGATAAGAATTTATGTTTTTTTTTGTTGTAATTTTTTTTTAAATTAAAATATTTAAAAGAATTATAAACTTAAAGTCTTGCTATGAAAACTAGTTTAGATACCCATAGGGACAAAAAATAGTGGTTCTTATCAATGGTTTTGGGAACTTATCAATTTCTACTTGTTTCCAATGAGAAAATTATTTTAAAGGTGCGATTAACTAGTTTAATATAAGAGCGCGTCGAATACGGACTTTATTTCTGCGGCCTGTAAAATAATTGAAGTTATTTTTTCGTTTTAAATTTAGAGGGAGGTATTACGGCTTAGGTTTTTTTTACTATCTAGGCTGTGCCATTTTTAACCATTTGTTTGAAACCTTTCTCTTAATTATATTTTATACGTATTCATAATTTTTTTTAACCAGATCATGGCAACCTATTTTGCTTTGTTTAATTTGTAGCTCATATTCTTCTACTAAATACGCTCATTACTTCTCAATTTCTGTGCATATGCAAAAAAAAAAAATGGCAGACTGCGCCACAAGTTTGAAAATTATTTAATTTAATATATTATTTATAATTTTCAGTCCGATTTTCCATAAACTGTTTTGCTCAACGATAAATCCAAACGTCAAAGTACCATTATACTGTCAACAATGAGTGTTTTATCAAAATATGTTGACCGGATTGCAGAAAAATGTGAACATAATGGGTTTACAAAACACGCTTTTAGCTATGCTCTAGTAACTAGTGCTATACTAGCACTTACCATTAAAGTTACTATCCCTTACGTAAGAAACGTAAATACTACGTGTAGTGTACGGACCCAAAAAGGAAAAACCAATGACCAACTATCACCATCGAAAAGAGATAGCTCAGAAGAGGATTTCAAGCTTGCAGAGGCCGAAAAGTTATTGGTTGCACAGCAGCTTAAAAAAAAAACTACAAATAATTTAGTTGAGCCTGGTATAAATAAGGAGTTTTTAAAACATTTGCAAATGTTGGCCAAAATTATGATTCCTCAGGCGTTCTGCTATGAAACAGGATTACTAAGCGTTCATACTTTTTGCTTGATTTCTCGAACATTTCTTAGTATTTATGTTGCCGCATTGGAGGGAGCTCTTGTTAAATTTATAGTTCGAAAGGATATTAAGCAATTTGCCCTAGTGTTGCTCAAATGGTTCGGAATTGCTATCCCTGCTACTTTCGTTAATTCTATGATACGGTTTCTCGAAAGTAAACTGTCTCTGGCGTTTCGGTAAATAAAAAATTTGACTACTAAGACAATATAAAGATTACATTTTTCATTTAGAACTCGGCTTGTGCGTCACTCATATCGGCTCTATTTTAAAAACCAAAATTACTACAGGGTATCAAATTTGGACGGACGCATTGAAAACGCGGATCATAGGTAAGTTATTGATTCAAAAGTTAAAAAATATTTAATAAGGTCATCTTTCTTATAGACTTACGGAAGATATTTCTGTGTTCGCAAATTCTGTAGCTCATTTGTATAGTAGCCTGACTAAACCATGCTTCGATCTGATGCTTATCGGCTTGGCACTAATGAGATCTTCTAGAAAAATGAAAGCTAACATTATAACTGGTTAATTAAATTATTCTTTTATTTGAAATGCATATCTAACTACTTTATTCCGATATTTAGGACCAGCCTTATCAATCGGTGTTATTGCCCTTACAGCCCATATATTGAGAATTGTTTCCCCGAAGTTTGGACAGCTGGTATCGGAAGAGGCAAATAGATATGGGTATTTAAGACATATACACTCCCGCATAATAACAAACGCGGAAGAAATTGCTTTTTACGGAGGCCATAAGGTGAGTTTAAATTTCTCTAGACCCTGAAACAAAGTTTAAAATGTTCATCTTTTCAATAATTCAACATATTTATTTGCCAACTATTAGTGTGCATACATTAATTTTAACCTAAAAGTAATGGACTCCCCCACATTAAATAAAACGTATATCCTTCCTATGCCAGATTTTGATATAGTTGCATATAAACTATACTTGATAACGGAATATGTTAATTCATTTAAAGGGTTTATCAGGAAAGCAGAACAGCAACAGATGGAAGCGTTAACGACCGTATAAAGTTAATAAATTTTTAATTACGCCACTAGAGGCGTTTAATAAATATTTTGGATTATCATAGTAAATGAAGTTAGGTACGCGCGCGTAATTTAATTTTTAAACTTATGTACCGGAAATGGAAGAGGTATTGTACGAAATATTAAAAATATTATATTATAAATAATATTAAAACGAAACATTTAAACTCAAAGGAATATAATCAAAAGTGGGTACTTTCATTTTGTACATTTTAGCACAAAAATTATTTTGTACAAAATTAGCAATACAATTATTACAATAAAAACAAGAGAGAATGCTATATTCGAGTTCCCTGACTATCAGAATCCCGTTACTCAGCTAGTGTGAACGCGAAAAAAGTTTTTTTTAGCAAATCGATAGAAATTTACAAAACTAATAAAAATTTAAAAAAAATATCAACACATTTTTCAAAAGTGTGGGCATGTCAGTATTGTGCGGCTTGTGGGCGTTAGAGTGACAACATGGGTCAACAAACTTGCGCTGCGTCTATGTCTCTAGAATCTGGATGCTGAATCTCAACCTTCTTGCTTTTATAGTTCCTGAGATCTCGACGTTCATACGGACAGATGGCTAGATCGATTCGGCTATTGATCCTGATCAGGAATATATATACTTAATACAGTCGGAAACGCTTCCTTCTGCGTGTTACATACTTTTCAACGACTCTAGTATAGCCATTTACTCTACGAGTAACGGGTATAAAAACTATTTTTTACGGTAATGGCATTGGCAGTTCCGGGCGGTTTATTGTCGTGAAATGGTTCTGAAACAAATGGCTTCACTAAATCTGAAACATCTACCTGATCTGATATGTCCGCGATCATACAGACAGACGGATTGTCCAATGGTCGGATCGATTGGCACGTGAACCATATACAAGTGACACCTTCTTTACTAGTAATATATATAAATATATTTTAAAAAGTTTCGATGTGAACTATTTAGCTATTTTAGCTATTATAGTTTAGCCTTGAAACAAAAGACTTAAGTTGGACTTTCTGTGTGGCGTATATATACATGCACAAGCATATGATACATATGTTAATAATTTTTTTAATCTTTTAGGTGGAAATGCAGCAGCTAAGGCATGCATACAACCGCCTGGTAAACCAAATGACTACAATTTTTAACCAAAAACTTTGGTTTATAATGCTTGAACAATTTTTTATGAAATACGTTTGGTCGGGTACTGGAATGATTATGGTATCACTTCCAATTTTGACGGGCAGTGACGTAGGACTTGGAACCGTTGCCAACACGGCCATATCGGAATCCCGAGTTAGCGAACGCACGCAATATCTAACCACTGCTAGAAATTTACTAATTTCCGCAGCAGACGCGATTGAGCGATTAATGTCTTCTTACAAGGAAATCGTGTCGCTTGCTGGCTACACATTTAGGGTGGCTGGTATGATGGATGTCTTTGAGGAAACTGCTCTGGGAGTTTATTGCAAGACAAGTGTAATGGAATCCAATCAGTCGAACGGTATTATTGAGTTTCGTAATGGAAAACCAATAGCAAAGGGTCGCATAATCTATTCAGATGATCCGAAAAATATGTCAATAAACCTTCGTTCAGTGCCAGTGGTGACACCCAATTGTGATATAGTTGTACCAAAACTTACATTGTGCATAGAGCCTGGTGTGCACTTGTTAATAACTGGGCCAAATGGATGCGGAAAATCGAGCTTGTTTAGAATACTAAGTGGACTTTGGCCTATATACGCAGGGGAGTTGCAAATACCAAGGCCTGTGAAAGACGTCCCATGTATGTTTTACATTCCCCAACGTCCATATATGTCAATCGGAAGCCTGTGTGATCAAATTATTTACCCTGACACGAGGGAAGATATGAAACGCAAGCATATAACTGAAAACGAGCTAAGATCCATTTTGAAAATGGTCAGCCTTGAGCACATCGCTCAAAGGTAAATAATATTTAGTTAATTTTAAGGAATAAGTAATGTAAAATTCCATTCTTATTTTCAGGGATAGCTTTGACGTTGTTCGTGATTGGAAAGATATATTATCCGGAGGTGAAAAACAACGTATGGCGATAGCCCGATTGTTTTATCATAGGTATGAATTTTATAACAACGTTGTAGTAGCCCGTTTCTACCAATATCTTACAAGTCTTTCTCTTTTATTTTGAATACCATTAAATAAGCCCACTAATATCTCTTAAAATATAATAATATATTAAAATATAATAAAATATTATTAAGTTAATATTAATGGTTATAAGATATAATGACCTCTAGATATCTCTTAATTCTTCCGGCTAGACCGCGCTACGCCCTTCTTGATGAATGCACCAGTGCTGTATCTATAGATGTTGAAAGCTCGATTTATGAAATTGCTAAAGGAATGGGAATTACTTTGTTAACCATAACACACAGGCCTACTTTGTGGTAAGATGACACTATAGGAGAAAAGGTTCACTAAACTTATTAAAATTCGTACCATTTTAGGAAATATCACACACATATATTGGAGTTTGACGGTCTAGGAAGCTGGCAGTTTAGAAAAATGAATGCTGATGAAGAACAAAAAGGAGAATTTCTTTCGTAGTACAAACTTGTTTTGGGAAACTGAAGTTTTTATACCCGTGCAGATTTGACATAAAAGTACTTATCAAGCTCGTGTACACAACAGTAATAGAATACAGTCTTCCGATTTATTAGCTTTCATAAAAATACAAATTCCACAAATCGTCAGGCTTTTAAAATCATATATATATAATTTAAACTGCTTATATTTTATGTTCAAAATTTATTTAAACATTACTAAAAATATTTTTTATGCATAGGTGTGAGCAATATCAAAAAGCCTTAAAACTTTAATTTGAACGAGTATAATAAATGTTTTGTGCATTTTTTTTATATTTAATTTATATTTTATTTATATTTGACCAGGTATTCCAACTTTATTTTTAATTGCAGTAAATTGAAATAAAAGGTACACTTAAATAAAATTGCTAGTGTCGATGCGTTTTAATTTTAGCTAAAGTCAGACGAGTTAAAGTAGTATGATAATGATTCGGGTATACATGGCAGGTCCCATATGTATTAACTTATCGTTGGTTACGACTACCACTGCCAAGAGTGTTCCGCATAGTGAGGACCTGAAAACATACCCTGCGTTTTCGACTATATAATATAAATCCATGACCGAATCAAAATGGAAGTTGACCTAACCAAAGACATAAGAATAATGTAATAATAACGGCCATAAAATTGGGAGAGTAAAAATCTAAAAATATAATGCACTTGCTTGTAAGTGTTAAGTCAATAATCGACTGTGTATGCGTGCGTATTTGTGCTAGAAGACGATTTTCGGGCCGATATTAATTTTGATCTACTAAAATATTTAAAAACTTATGCCTTGACTAAAGAAGTATTTATTTTTTTATTTTATTTGAAAGAAGTATTTAAATTAATTAACTACCATTTACATATTTATATTTATGTTTAATCAATTTACAGAATTAAAATTAAGTTAATCATTATTTAAATAAAGTTCAGATTATAACTTTTGTAATTTAAAACATAAGATTTCTAAAAAAAAGAAAATCCATTCTAAAAAATATATTTCATTAAAATAATAAAAACACATAGTACAAAGTTAAAATTTATAAAATAAATACAAATATGTGAAATGTTTATTGAAAAATTGATTTCTTCAGGCACGGTTTTTCAAACGTCGAAGGCTGAATACTGCAATGAAAATTAATCCATAAATGACTGTATTTATGAAATGTTTTATTTGATATTATGTACATACCCTGCAGTTCCACAACTGTTTCGGCTGCAGAGCCAACGCTCTTCCGACCCTCGTGCGCGATCTCTCATAAAAATTCAATGCGATGAATAAGCGATGATAGTTCAAATAAATTAATTTCTATTTTATTTCTTGTCAACTGCTCTCCGTCGCCGAGCGTATATGTGTATGTTGTAAGTAAAAGGGACAGGGACGAGGACGAGCAATAGGGAAATAACAATAAATGCTAGATTTTTGTGGGAAACAACCGCGATATTAATTGAGTGCTAGTGTTTAAGAAAATGATAAGTATTTTCGAATTTAATTCATTAATCCAGGCAATTCCATTAATGGATTCATTTTACAAGCAACAACACGTACTACTCGCAGAATATATTATTTTTCGTAATACATTTTTGTACATGCTATAAATAACATATTTTACTTTAAAGTTAACGGACATGTGGACCCATTCTTCCAAAAAGAATGTGGGCCTAACTCCAAAGAACAACAAGACGCCCCAGACTCTGGTATTTTATATTTATTTGTATAATTATTTAAATAATAAGCCAAATTAAAGCAAATTTATCACTTCAGAAGGAGTTGGGATTAACTGAATAAACAGCGGTAAAAAAGCGAAGAATACACCGATGAATGCGTTTAAAAAGCGCCTAAAAAACGGGGATTAAAAACGATAATTTTGCGCTCTTTCAGCTGTGTTTGTGCGAATTTTTTCATAGCTGACTGCCTAGGTTAAAATCATCGCTGATTTCATACAAATTGTTCGGTCATTAAGCGATCTTTATAGCTTTTGAGCGGTGACTCATCGGTGGACGGTACTGCAGGGTAGATTCCGCTATTTCTATTTCTATGCTATATTCTTTTATTATCATGTTAAGGAAATGCAAAACAAGAATATTTTACATGGTGCCAATTGATCAAAAATTTTAGATCAAATTTACAATGCATGAGCATACGGGTGTACACACATACAGTTGTCAATGTATACGTATAAGAAGTCCTTTCAAAATAATTCTTTCTCGAGTGGAAGTACTGCAACATTAAGGATATGGTAACTTTACCTAATGCTTCGTAATTCCCTAAAATCCGTTTGGGTGCATTCCCTGAAATGCCTTTGTAAGAATTCCCTGAAAGGGTTCTGGTTGTCATATGTACCTAAAGTGTTCCCAAAGTATATAACAAAGTCCCAGTTTAAGAAATATTGCATTTTTTATTTTACTTAATTATAAGTCCATAAATTTCAGTATCAGTAGCTGTGTTGATTTATTATGTTTATCTATGTATACCCTGATAGACGAAAGACCATCATCTGCAAGACAACAAGCTGTACAACTGTATTGGGAATACTAAATAATAGTAACATAAAAAAATAATAATTAGATGCAAAGATGGAAATATAAATATATATATAAATAAATACATACCTGTTTAATATTGTTAAAATGAAATAAGGGAGAAAAAGAAACAAAAATAGAAAAGAAACGAAACATAACATAAAAAAGAATAATTAAATTCGAATTAAATATTATTATTTATGTGCTACTTACTTGCAAGATACAAACCGCAAAGCCGTCGCTAAATTTCTAAGAACACACTGACGAACTTGACGATTTAAAATTGAAAATGCAACTGAATAGAAACGTACAAAACCAATAACAACGCATCGTCCTACTCTACATGTTTCTATCCTTTTCATCATTTGAGTTTCGTAAGTACCATTTCATGAAATTCTGCTTTCTTTTCTTACTATGGCGACCAAAAATATAGAGTCTGGCCAAAGACACTAGAATTATTCTATTGTCTTTGGTCTGCCAGTAAAAAAAATGTATATATATTGTTTTGATTTCACACATGTGTACACATGACACGTGAATGCCAACACGAAATTTCACCATTTTTCTGGGATATCGATAGATATTGTGTAATAAATACGAAAAAAAAATATAAATTGATTAAAAGTGCGGCCGTGACCGTTTTAGGTGTTTTGCAAAAAGATTTTTAGCAAATGGATAAAAATTACAAGACTAACAAATTGATGAAAAAATTTTAAAACATGGTTCACAAATGTGGGCGGGGCAGTTTTGTGCCATAAAAATTTACAAGACTAATAAAATTATGAAAAAATTTCGAAAAATGGTTCAGAAGTGTGGGCATGCAAAGGTGTCACCAGGGTAGGGCAAGGGGGTCAGCTTCCACCCCTAGACCTAAAAGGAATGTTCAAGAAATTTCATAATTTGCTGCTTATCACGTAACTTCCCGTTGTTTATCTACACTATGTACTGTTCTTATTCTCTTAGTCAATCTGCCTCAAATTCTATCGACCTGCTTCCCATACATAAGCTGTTTGATAGGTACATTCACTAAGAGTTTCCAGTGTTGGAAGATGAAGTCTACTTATTGCCCCCCTGGCTGCTGACCAGGCGACGCCCTTGTGGGCGAGGCAATTTTGTGCGGTTTGTGGGCGTGCGCTGCGTCTTTGCCTCTGGAATCTGTATACTTAATCTCCACCTTCTTGCTTTTATAGTTTCTTAGATCTCGACCTTCATACGGACAGGCAGGCCATTCTGCTATTGATCCTGATCAGGAATATATATACTTTATACACACGGAAAAGCTTCCTTCTGCTGTTACATACTTTTCAACGAATCTAGTATACCCTCTTACTCTACGAGCAACATGTATAATAATAAAAACAGCAAAAAACGTATGTTTTACTGGCAGTATAACCACATCGAGCAGATGAAGTACCGAAAAATTTCGGGTATGAGTACCGTTTTTACACAATCAAATTACCATTTGGAAGGCATGCGGGGTAATATATTTCGCCGACAATTAATGAAATTGCAGTTGCTATGGTTAGCGACCTATATAACGGTCGAGATATACATATATACATATGTACATAAATGTAAATGTTATAGGACATACGATTGAAGACAGCTATCGCTCTTACGAGCGTATGGAGGATATAATTTATAACATTTCAATCCCTTTGTTGACATTTCAATGTTTACTTTGAATAATACTGCAGCGATGCTTAAATTTTACAAAACATATTCGTTGAAAGTATAAGCATACGACATTTTTTATATACATACATATGTATATTAGATGTCCAGGTATGTATGTGTACAGAAGAACAATACACAGTTGGATTTCGTGAATCATTGTTTTCCTAAAGATTGATAAAAATACACATGAACGTACTACTACTTGCACCATATTTTTTTGGAAAGATTCCGTTGTGCTTCAGGAAAATAAACTATGCATGACTGCTTGACGGCAATGTTTATGGACGATTTGTACCGTTAGAATAACCTGTTTTCCCCGAAGGATAGTGCCAGGCAAGTAAAAATCTAATGTTATGACCGAACTGCACAAGAGCTTAAAGCTTATTGTTTTCAGTAAAAGTATGTACATAGCCATATCTACGTGCACAGGTAGTATGTGTGAAGTATGGACTGCTTTGAGCGTTGTTATAAAATAAAATAGCGGTACTTTTTTATTGGTGCATACAAACATGTACGTTTTGTCAATAATCGTCCATATAGTCAATAACATTTTACGACGGTTTTCGATGGTTTAGAAAAAAATATATATAGATAAAGTAATAGATGCACTACTCATTAGTTGAGAAAGGCAGGTTTCGTAGCTTCGGATTATATTTACATATAGAAAAGTAACTTAGTAATGTCACGAACTTTTCCAACCAACATTTTGTTATGTGTGGCTAAGTGCGTGAAGATAGCGTCGCATGCTTAGTAACAATTGTGGAACGGTGGAAATTTTAATACGTGGGCCCCCTTTAATTATTTTTAAAAGCAAAAAGAGGGAGCGACACAAGTTCTTCTTAAAATTATCCTACGAAATGTCGTGTCAGTACACATTTAAGGCTTCCTTCACTTATGTTATACCAATATGGAAGAACGAAAAGTGTCAATAAAGCAACCTAGATCGTTAAGAATAATAAGAAGGAAAGATATCGTTTATTCCAGGATTCATTTTATCTAGTTATTATATATTTTATCAGCATCAGAACAGAAATCGATTCTCGGAACAGTATAAAATATACATTTGGAAGAACATGTCGATATCAGTAATACCTAAAGATCCTAAATAACAACTATTTTGTTTGGCATATCTTCATCTGCCTCACACATTTAATAAATTTTGATGCAATTTTTACAATATATGCATTACAAATATGCATTCTTTGAAATTTGAGTTTTGAGCATCTAGTTGTGACACAAATATTGGCAAACCTAACAACAAAAATTTGTACATATAATTTTTCGTTTCTGCAAAATAAAAACAATAATTGAAAAAGTAAGAAGGAGCACGAAATGATATTCCGAATATAATTCGAATACTATTATTGTTTTTATTATAACAATAAGTGCTGCCAAAAACAATTGTACAAACGATTAAAAACTTTCAGTATCACATCTGTTGCAAAACCATTTGATAATGGAACTAGGCCATCGATAGTTTATGAAAAATAGTTTTTACAGCTGTGTACTTTTATATATATTCATCTGAACACACAAAGATAAAGTGTGGCAATATTAAATCTATATCTATCGACTGTCTATGGTTTTTTTGCAAAATCAACACTAAGAAAACTAAATGATGATCAACACATCCTTCAGGATCTCTCTTGGTGCTTTCAGAACAACTCCAACCGAAAACATCCTCTAAAAGGCACAATCAGAAGACCGAATAATAGAAAAATGCAAAGCCGAGCAGAGCTTATAGCCATTATAGAGGCCGTAGAAACTCACGAAAATAAAAGAGGAAAATTCTGCATATGTTCAGACTCACTTTCCGCATTTGAAGCTATTAAAAATCTAAACAACAGCGATCACTACACATCTTACGCTCGCAACATACTACAAAAATTCAATACCAAATTTAAACTCCTTTGGATATTAGGACTTGTTGGAATACCAGGAAATCAACTCGGTGATTGCCAAGCAACAAACCAACCACTTACAACTATTGAAAACCTTAACACACAGGACATATGTACATTCGTAAATATTTAAAAAACGAATACTACAAGAAATACCTAACAAAAATCACAAAAACATTAACTTGGTTTCAAACATCCAACCAAAATCTTCTTAAGAGACTCGGACACACACATGCACTTCCACGACCAAACCCAACAGACAACCTGGAACACCTGTTGTCCACCTGTATCCATCTTAGAAACCATAGAAGCAACATTTTTAACAATACCAACCCAATAGAGCGCCTTTTAATTCCCACACCGTCAAACATATTAAATATCCTTAAATACATTAAAATCGTCTATCATATACCTATATACCAAATATAATGAAACATTAACAAGATTATTCTATCCATCTAGATGTAAAATATGGTATAAAACATTAGCTGAAGGCCTCTGCTGCCATAGCTCTAATTAATTCGCTAGCTCGTTAGAAAACAAGAAAATCTATATCCAAAAATAAAAATATAAATAAGTAATATTAATTATGTACGAATTATGGCCATGGTAAGCATAATTTAAAAACAACGAGGTAAAAACAAGAGAGAACACTAAAGCCGAGTTTTTCTCTCATATATTCGGTACTCAGGTAAAAAAACGTGATAGAAATGGACTAATTCTACACGCTCTACCTAGCGGGGTTACATTTATGATTGGACATTTACTAACATAACGAATGGAAGTTAGAGTGTACCAAGCGACAGACCGACATGACCAAATCTACTCGGCTAGTGTTTTTAAATAAGAATACATCCACTTTATATTTTTAATCGAATCAAGTATACACATTTAATCTATGATTAACGGTAAAAATTTAATTTACAAAAAAATTATATAGCAAGTAACAGTGTTTCTACTTGTTACTCCGTAGAGTAAAAAGATATACTAGATTCTTTGAAAAGTATGTATGTAATCTTGATAATTTATTTAAAATTTTTACTCATTTTACTCCTTAATATCCCTATTATAGATACCATAGAAAAATGATTAAATTTCGTGTTCGCATTCCCACTAGCTGGGTAACGGGTATCTGATAGTCGGGGAACTCGACTATAGCATTATCTCTTGTTATATATGTATACGTTATATTTGTGTGATATGTATAATAAAATTACATGATTGTCCGACCAGGTTCATCCAACTGACAAAATACCTACAATATATAAAATTGGTCAAAATATCCAATATAAGTTACCTTAAGATACTTATATTCCAAGCCTTTTTACTAAATAATAAGAAAAGATATGTAAATGCTGTATTTAATATTTATTTTTTCTGGGCTAGCTTATTTAAGGTAATTACATTCAAGAACATGCCTACATGTTGCTTCTTTTTTAATGTGATATGTGGGGTATAAGAATTTATCAAAAATTTATATATATACAAACTAATATTTGAATGCCGTGGCAGAACTTTTAAGACACCACATATTTTCACATATTCTAAATGCGTCAATGGTTTTTATATTATTAATGTTTGGTTCAAGTATATAATACATTTTTTGACACAAATTTATGAAATTTTAAATCATTTCATATTCAATTCAAAAACTTAAAAAACAAAGAACATGTTGTCCTGTTGTTCATATGTGAAAATAGATCTCTCTATTTTCAATTGATCCTTGCTTGTTCGATGACGATAGAAATCTTGTAATGCCTAGTTTCCCTTAACAGCCTATTCAATTACAATCGAATTTCAAATCACCTTCGATAAGACATCGACGATACACCTAATTAACAGATGTATTCGAAATTAACCAAATATAGTACAGATTACTATAACATCTGGATTATGGGACTTTATTAGATTTTTTAAGATAATTAAGATGTTGGATAAAGAAAATATGTATATTCTTAACCAAATGTTTGCTTTATTTATTAACAGCGAAGCACTTCAAATTTATCTAAAAATAACAAATATTCAACTACACAACTTCTTTGGAAATGTATGCTCATCTAGTGCATGAGGGCTTTTGATATAGGCACGTAAATGATACAAGATTACTTTACTCTCCATAATTGGAGCATAGTGTGAGCGAAGTGTAATTTAAGCTTCATCACATTATTTAATCGGTAACATCGAGTTATCGAATTAAACGAAGATAAAATGCAGCAGAAGTAATGTGAAATCGACAATATTTCTTTGAAGTATGGGGGCTACAATGGTAAAACCTTTGGTAAAAAATGGAAATATTTTGGATGCACTGCCATCACAGGTAATATGATAACAAATTTCAAGGATATACAAACAAATTATTTTTTTTAAGGCAACTCTACATGTAGTTATGTTAGGTTTGGATTCTGCGGGAAAAACAACGGCTTTATACAGACTTAAGTTTGATCAATACTTAAACACAGTGCCAACTATTGGATTTAATTGTGAAAAGGTATGAGTTTTAAAGATTCAGTTTCTTTGGGTTTTTAATCGAAATTCATATTATTAGGTACAATGTACACTTGGCAAAGCAAAAGGAGTTCATTTTTTGGTTTGGGATGTCGGAGGACAGGAAAAATTAAGACCACTTTGGAGAAGTTATACACGGTATTATATTTCAAATTATTTAAATTGATGTTAAAGGTTTATTAAATCACTTTTAGTTGCACTGATGGCATTTTGTTTGTTATTGATTCTGTTGACACAGAACGAATGGAAGAAGCTAAGATGGAACTAATGCGCACCGCTAAATGTCCTGATAACCAGGTAAGAAATAACGAACAATTTGTAATTTATCTGTGCGTTAAAGAACAAACCGCTGATTCCAATTGTATATTACATCAGAAAAATAGCGTAAGGTTAGTTTATCAGATTCTCTAAATGTTAGTGTGCCATTAAAGTCTTAATACACCACACGATTTAGACATCAAATCAAATCAATTAACGTAACAAAAATTAGAGGTGTGCTGTTGGACATTTTGAGCTTAATAATATTACAAAAACAAAAAAAAAAACTTCCATATGGTTTTCATAGGAATAGGTACTAAACACGAATTAGGCACCACAAAAGTCATGATACACCTCATAGTTCATTATTTTGTACTGTATTAAATTAGTTATAACAAAAAATTAATATTTCTGGGACATCCCCTCATTTTGTTGACTTCATTAAGTCGTCTTGACATGGAAGAAACTAAAGTTTGCAAATAGGATACCACCCACTCCTTACAAAGGGCCGCTTTCAAATCTGAAATGTTGCCTATTTCATTTCCCCTTAAGTTATGCTCCAATTCCACAAGTGGCCGTGTTCTTTGGGTCATTGTCATGATAAGAGTAAAATGACGAAACAATTCCAAATCGATCTGCGCTCTGATTCAGATTTATCTTTAGGGTGTCAATGTACATTTTGTGGTCTAGTGCCGTAAATGAATTCCAGGTTTCCGACGCCCCCAGAAGCGAAACGCCTTAAACCACAACTCCTAATGGTGTTTTTTGGCTTATAGGCAACGCCTTTCTCAAGTGTTTATATGTACATACCAAGATTTTAGGTCCACCATGCTTATTTTTAGCAAGCATTCTTTTCAACACATCTGTCTAGAGAATATTACGCCACTTGGAGGCTGGCCAGCTTAGGAGGGTTTTGGCGATGTCCAAACTTGAAAAAAAGTTGCGAATTTTCTCAATAATGTAAAGATAGTCAGGGTAACTTGAAAAACAGACGGACTTTCTCTTTTTCCAATCTATACAGTCCCTTTTACAATAATATTTTAAATAACAGAGACATGGACAAATACCTCTATATTTCTTAGTTTCTCATGCACTGATATTTTAATAAACGCATCTGTATGTTATATTTCAACTCAAAATTACATTGAGCCAGAAGTCAACAGTATGATTTTGATACCTTTTTGCAAACTCAAGGCACAGAAGTCGATTTTTTTATACATGTGCACCAAATGCGAATTCTTTTATCGTTCTGCGGATAGTTTTCGGGTGGACATCCTTGTTAAGAGTGGCACTCCACTCCAGAGTGACTCCACTTATTTTAACAGCGCTTTGGAACGCATTTTTATTAATTATCAAGGGCGTCGCCAGGGTGGGGCAGGGAGGGCAGTTGATTTCCTCTCTTTAACATGTAAATTTAAACACTTTTTTTTGTAAACGTCTTTTTGTTAAAGTTTGGTGGGGGGGTGGGGCAGGGAGGGCAGTTGATTTCCTCTCTTTAACATGTAAATTTAAACACTTTTTTTTGTAAACGTCTTTTTGTTAAAGTTTGTAATCAATAAATATGTACATAGCAATGCAATGAAATGTTACCTAAAGCAAATGGGAAAAAGTTCCGTTAAAATAATCATAGGGATGCGATTAAAACTTTGGTGGTGCCAATAATTCGTGTTAAATAAGTTTGTGGTAGTTTTTAAGATAAACACGTGAAGTTTTTGTTTGTTAGATGCTTTAAAGATTTTCTTGACTATGTACGTATACTATGTTATTAATATCTAATTAAGATTAAATGTGAAATTTAAACCGATAATTTTCGTTTATTTTTAAGGGTGTTCCCGTGCTGATACTAGCAAATAAACAAGATCTGCCCAACGCTTGTGGCGCAATGGAACTGGAAAAACTTTTAGGACTGAACGAACTTTACAACCCGGTGCCGAATATATCAATGCCCTCCGACTCTTCTCCCACAATTAATTTAATTGTTTCAAACCAAAGTATTACAGATACATCTTTAGAAGAGAAAAAAGAGAGTCATCTGCATTCTTCTATGATTCACATAAAACCTGCACTTGAAAGTAAAAGCCACAATTCCACGTTAAGCGGAGGAGCCTTGACAGCTTTCATATATCCGCAATCTCACAACAATTCTGCTGTATTGGATCGAAAAAATCCACAAGATGTTAAAAATGGTTTTCATAACAAAAAAATGAACAGGTCTTCATCAAATTCTGTGCAATTTAGGGGGTGGTATATACAGCCAACCTGTGCTATAACTGGGGAGGGTCTCCAAGAAGGTTTGGACGCCCTATATGATATGATTTTAAAACGCCGGAAAATTAATAAGTCACATAAAAAAAATCTGTAGCATAAATAATCGAACACAGTTTGGAAGTCTATGTCAGTGTTTTCAAATTACTCATTTTAGCACAATTAAATAAATAAAAACAAATAATTGACGTTTTATTAGAATATAACTAAACTTTTTAAATTTACTGGTCGGTCACTACGGTAATGCGTTTAAAGCTAACATAATTAAATAAAACATTTTTCATTATTGTTGACTAGCCTGAAGTCTTGTGTAAGTTTAGTTCAAATTGATTCGATTAAGCACACCTTTTATTTTATTACCACAACCTTAAAAATTATTTTAGTTTATTATAAATTAAATTAATACCGGTTGTCAGAGCTTGCGATCTTATTTGGCGGTTGCGAAATACACAACTATATTTGTTGACCTCTATCCCCACGAGTTACACATACACCCAAGATAAACAGAAAAAGGAAATGCACCCTTTCGTTGATCATAAGGTTTCGTATTTTTTCGCTTTGGGTTACTGCTGAGCGCTTTAAGTTAAACAGTTCGTTAGATGCTATTTTATGCGATTGCCGCTTGCACAGTCTTACTCAAAGATTTTTTTTATTTTTATTAATGCATATGGGAACCCCTATTGGATCCTTTGGCAGCTATTAATGTTGTAGTTCGTAAATCCGTCGTAAATTTTGCGATGAATTGGTAAAATGTGATTGGGATAACTATATTTTTCAATTAAAAAATAAATTTGAAATATGATAAAGTAATTTTTAACATTTTAAAAAGATCTACATAACGTGGAAGTCAAATGTTCGCGAGAGCAACTTTCTTCACTCGGTTGCTTTCGAATTATGGCCCAAATAACTAAAAACAATTATTTTGCGACCGCGCGATTTGGCCAACAGTTTTTTGTGGACTATTCTAAAAAGCATTTTGGTACCATCAACAAGAGATCCCCTGTGTTTGATATACGTCCAAAAGTAAAGTGACAGATGGACTAAAAGACCCAAACGCAGAACCAAAGGTATACATATGTATGTGTGCGATATTGAAATTGGCTTTATTGTATGCACCAATTGCAAATTGAAATTGTTCCCAAAATTTCGTTGGGAAGCTGCATAGTTGCATAGTAACCACGTCAAAAATTAATTAGTAGTAATTAGTCAAAACAGCTAAAAAATAAGTAAACAAGTAAAGTATTTACAACATTGCTCCATTATTTTCATAAAGGAGACCGCCCATAAGTACCATACATTATAAAATTTCTGCTGTGAAACAAGCCAATAGGCCAAAACTATCATAGATACCATCTTTTAGAACAGTAGTGAGTGTAATTACTATCAGTTGCAACCCCTTTAATCCACGACCCCTATATTGACTCAAAGCCAGAAATACTTATGAAAAGTATTGGAAGGAAAATACACCGAAATAGGAATTAATAAGGTCGAATCGAAAAAATATGAAAACTTGCTCAGTACAATTTGTGATTTGAACACTCAACGTTTTGTGTGGAAATGATGTCAGGGACCATTCTTTATATTTTTGCTAACTATATATAAGAGCGGAAAATTGTTGAGGGAACTATTGGTCTACTAAAAAGTAAATTAAAATGCCTTTAACGGAATTGACGAATTTTAACAATCTTGATTGGTTCATAAGGAGGCTTACCGACCTCAGTTTCCTTAGCTTTGTCATCGGAAAACCCTGAATACCCCTGCTCTCCCAATTCCGTCCACTATTTGGTAGATTCGAAATCTGTAAACTAATTGGTTGTATGGAACACCAGCGGTAGCGGTCGAAACCATTCGATTAATGGCTGTCTTCCAATTGCACCATACCTTTTATATTAACAGGTTTTTTGCTTATATGTTTAGTTGTAAAAACAAACACCCTAGTTATGTCCACGATTTCTCCCATAAGTTTTAGGCACACTCTGGGAAGAAAAGTTTTGACTATAAGTCCGAATTTTCAGGTAATATTCCCCAATATTCTTACAATCCCAAAATCGCACACTAATTTATTTTTGAAAATATTTTAATAATTTATAAGGAGAAATATTAACTAATATTTGTTAAATGGGAACTATTGAAGTTGTCGAAACCAGCCTAACCACCTTTGTGTAGATTAACCGCAGAGTAACAACCGGATGAGTCTGTTATTGTGCCAGTGAAATCAGTTCTCTGGCTTTCGTTTCTTCAGACAGACGTGCGTGTTTCTCACACTTTCAATAAATTTCAAAAATTGAATAGGCGTCTTACCATTAATGAGAATTGCTATAATTAACATATATAAGACAGATTATTGTTAATATTTCTTACATTTGTGATTTTCTTTTTCGCATTTTAAAGAAACCAAAAATGCTTCAGCCACGTGAAGACAACAAAATATCGGATATTTACCAAAAAAAATACGACACTTCAACCTTCACAAGAAGGATGATGTATTCTACTTATTACAATTTAAACTTGAGCCGTGTTCTGTTTTGCACACTCCTATTGACCATGATGCACATTGGAACTCCCCAAGCAATTAGTAAGTATGGCGACAATGGCACTATTGGTCGCTATGTAAACGGTATATTTAACAAATTATTATATAAACTTAAAGCTTTACAGAAACATTTGCTTGTAGTTATTGTGAAATTTCTAAACCGTATATGTATGCAAGTTGGGTGTATTTGCGTTTAATTTTCCACCTAAGATATTGACAGGCAAAACCTGTTTTAAACTGAAGCCGTGGCCAAATTCGGTATAAGAGGGAATCTTATAAAAGAAATAAGCAAACATTTCAGATTGCGCTGAGCCAAGCCTCATCGTTGCTGTACAAATATATGTATTTGGACTTTTTGATTACACATACATAACAATAAAAACACGAATTCAAATCTCCAATTATAAATTTAAACATAGAAACAGCAGACTTCAGCCTGCAACGCAGTGGAACAGACTTTTTAAGCCATGAATATAGATTCTTAGTCAGAATCAACCGCCGAGTCAATATTTCCAGTCCTTCTGTCTGTCCGCCCGTTCGTTTTATACTATTTGCAAAAAACTGACATAGATATGGACTAGAACGGCAGTTTGTTGAATAAATAATTCAATAATTTAAAAAATTTAATATACTTACAGATCAGTCTTATCATGTGAGTCCGACACCCACGTTGCCAGCAATATCCGGGGATGGTAAGAAAAATAAAACAAAGCGCTGTTCTTGAATTAGTTACAGATTAATATTTTATTAAAATATTATAATTGTTTTCTTATTTTACGCATTTTTAACCGGTAATCGGATTAAGGATTGGTTCACAATAATTTTTTTTAGAAATACATAGTATTCTATAAATTAAAATATGTTCTTATTCATTTTCTTTATCTCTTTCTATGATTTCACCAACTTTTGGAATGTACATTCTGGAAACATTTACTTACTTTATCCTTTATCTTACGCTTGCACAAAATGATATTGTCCCGTTTCTTTAATGTGACTTTCACTCTTCTTCTGTTTTTACTATATTTACTACCTAATTACTTTGATTTTGGTCAATCTCTTCATATGACTAGATATTACTACTGTACTCTTGGTAAATAACGAATCGGGGCATATGGGCGATTTTCATGGAAGGTTCTTAACAGTACGACCAGAAATAGGTGTTTTAACATCAACAGCCAGAACATTTATTCAGGACGGAATAACAACAGAATTTGCCACCAAGATCGTAGGGACTACTTTAAATAATGGTCGCCTCTATGCACAATACCTAAAAAAGAGTTCCAGAGTCCTTTATAAAAACGAAAATATATCCCCGTCTGTGGTGACTAGTTGGGTAGGCGAAGAAGATTCTCTCAAAACACCACTCGTCTTACAAAGCCACAACGATCTTTTTAACATTGATGATTCTAACTGGCAGGATATCGATGACAGTATAGGTGCTCATCAGCGAGAGTTCGTGGGAAATACAGATTTTGTGAACGAGCAAAACACAAAAAACAAAGTCTTAGGAGTTCCCGCTTTGGAAGATAAAAAAACAATATCATATATGGATAGTGACAGCAATGTCACGTTGAAGACTGACTTAAAAAAGAAAGATGAAATGAATAGATTGATTGAGGTTTTCTCAATTAAACATTTGGAAACATATACAGTTAAAATGCCTTTTGGTAATTATACCACTTCACCGCTTAACCAATCCCCCTTCGACCCAAGGAAAGAAAGAAAATATGAACACCTGATGCAACTGCATACTGAAAAAAAAAACGAAGATCATAACCAAAAAAGTAGATCCGACCACAAGCAAGTCTTAGCGTCCGTTACGTATTACGGCTTCGCTGATTTTACCACCATTGTCGGTGATAGCGTAATTGTTTTTTCTCCTAGTACTACACAAAGCAGTCTGCATTACGGATACGTTACATCAATAAAAGGCAAGCCTACTTTACAACATGATTTAATTCCCGAAGAAATCGCTCAGACTTATGAAATATCACCGAGTACTTTAAAGATGGGTACGAGTTCCGGAAAATATGAAGAATTGGTGTCAAATATTAGTGCTAGTAAAATGTTTGATAAAAATGAAGTGAAAATTGTATTGAATCCAATCAACCCGTCACCTACATTTGCCAACAATTCATTTAACGAAGAGCAGGAAGCCAGTTCGGTGTTATCTAAAGAAACAGTTCCATTGATCTCCAATGTTGTTGATGATATTATATCACCCTCTAATTTTACTGGATTGAAAGAAGGAACGCAGCACATTGAACCGAGCATTATAAAACAGGAAGGTGCTACAACTGTATTTATTGATGATGACCCCTTCACTAGTTTTCATGAGCTTAGTGGTTCAATTAGCCTAAAATTGAATACCGCCGACGAAATAAAATCTATTAAGCCTTTTGAAACATCTAAGAGTGATGAAATCATTGAGATCGTGACATATCAAACAAAAATCAACTTTACGAAAAACAGCTTGGACATTAACCCACTTTTTGAAACGAGTAATGACAATCACAACTTCAAAGAATTATGCAACCATACAACTTCACAAGTTTTTCTTACTCAAATGGCTAAGGCAAACATTAAAAAAGAAAATAATGGTGTGGATACCATGGATATTGATGCTAATCCACTTCATGCTTATGAGATTGTAGAAACTACCAAATATTATTGCATACAAGCTTCACAATCAAAAGAAAACCCAGAATTAGATATAATTGTGCCCCACGAAACGTTTACTACATCACGTGGAGAATTCATGTCCACTAATTCAATAGATGATGATATAGACGAAACAACGGTTCAAGATTTAGAGGAATATGAAGGGACCACAGAAAACGAATATGAAAGCGAAGAAGAAGAATATGAAAGTGTTAGTGATGAAGTTGACCTAATATACAAAACTCTTTATACAACTTATACATATTTGACCACATTCTTTGAAGGGTCTAGAACAACCATATCTAGCCACACTGAGGTTTTGACAAACATCGCTTCCTCAACACTTTTGCCTAAAGGTAAATTAAATTCCAACACCTTGAATTATGTTGGAGAGAACGATATTTCTGACAATACAATTCGACAGATTGACCATAAAACAACTGCATTTTCGCAGAAATATTCTATACCTGACGAAATTGCTAGTCTATTAATCCAAGAAAGTAAAGTAAACACTGCTGAGAGTTCTTTACAGATGATGACCACCTTACGTGGCGATACAATATATACTAAGACATTGTTGACAACATATACATATTATACATCGATTTTTACAAATAACGAAACTGAAGTACAATCTCGAACAGAGATTGTCACCAATTATATTACTGACAATGTGTCGAACAATGAAACTAATTTTATACGCAATTCCCAAACTGCAAATTTAAATTTTTCAAAGTCCCAGCATTCTTTAGGCGAGAAAAAAATTGACAAGGTAGAAAATATGGCATTTGGAATGAGAGTAAACTCGAGCATATTAAGGGATTCAAGTCCAGCTAGTTTTATTAACCAAAATCTCCTTGATGACCAAGTAAGTTCGGAAAGTAACACAGAGGAAATTATACCGTCAGCAACATTCCTGCTTCAAACGAGTTTTACAACATTTACCTTCTATACAACTATGTATGTTGGAAATGACACAAGCATTATAAGTCGACATGAGACTATCACTAATGTAGCTACCGAAACAGTGCACCCTACTAAATTAGTAAGTATAGAAGATTATTCTTTGCCTATTACTTACTTTACAACATTTACTTATTGGACAAAGTTGGCTAAAGATGGTGAGATTACAACATTAAGCAGAGAGGAAACTTTATCCAATGTTATACAACACAGTAACGGTACAACTTCAGTAGTAAACGATTTAAAAACGGCTGATAAGGTATCAAGTCAGTCGATCGCGACTGATAGCGATACCCAGATTGATCGGAATTCGAAGTCCGAAAGTTCCTTAATTTCCACTTTGAAAAATCCAATCTTTCAATCTGACATTACCACGTTCTATACCACCTATACATATTATACTACTTCTTATGACTTTAATACGACAATTATTGATTCGCGTCTCGAAACAGTTACCAATATAATAACATCCAGAGAGATGTCAAATTCAACAGCAGTAACAGATGCAACAATTTTGTTAATTAAACCTAGTCAGCCCATTGCTTATTTTGAAAATCCCATCGAAACCATTAAGCCGAATGTTGTTTTGTACGATTATAAGCAAATAATTGATGCGGAAAATATAAGTACTTTGTACTTTACAACCGAAATTGTATCTTCAATGAATAGTGAGGGACATGCTATCAAATTAACCAGTAGTACCAGTAGGTTACAAGTTGACCAGTCGAAAAAATCTAGAATGTCTACGATCCTGATTCCTGATGACAGCTTATCCAGCATAAATTTGTATAAAACGGGTTTGGTAAGGCTCATTGAAGGAAAACGCATACAAAACAGTACAACTACCTTATACCAATCTAGAGTTATAGGAACTTTAATAGACAATCGATACGCGCAAATAATTGAAAGTACATCAAGTTTTTTCTTTGAGAAAACAAAGTCTGACCATATTCTGCTTCCGACAAGCGTCGAAATTTCGGGTATGATTACCAAAAATGTTGATTTAATTGTAACAGAATCTACTAAAAGTGATAACGATACAACAGGAGCTCCTTATATCGACCAGAAAAACACGAAACCAGAATCGGATAACACTGACGTGTTGTCTAATCATTCACCACAAAATGCAAAGAGACCATTTGCACCAGTTATTCGGCCGTTCGCCTCAAGAAACAGGCCTACATTCGCACCAAAACAAAAAACACTAGTCCCCAGTAGCGCTACTATTATTACAAGATCGGACATCACACCGACTATAACGGCAACACCTGCTTTAAAAGCAGCAGGTAGATATACCGCATCTCGTCGTGGTATTATTTCTAATGTTCCAATTAATCTTAATGAGCCTAACTTATCACAGAGTCAGCCATCCAGGCGCTCGTTTGGAAGACCAAGTAATTCATTGAATGACTTAATCGAAGCGAATAGCACTCTGCAGTCGAGCCACCCATTTTCACCTTCGAAAACCCGGTTTACTTCAGCTTTACGCCCAGGCGTTAGTTCCAGGCGACCAAATACAAATATTTCATATCGATCATCAAGTTTTCCTGTGTTTCGTGGATCTGGAGTTATACCCAACACAAGGTTACGCATAAAACCAACTAGCTTAGGGCTACAATCAAGCTATAGACCAACACAGTCCACAACGTTTGCCACGGAGTCAAGCTCGGAAGATAGCGTTGAAGAGGATACCTCAACCGATGAAGTATCTGATGTGGAAGAAGGAATCAAGAACAATAACAGCCCGTTACTGCGCTTTCGACGACCCATAAATGCGCCCAGTGGATTCACTCCTCCAAGTCGACAAACTGGCAATTCGCCAGTAGTTTCGCTCAGACGAAACCCACTATCACCCAGAACCAAAATTTCGACTACGACAAGCAGTACAACGACAACGACTGCCAAACCAAGGGCGCGAAGTTTTCAGAGGCCAATAGGTCCTCATCCAAGATCAAGACCACAAAACACACTTTTTCCACCCAGAGGCCTTTTTCAAAGTCAGCATAAAAATGAAAACCTAAAGGCAGCTAGGACAAACGATAGTATTTCTAACAATGATTTTGAATATGAAGGTGTCGAAGATCAAGATCTGGATGAAAATATTCATCGTAGAAAGCGCTCTATCAAATATTCTGATCATTTTACAACTGGAAAGCGAGTGCGTCGGCAAGCGGATACAATCCGGAGAAACAGATTTAGATTTCGTCGACAAAACCAAACAGCAACTGCCAAAGTTGAGTCAAAGCTTATGGATTCCGACAATAATACTGAGCCTATCTTAACCCCTCGCGATAAGTCAAGTTCTAGATTTGGGTCAAGATTTCATTCTCCCCAGGTACATCAGCTATACACGCAGGCATTAATCGTAGAATCACCAACAGCAAGCAATCATAGATCGATTCGACCAAGCAGACCGACAACAAAGAGACCACAATTTACGTTAAGGGAGAAAGATGCTAATTTAAAAAGCACTGCATCAAAAAACTTTCGACGCCAACCAGCAAGCGGAAATTCTTCAAGGCGCCCAGTTGCAAATTCTGGAAATTCAAATAGTCGTAGACTAAAAAGCTATGTAAGCTACAACAAAAATAATTTAGATAACGGTCGACCATCCAGTTCTCCCCGTTCCCGAAATTCAAACTCTAATACATCAAATAGAGCAAGAAGTCGTGGTCGAAATCGAGTCGAATACGCCTCTGATGTACAATCCGTAGAAAATGACTTTCAAACTATCACAGTTACACATTATATGCCATCCGAGGTCACTGTTCCTGTAGTAAGCGGACATGTAACTGAGTACAAAAACATTGTTACTGCTAAGTCAAGCACCGAGATCGTAGGTCCAAATGACTTTGCAGTAGTATTGGGCGCAAACGGGATGAGTTCCACATACTTAAATCGAGAAACATCTATTATAAATAATGCTGGTGCCACCGAACACACAAAATATTTATTGCATGAATCTATTACAAGCTCTATAACTTTTACACCTACCACCATTCGCGGAAGAAAGACATCCTTTTCACATATAATTCCATCTACAGCGTATTCTGTAGAGTATATTGTAACTACAATGCAGCCTCAAATTTCAGAAAACGCACCGCTTGCCAACATTTTACTTTCCCAGTTGCTTTTAGGAAACTTAAACTTACCTGCCCATCCCTTGATTGGGGCGGTCGGACAGCAAAACGTCCCATCCACTATAATTCCCACATCTGTTGAGCCTATCACTGAGTATCGCACGCACACTTCTACATATGTTACTACAATATTCGATGGAAAGTCTACCATTCTTCCAGTGACATTTCAAGGGAAAAAGATTTTGACTACTGTTTATGACACTACCGCTCAGACTATAACAGCAACAGAATATAGTGTGGATACAATAATTAACACTCTACCGTCAGTTCAAAGTGTACATACTGTTGGACCGGCTGCTCATGTAAATAATTTATTATTACAACAGTTACTTATTCAGCAACAGCATGAGTCACTCGTCCAAGCTATATCCAACCCAACCCCGCCACAAATATTGTTAAGTGAAAACCTGCAAGTTTTGGACGACGGGACACGGGCATCAATAAAGTCGGATGCCATCGACATAGAATATGATTCGGATTTGGTGTCGGTCAGTAATGAGTCCCAACCTACCAAAGGTCATCGAAAAAAATCTAGAAAATCGAGCAGTGGCAACAAGAGAAGTAAACAGGAACCGAGTATAATAACACTTTATGTATCGGGCCGCAGACCCGGCGAATTCAGTACTGTATTGTCAACTGTGAAAAACGAACATGATCACTCGGTTTCATTGCAGAAAAGACACGCAATTATAGAAATCCAGCCAACCAATTCGATGATGTATATTTCTAGCATCGAAAAGAGCGATAATACAATGGAAAAAAATGACATTTTAAAAGATATAAGAAGTTCTTTGACGATTGAAATTGGATTTAACGAATTAACCGATCAAACTGCATCATTAGAAAGCATTGTGGGTGATGTGCATCTTTGGTTTGCGAATTCTAGTAGACAATCTTCAACGGTGGCAACATTTATAAAATCTGTAGTTATTTAACTTTTAAATTTCTTTGTTACTTTTTAAAGTTGTTAAATGCTTTTTCCCCTTTATTTTACAAAAAAAATTAATCAAACCAGAATGTAAGCGAAATAAGTCCTGCCAATCTTTGAAAGATGTCCAAATACTAGTCAATGATAAATATAGTATCATAGGAACTTCTTACCCAACTATGCGCAAAAACCTAAGCAACTCTTTCATAATAGAAAAGTCCACCAGCTACAATCCAAATTTACAGGATTTTTTAAATATTTTAAGTCGTTCTTAATCATATTTAATCTATAAATGGATACGACCGGCTCTTTCTGACAATCGCATCAATCTCCAAAAAATATAAATTTTGCATTGCATATATTGAGATGCAATAAAGTAATTAATTAATGTAGAAAATAAATACCTAGATCGTTTAATTGCATTAGACAACCGATATTTTTGAATAACAGATTAGCAAGTTGAAATTTTATAAGTCGATTGATTGAGTATAACATTCTAATAATAGGTTTACTATATTATTACTGAAAAATGCTAAATTTTTGGAGCTCCATGGACGCTCTTCAAGGATAATTTTTAAAAAAATATTTTTCGAGAATTTGTAGCTTAAATAAAATTTGTTTAAAAAACACACATATAATAACTTTGTAGCTTATTGTAGATACTTACGACTTATTTCTTTAGTTATGGTTATGTTGCTTATATAAGTAAATCAAAAAAATAAATATACTGACCTTTAAACCAAACTAAATGTATATATGTATGAAAAGTTGAGATTATTTAATAAGGCTACTAATATTTTATAACCAAAAATGTATATAAATTCTGCAAATAAAAAGAAATTATGTTATTTTGCGACATTTGATTTTATTAAAAAAGTCTGTACCAAATTTACAAAGAAAGCTATGGGCTGAAAGATAAATTTCTTCACCCCTTTCCTGAAGGTAAAAATTTAATAAGAATATTATTTGACTGCTTGGAGTATTATTTTTTAAAGTTTAAAAATCCTAGTATTTAACAAGAATGATCGCATAAGTCGAATTCCTCGACTAAGTTAAGTGCCCGTCACTCAGCCCTTGGGAGTGCAAACGAGAAAATTTTAACATAATGCGTAATCGTGAAATCAAGATGTTTAAAAAATATTTAACTAATATTAAAGTGTTAGGCCCATTTACGTCCCCGTCAACTGTTCTGTAGCTGTTCTGCTTGCATATATATATTGTTAGATGAGTTTTGGGTATCTTGAAGATTTGCATATCATAACGTAAATCATAAATTATACAATTGTATATAAACTTTAGATCAGGTCAAGATAGCTGTTCCTCGCGGTTGTGAGTCCGACTGGTTGCTGACGAGTGTTCTCGCTCCCACTCAGTAAAGATTTGTCGCCTGGACCGCGAGCGAATTTCTTTGAAAGTCGGTGTGCTCAGTGCATTATATTTCGGCTTGTCCATACGATTATTAAGCTGATCGCAATATGAGGTAACCGTGAATAGATGATATTTTGAATAATCTGTAACAATTTACGGCTTTTCGCCCTCAATGGTAAGTAAGGTATTTGGTATAAAATCTGGCAGCCTTCTTGAACATGTACTGGGGATTATTGTTGTTTGTTTTCTAAAGAATGAAAGTGCGATGCTTGCGAAACTCAAAAATACTTGAAGTATGTGGTATGCTGTAAGTATTATGATTTCCGCTTTGTAAGGAACAAGGAAAACAAGGTGTAATTGGCAATCGTCACGCCCGATGTACATATATATACTGTATATATAAAATGGTATATGTATCAATGAGCTCAAAGAAGCTGGGTTCGGAAAAATCGAATTTTTTAAATTTGAAAACTGGAATCGTTTGCCCATTTTTTGCCCATGTTTGCCCACCAATTAGTTTTTTTGGCCACGTCCAGTTTTGAAATATGAATTTTCGAAAATCAAAAAGTTGACTTTTTCAACATTTTTTTTTTTGTTTTAATCGCAATAACATCGTTTGCCCACCTTTTAGAATTTTGAAAAAATGTCTACTTTAGAAAATATTTTCTAGGCATTAAAGTTTATCTCGGTCTACTCAGAGAATAAAAAGATTGACCATATCTTAAAACTAAAAAAACTAAAACCCAACCATTATTATTAGTTTTTATTTGGTCCACCCTTAAAAAAACTTTAACAAATTTTTTTTTCGATTGCCCACACCTAAAAAATAACCAATTCCGTTAGCCCACCCCTTTAAAATAAAAATTTTCTATAAAAAACGTTTGCCTACCCTTTAAAATAAATTATATCGATTTCGTTTTCTAACCCTTTAAAATAAGTTTTTTTTTTCTTAAAAATAGAAAATGTTGTTTACCCACCTCTTAAAAATACAAATTTTCGTTTTCCCACCTCTTAAACCTAATAAATAATTTCGATTGCTCATCCTTTATGATGAGTGTTCTTCGGTTTCCAAATTTGAAATTATTGTTATCGATAAGCAAAACACATAATAGAGATGTAAAAGGGTATACTAGATTCGTTGAAAAGTATGTAACGGGCAGAAGGAGGCATTTCCGACCATGTTATTGTATATTCTAGATCAAGATCAATAGCCGAGTAGATCTGTAGATCTCAGGAACTATAAAAGCTAAGGGTTGAGATTCAGCATACAGATTCTAGAGACGCAGTGCATTTTTGTTGACCCATATTGCCACGCCCACTCTAACGCCCTAAAACCGCACAAAACTTCCACGCCCACATTTTTGAACCATTTTTCGATATTATTTTCATAATTTTATTAGTCTTGTAAATTTCTATCGATTTTTATCATTCTTGTTTAATTTTTCAATCAATAACAACTAATATAATATTTTTTATTTAATATTATATTCTTTTGAAATTAATATAGAGCGCAATCAATTAGAACGTTACAGTTTCAAAGAACATAGGGAGAGCGAGAAATTTAATACAAGTTACGAGCAGAATAATAAAAATAATTTTTTATATGGCTCTGTCTCGGAAAAAGTATTAGACGAAGCCAGGTACAATCTTGCCACTCACGTTATGTCAAATGGAGTGGAACTAATAATTACCAACGAAAAAGAGAAATATATTGAAAACTTTGCGATGACAACCCAAAAAGTAACCGGTACTGACTATTATAGTCATCCAATTTTAATAACCATACGATCCAACAAGCCCTTGACATTGGCCCCAAGTACATTAAAAAAACAGATGATTTTAACATTGCCTCCAAATAGACAGGTACGAGTTTTTTACACGTTTTTGTAAATGTAATAAGTCTTGTCTCATTCTCATTCCATAGGACCCACCCAGTATTCCCAAAAACGTATTTGTAAGAAAAATTTGTCTAACTACTTACACATATAACACAACCAATGTTAAAAATGGAAGCTTTCATTTGGTAAGCAAAAAAGTGGTTATTACCAAGAGTTTTACAGAAGATCGAAATTACCTTCATGCAAGTAACTCGATGATACCAGACGTCACTTTCTCAAAGGTAAGCCAGAAAGCTTATTTTATATATATTCCGTCAAATAATAGCAGTACATTTAAAAATATACTCAGACTCCAGACCTACTAGTCGCTATGTATCCAACAACTTATCACTATTTTAACACAATTGATCGAGGACAGTCGACTCCGATAATATTCACATCAACAGCTACTGTTACAAGCACAATTAGGAGACCAGAGTACTCCTTGGCTCTTCCACATTCAATGAAAGATGTTTCGCCAGCACAAAAACATTCTTCAGTTCTTACAGTTCTTACAGAGCCCTTTCTTGTTTCAACTTATGTAAATACAGAAGTAACTGATATCGTTTCGAGTGAGGAGCACTTTAATAATTCATCTTCTTCTGCAATGAATTATGAAGACTACCTTATAATATATTCAACGAAAGCCATGTTAGAAACACAAACTTTTTGCACAAGTATGTATAATTCTAGTTTGACCATATCAAAGGAAGCATGTGAAGGGGATTTAAGAGTTCCCCACCATCAATTAAAGCGTCAAACTCAAGTAATAAAACACATAATAACCGATACCGTGGGTAGTTCGCTGTTAAACTCAAGTGTTTTACTTTCGTTAAAATCTAAACTCTTGCTTAAAAAAAATAAACACCAACGGGAAAGTATTGTTACAATGATCACATTACTGCCAGGTGAAATAATACGAGTAACGGGTGTCTATATAATCCAAACACCGAATTTAAACAATTTCACCGCGTCGAAGAAAGAGACGGCAATAAGTTTACTCAGCGCTACATCAATAAGTAGGGAACCAAATCCAACTTTAATTACTAAGAAAGCTGACTTTGATGAGAATTTTAGCAAGGTATTGAATAATGCTAGCCTTTACACTAGCCCTTTCACCTACAATAATACAGATTTAATATTATTGTCCTCTGAAAATAGCGACATATACATACGAACTAAAAATAAATTAATACATTCGAGGCTTAGTTCTGCAACTTCCAAGACTAGTACTATAAAGAGGGAGTACTTGGAGAGTTTTCGTCCTGTGTTAAATGTTTTGGCACACTTATTAAAAAAACAGTTCGTTAATTTACAAATAGATCAGCCGTACACCCAAGCATCTAACGAAGGATGCCCAAAGTCCAATAGAGTTCAAAGCCAAACTATATCAACAGTAATTGAAAAACAAGCATATATACCTTTGGCTCAAAACATAACAGAAGAATTAAGAGAAAATCGTTTGAAAAGTGATCATCTAGGCAAACTAAATATTAATATATTACATATATATCCACCAAGAATGGATGCCTTAAGAAACACAAGAAAAAAAATTTTACCTCAACATGAGTATGCAGGATATATGAAAACGTCAAGGATATATGAAAACGAGTTAATGAATACGGGAATTCCTATTAGACCCGGAGAGGTCGTAACAGCCAGCGCTAATGTTATTTTTGGAAGACCAAATATAAATGTTGGAGTATTCCACACATTGTTTAACGAGCATAAAATCACAGTAAACAGTCGTCATAAAATATCTCTAAAATCATTTCACTTAAATAATCCAATTTATTCAACTATGTTGGATAATTCGCAAAATAAAAGAGCTACTATAGACTATGCCAGCATATTAAAACCTCCAATACCTATAAATCATCAAAAACAACTGAAGAGTGCAACCAAATATTCCCAATTAAGCCACAGACCAGGCGAAGCTGGGTTTTCATCCATAAAACTCTTACAGAAAAACCCCAGTCTTAAATATTATTTTTCTTTTGATCCCATAGTTCACCTCGATGCTGCATTTTATAGCCATCACATCTTAGACATATTTCGGACACCACAAAAAATTGTTACAAGTCTGTCAGTTTCTAAAAGTTATGTTGCCATGTCAAATTCTCCTGAGTATTCTTTTAGTCAAGACAGACCCGTAAAAACGTCGTTATCCAATGTAACGCACGTTATCTTATCTAAACTATCAACTGTTCAACAAATAAATTTAAAAGGTAATGTAATTAGCCATACAATTAATATGCATGCCGGTCCTCTGACTTTTAAAACGGAATCTGAGAGCATTCCGTATGCGACAAGTGTAAAAGGATATACCGATACTCTTTTTATATCACATATAAAAATACCTATAAGCGAAGAAAAAATTGATGTGCACATAACACCCAATCGCAAAAGTCTATTTTCTCTTGAGTACGATAAGTTAGACCACGACAAATATTATAATAAAGTTAAATTTACCGGTGATGCCTTTGGAAATATAAGGGCGCCAAATAAAATAAACGCTGTCTATCAAAATGACTTTTCCTCCCAACCAATTGTTAGGCTAGACAGCACGCATAATGGTGAACTAACAAAACATATTAATGAGGCTCCTAATAAAAATGTGAAAGCTTTTACAGAACCATATCAAACAGCAGCGTTTAATACCACTAAGAACAAAAATCTTCTCAGCAGCGCTGCATCAAATAGAATGTGGTCAGTGATAACATACAAAACGTATGCAAATTCACATCTTAACTACTTTACAGAGCATGCATCTGTTTCTGGAATCAATACAATTGTTCCGAGACCTTCAAATTTCAGCGCTTACTGCTCATCCATTTCTAGAGAATATTACAATTTTACAAGCTCATTAGCTATTTGGGAGGTCCCTCAGTTAAGGTCAAGAGTATCAATAAAGTCAATTTCTCACGGGTTAACGTCGATTAATGATATCAAAGTGCAAGCATCCAAAATGGAGCTTTCAAACAGTCTTCTGTACAATTTAGGTTCATTGAACACAATACAAGAGCTACATTTTAAACCCGGCAAAGATTTACTTAGTGTGACCTTGTGTATAATACGCAGTGTTAAAAACTGCAAAAATAGTTCGATACATAAACTAAAGAACGATGTTAAAATGCTTGAACCCTCTGAAATTATGCAGTATGATACAAATTCTCTTTCCCAAAAATCAATGGAAGCAGATTTCGTTTCACTGGCAGAAAAGACAACCAACAATTTAAATACGTTGCAAATCACCAAAACAGATATTATTGATGCACAAAAATATATACCCCTGAAAAATATAATTGTGAATACTTCGAAAATAAATGTAATGAAGCCGGGTTTCATTAGTGTACAGAAAGTACTAATATCTCAAGACAGTCCTTATGTTAGTATTTTAAATAGCTCGGACTATGTAGTGAATCCATATAACGTGAAAGACTATCTCATGCCCTCTGGCAGTGCAGATAATTTTAAAATGGAAAATATGCAAACCATCTTTAGTCACACCGATTTTAGAAATAAATCGAGCTCCTCATTAATCTCTAACTCGAACCCAGATCAGATTATGAATGCCTTCAGCGACTTAAGAAATATGCCCTTCAGAGCAGATCTAATAGATTCGATGTCACAGAGAATTGATTTAATAAAACGAAAATCTAATACTGCTTGCGATCCCACATGCAGATTAAATAAAAATGAAATATGCGTTACCTATGGTAATAGTACCGAATCTATAGGTATTTGTGAATGTCGACCCAGTTTTGGACGTATGTTTCCGGATCGCCCTTGCAAACGTATGAATTATATATGACTGTTTTGAATATGTATAAAATTATTTCTAATATTTTAGCTACTTATACGTACGAAATGAGAATTCAAACCAACTGGGCGGAAAACCATTTATTAAAATTCAGCAATAAAACAAAAAGTAATTCCTTATCCTTATATCGACATACTAGTAAAATATTATTGGAAGCCGCCGATCGCATGGTTATGCAATCTGATTATAGGGATATATTTCACGGTGTGAAACTACAAAGTGTGTTTGCTAAGACGAATGACACTTTAATGGTCACCTACCTCCTACAGGTCAGCGTTTATTTAATATTAATATTAATATAAGTAATAATATTTTCAATAAATATAGTTATCAGAGAATAGCAATGAAGATCAGCTTACAACTGTTTTTCAAAAATATTTACGGCGAAGCAACTTTAGTATTGGAGGCACCGGATTGTACACCTCAAGAGAAGGCCTCCAATTCCTTACAATAAAGGGTAACTATTTCGCCTTGTCAATTACTTTTTACAAGTAATACATTTTAAACTTTTAGATTTTGATGAATGCCGCAACGAACATTTTTATGATTGTTCCCCTAATGCGCAATGTTTTAACCTAATTGGAAGTTACACTTGCAGTTGTAAGGAGGGTTACATAGATAAATCAGACAACAGCTTATACCCCGGACGCCATTGCCTAAATAACATAATCGGTTGCGATAAATGTAATTATAACGGCAAATGCGTCAATGATTCGGCTGAAAAGAGCCATAAAGATATAGTGATATGCAAGTGCAATGCTTGGTATATCGGAACAAAGTGCCAAGTTAACTTGAAAGTTATAATATTATTTATTCTAACAAGTGGCGCAATTTTGTCTTCTTTGGTTCTATTCTTGTTTTTACTAATAATCACCCAGCGGAAAAAACAAGTCGATTGGAAAACAAGCCAATTAATCATTTCAGCTTCATCATTAAGTCCAAGTATAAGAACCTCAACCAAAAGTGGTCGGTCATCAGTCCACGAAATGGAAAATGTCGGTGAATTATGCAAAGTCATGACATTAATATCTAAGAAGGTAACTGTTAAACTCTCATAGGATTTAAATAATAATTCTAGTTTTACCTTACAGGAATATAATGAAGTGAATAATCATTTCATAACACCAGAAACACACAAAAAAACAATTGTGGTTCAAAATTACACGAACGCAATAGCTTCCACAAAAGTAGAAGACTTAAATATAAAAGGAGCATTTACACAGAATGACTTTTTATATGGTAGTACTGTGTACCGTGGCTCACAACACGAAGACCAAATTAATCGATCTCCTACTCTCAGAATTCCACGAGCGAAATTCCGATTTCCCGATATTTCTCAAAACTCTTGTTTATGTCACAATGGTAAAAGATCAAGTTTAAATAATACAGAGAAAATATTAGTGCAAACAGATGACGATTATATGACTGCCAATCGTTCTTCTGGTCCAAGTTGTGAGAAACATTTAAAATATTTAACATTATCAGATAATCTTTTCTACAGAGGTAATACCTTAGCAAAAGCTGATCTAGTACCTGCTGTGTATGAGGTATCTTCCCTAATAACAGATAAAATTGAATCTCCAACGTAAGTGACATCTTATTATACAACACCTTATCAAAATCTTATTATTTTGGGTTTAGTTCAATCAAAACAGTTTTATTTTATGGAAGTTTCCAACTAAGAAGTGCAGTGGTTTTTAATGTAAATTATATTTTGATTTCCTTTATAATTTCCATTTTTTGTAATAAAGCAGAGACATTTTTATTGATCAGTGTGCCTAAAATTACTGTTTAAATTGATAGCCATTTAAGAATACTCTCTGTACTTGCTGAGATCTGAAACGATTTCTTTTAAAATTCAACGCTGTGGTACACCTTGCAATTAATTTCCTAATGTTATCTTTGCTTTCCAAAAGCTTTTTCTCTTAATACCACAAATCAAACAATTTGGCGCATGCAATATGAAAAACTTACTGGTTCTTAAAAAATATTTCATAAAAAACCATAACCAAAAAATTTTTGATAAGTACATAAGTTTATTAATTGTAAATTAATAAAACCCTATTTTGTATATAAATGCTTTATTCCAATATTATTCAGATTAGATGAAAATATGTCCATTAATAAGGCTTATTCCAATACCTCGAGCGCATTAAATGAGGTAATTTATTTAATATATGTATATAGAGTGAAACTTTCTTGAATAACGATGTCAACCTCTCATAAAAGGACTCTAATACAATGACTGAAAGAGATTTGGGTTCTACATTCTTGCTACCACATACACATCTTTATAAGACCGACAAGGTATGCTGTTCTAACCGATAGTATTTAAGAAACTTGAATTAATTGAACTTATTTCAGATTTCATACGACATTTCTCGTTTGAGTTCTTCATGACTTATAGTCTGTAATTAATATAATAATTTAATAGATAATAACATAAAAAACAGATTAGTAAATAAGATATTATTACAAATTGTGACTCGCTGGTGTGCCTAACAAACAAGGCGCTTTCACATACTTAGCTTTCATCGTGATCAATATAAAAGGAGACTTTTAATTATATTTTTTCACATTATGCATTACTATATATTTGCGTTCACCAATAAAATATACATAAACAGAGGAAAAGAAACTCTATAGTCGAGTAACCCCGACTATTTAATATCCGTTCTCTCTTTTAGTTTTCTTGAGTGGTATATATATATGTATATATAAGTTAACACCGACCAAACACCCCCTTCCCACTACTTCACTCACGCCATCTACTTTGTGCCATCAGAAGTTCGGTGTAGCCGCTAATCCATAAATCACAACAGCGTCTAAACGAAATAACAACCAACGCCGAATCGACAGCAACACCAGTCCACGGACCAGCTCGGACCTCTTCCGAATTATCGAATATAACCAATTGTAACGTTTTAAGAGAATCCGTCACTCGTAGATTCGTTGAAAAGTATGTAACAGGTGGAAGGAATATGTATACATATATGTATATGTATATGTAGTACAGCAAATAAACAAGAATGTTAGAGTCGAGTTCCCCGAATGAAAAATTTCATAATTATTCTCGCATATCGTTGGAACTTGTTTAATAAAATAAGAAAAAATAAAAAACTGTTCAAAAGCGTGACGATGTACGCAAACCTGGGTCTACGTGTATGGAATCTATATGCCTAATGGTTGGCGTGGGCTACGAAAGTTCTTCTAGTGAATTGGTGTTCCTATATTTACCAGTAGGAATTATTCTGGAACACGTTCACTTTTTCGAGAGGAAAACACCTGCCAAGTAAGAAGGTTACTAATATTTTTACGGGCGTGAGACCCTCTTTTAAACCTCCTGTGGGACGCATCTGTAAGCACTCCGTGATAGGCTTCTGAATGCATTTCCTGAATGGCTTCAGGATTGCATCTGGATAATTTCCAGAATCAATTATCAGAAAGATGTAGAATATAGCAGAGTATAGGTTTAATAATTATTTATTGTTTTACCTTATTTAGCTTCAGTAAGTATTGATTTATTTTGTTTAATTATATCATAATGAGGAGAAGCGGTTTAAATAATAATAATAATCAACTGGTATTAGAAAATATAAAATACAAATATTTAAATACCTGTTTAATAATGTTAAACTTAAATAATGGAATAAAAGAAAGTATAATGGGAAAGAAACGAAACGAAAAGAAAATCTCATTATTAAATTAAAATTAGATATTTATAAATATTATTAATTATGTGATACTTTGTCATTTGCTTTTCGTAAGTACAGCTTGTTTAAAATGTGCTTGGTTATAAAAAATACATACATATAGTGTCCGGCAATATAATAAACGCACTTTTAGGGGAAACATTTCTTATATATAATAAATGTAAATGATATATGGTTTTGACTTTTTTACATATATGTATGTACATATAAATTTTAGAACATTTATATTGTTTTTCACAATTTTAAAAAGAGGACACAGCATTAGTTTTTCTTGTACCCGAAATATGCACGATTGAAAAATAAAGCAATTTGAGCAATTTATTTATATGCCAAAGAATTCATTTAAATGCATTATAGTAGGCTTCGTAGAGCATGTCTTCTACATATTCAATGCCTCTAGAAGCACTCTGTAATACTTCTTTTCCTCTACATGTTTCCAAACTTCGCACTAGGGGATTGTACACATGTCTTTCTTAATATTGTGTCATTTCATACCTGTGTTGAATTGTGTGTGATGGTTTATTGACTTGTGATTGGTAAAACGGTATATTAGACTCGTTGAAAATATAAAAGCGGTAGAAGAAAGTGTTTCAGTCCCTATAAAATATATATATATCCTTTTTGGGGGAACACATTCCCGATGCTTGCCGTCTTTTAAAAATTTTGTTATACATTTTTTTTAATTTTATTGTTTGTCTTTCCAATTTGCATTTTATTTTATTTTATTTTCCTCCAAGTTATATCTATCGGTATATTTGGATAACCTTATAATAATAATAGTATTTATACATTGGAGCGCGTCCATGTTTTCGTCTTATAAAAATAATTATTATTTGCCGGAAAACGGTCAGAATATACATATGTAAATTCTGAAAAACAACAAAATTTATTATTTTATGTGAGTGGCATTAACATTCAAATACATACATATTTATGTATGTACATACCTCTGAACAATTCTCGGATTTCAAGTTGTCATACGACAATGCTAGTGAAAACCGGGCCAAAGCACAAAGCTTTGTACTGTCTTTTTAAGTAACAACTTTCAAAGCGGTATTCAATCCAGCACAAAAGCTTTATCTTAGGTAGCCGCTGCATATATGTATGAGATCCCCATAAGTATAGGTGTGCCTGACCAGTTGGTTTAATTTATTGTGAACTTTCGCTTCATTTAGACTGGTTAGGTGGTTGGTTAATTCCATTTGTCTTCGTTTTTTTGTATTATTTTCGCGAAGGGATAATTTTTTAATCGTTTATGATTATTAAAAATTTACAAACAACTAACATCTTTGGAATCTTAAAAATGAGTTTTCAATTTGCCGTACTGACCCTTATCTTAACAGCCTTCACAGTCTCTCTGTGTGCTGAACAAAAAATTTCAAAGGGTGACGGAGGTGAAATACGAATTTTCAAACGTCTTATTCCTGCCGATGTTCTACGAGGTAAGTATGGCAATCAACAGATTAATAAATTTTTCTTTATTACAAGGTTCAAGTACAATATAAGCATAGATAGAACGTTTTATTGTTAAATATAGAGTTATGAACTATAAAAATTGAAAGGATCGGTGACACGCCCATAATTTTAAGTTTCATAAAAGCTATGTGCTAGTGTAACCCAAAACAAAAAACACAAACTAAATATCCCTCTCCTTACTCAATCATTCAGCCTATAGTGAACATTTATCAAGTGTTTTTGCTTTTAATGTATACGTGATGTATCATATAGTTACCACAGGAACAGCCCGAAAATTAATTAAAATTGTTAAGAAATTCTTTTTAGTTTGGTTGTTTTTGATCATTTTGTTATTATTGGGTATACATCAGTTCTTGTATATGTAAAATTACTGCAAGGGTATATAAACTTCGGCTTCCCTTTTGGGTTTTTAATTGCAACATATTTATATATATTGTAAATGTGCCAAAAATATTTTAGTCTGTGAGTGTATTAAAATTATTAACGTAGACCCCGTAGTGTTTCAAAGCTCGCGTTTTATCTGGTTTTGCCTTGAATATTTCCTCGCTCTTCCTTCAAAATATTTTAATAATTCTTCAGATTTTCCGGCAATGTGCTTTGCTTCAACTCGATGTGCCACTGTTGAGCCCGGAAAGTCGTGGGACCTTACTCCATTCTGTGGTCGATCTACTTGTGTTCAAAATGAGGAAAATGACGCAAAGTATTTATCGGAACAATTTTAGTATATATATATTTAAATAAACAAATGCCTAATATACATTATTTATAGGCTATTGGAACTCGTAGAAGACTGCGGGCCATTGCCACTGGCGAATGACAAATGTAAATTGGACACAGAAAAGACTAATAAAACCGCATCGTTTCCTTTTTGCTGCCCCATCTTTACATGTGACCCCGGTGTTAAATTGGAATACCCCGAGATCGGAAGGGATAATGACAAAAAGAATGTTGAGTGATTGAAAACCAATATATTATGTAAACGTGTGTCAATACAATAAAAACATTTGTTGCTTTAGTCAGAAAGAACATATACTTCTATTTTATAAAAGTTAAATATAAATGCTGCCAAAATGTAATCGGTACTGTAGAACAAAACAACTGATATGGTTTGTAACGAAGAGCACCAGAATAATAAATGTACATTTTCTGTGCCTGTGTGATTAAAACGATTTAAACACCGATTTATACATCGAAGAATTTGGTGAAGTTCTGAGTAATATCATATTCAAAAAAGGGAAAGTTTGAGTGCAAGGCAGAAATTTCACATTTTTTTTTGGCATATTGATTAAAATTTAATTGCGATACTGGTTTTTGGTTTGTGGGCGCCGTTACACGCAGAGGGGTTGGCCTAAATCTTTGATGATTCTTAAGCTCCGCGGAAACAGCAATAACTCCAAAAAATAGGCAGACTAAAAAGTAAAAGCGGTAAAAGCGTTTTGTTTTTCAGGCGTGCTTTCTGCATCCTTTCCTCGGAGTTCCTTATCCATGGGGAGCTTACATTTCCCGACGAAGCCTAGATACATAAATTCCCAAAGTGGGAGGACCATGGCTACTCTGAGAGATGCATGCTACTGAGCATAGAGTCCAGCCACCTTGTAATTATTACGGATATTGATCAGATCCGAACGGCAACTGACGTTTTTTAATCGCATGGTAAATGGCATCTATTTTATTTTTTGCCGATGTCAACCCAACTTCCTGCAGTTTTCTCGTTACTATTACTATTTTGCAGCACCAAAAGATAGTAGCTAGTTGAAGGATGAGTCATAAAATCAAATTCAAAATTTTTTTTGTTTGACTATTGGACTAAAGAACGCAATTATGAAGATTAAATTATTGAGAGGTACTTAATTCATTAGACTCATCTTGCTTTATGAAATCTATGAATCCTGCTTTTATTGTGCGATCCTCTTTGAATCTACTTCTGTCTGGTTTTCCTAATTGTGTAATACTGTCCGGGTTGTGTGACAATTCTTATTAAGGACATATAATACATATGTCCAGTCAAATGTTGATTTAAGTAATTAATGCCATTAATTTTAAAAATTTTATTCGTTGTTTTTTATTTAAAGTATTTGGTTTGTTTTTCCAAAAATTAGTTTAATTTGCGATTCGAAAACAAAAATTCAACCACACTTACTAGAGTAAAGGGCCGTGGAGAACTTTGTCATTCCCGATCGTTCCCGAACTTAATAATTAAAACCCTTCCCTGTTTTCAGTAAAAACAGTCAAAGCATATGGTGAAATCAAAATTTAATATAGTAAGTTTTCAAACTTTTTATGCATAATCGTCACTGAAACAGCATTCTTAATCTTAACTTTCTTGATTTTCTAAATTCCGAGTCCACATTTAGAACACGAAGAAACAAACGCGGTTCTGTGTTATAGTCGTCATTTTATAATTTATGCCGCACAGGCAGAAAATAGTTACACACGCAAAGGTTGGAGTTCTTGAACCAATTTTAGCAAATTGAACGAACTGTATTTTTTAATTTATGTATGTATTATATAAACATAAATTAAAAAAAAAATTATTTGAAAATCGATATTTCAAAATTTTATTAATAAGAATTTGTTCTTGTTTCAATTTTAATAATATGTTAAATGTATTAAATGTTTGTAGGCCAATGAAGTAGTAAAGCGAACGAACCTTAAATTTTTGGAATGGAGCCGGAGAAATAAAATCGTCGATAATACAAGCCACTTTATTGAATCATTGTATAATAGCTTTGTAAACAAACATTTTTGGTTTTTGTATTGCAATAAGTTCTGTTTTAATAGTGCGTAACACAAACATCAAGAAGGTTTTCTAAGATGTCGTCGTTTCGATCATACTCAGCGCTATCATGCAGGCATTGGAACTGCTCGGCAATGCTATCTACTATTGGTTGAAAGTTAGTGTAATCATAATTGATTGTTATGTTGCATGCATGGCTAGGACAGGATACATCATTTGATAAATTTTGGTCTTCTACGATATTTGAATTTGAAGCAAGCACAGGTGTCATTTCGGAATAGAAATTATTGAATGTGCAGAAATTCTTTTCTGCAGGAATGGGCTGCAATGTATATTTTTTTAAAGAATAATCCAAAAATAAGTATATATATATATTATTCTTACCGTGTTGGTAGTATCCGTCTTGTTGGAAAAAAAACAGTTTAAGTTTTGAGGTTCTGTTAAAAATGATTCAGTACTCGATATAATAGTGTCAAGCTCAGACTTCTTTTTTAAAATGTCCTCTTTATTTATTCTTCGTAACTGACGTTGCTCATCATTTTTATCAGCTATATTAGGTTCTTCATGGGGCACGATATTAAAGATATTTGCTTCAGATTTTTCTGGAAGACTACTTGTCTTCGATTTTTGAACGAATCTTGCATGATTTTGCCGAGCAGAGTTGGCTTGTTGTATTTCTGTTAAGTGTTCATACTGGAACTTAGCAGTTTGATTTTCCGTTGGATGCAAAATTTTTCTATTTCGAATTCGTTTCCGGTCACATTTTTTTGGGTCGACTCCCAGCTCCCAGTAACCACCTTTTCCCCTTTCTTCTCTTTTTCGGTTACGAAAGCAATGGTGCAATGATAAATTATGCCTAATGGAATTCTATTTTGAAATTGTAAAGTAATTAGCTCATTTCCAGTCAACACAATTAATAGCACTCACATTCCATTTCTTTCGAACTCTAAAAAATGCAAACTTGGCCTCTATCCAAGAACATAATTGTTGTAAAGTTATTCGCCCATTTTGTAACATAGCCATTCCAATTATATGTGAATAATTAAAAGGCGGTTTCTCGGTCACGTCGGTTTCATACTTGCTAGCCAACTTTTCATATTCTGTTAAGTCTCTAAAATAATACAGATAAATTCATATGAATGTTTTATAAGATAAAATTCTATTTTACAAACCTTTTAACTTTATTGACGAATGTTTCAAAGCGTTCTGACGCAGTTGGTCTCTTTGTTATAGATTTTTGCGCATTAGCCCCTAAAATTATATGGGATATTTTATCTGTGCGTTCACGCGTAGAATAAAACATTTTGATATGTTTATCATGGTCTCTTGACTTGTGAGTTGGTTCTGCGTTCCTTTTCGAATTTAAAATATCGGTTGGGTTGTAATCAATGGTTTTCGGCCAAGTTAAATTTTGATTCCTCAAAAGCCAATTAAGGTTGGTTAGCTCGCGTTCCTCGTCGGAGTCCTCTGCTTCTTGTGAGAATGAATTCTCTTCCATACATGATTGTAATGTAACATTCCGTGTTGCCGAAGAAGTAATGTGGTATGACATATCCCGTTTCTATGCAAAAATAATGTAGTTCAGTCAGTTATTATAAGAATATATTAGTCAAGAGCCCAAAAAGGATCTTAGAGTGATAATTCAATTCAATTATTAAAAATTTTGTTCATATTTGTATATATCAATAGTTGAAAAGATCCGTCGTGCAGACGGGCGGACATGACGAAATCGGTGCGGCTGGTTATCAATCAATTTTTTTAACAAATCTAGTTGAAAATTCAATATGGCAACACTTGTTAGGCAAGGTATTCAAATTTCACACTCTTGCACAAAATGCATTATATTTATTTTTTATACACCATCGGAAAATGAATATTTTTTTAAAAATACAGTTTAAGTTTATGTAGATGGCAATATTAAGTAAGTAAGTATTAAGTAACATTTTAAATCGACTTTAAATCGATCGAAATACCACCTACTTAGTGCTAAACTCACAAATATTCTTTCGAATGTTCATCCGTGCGACAGGGTGATTAAAATAATATGTGTGTTAAATCAATAAAAGTAACAAAATTTTTGTAATGTAAGCCAATTGAATGCTTAAGAAAAACGTACTTTAAATAACACAAGTAAGAAAATAAAAAATAAATTAATTCTTTGAATATTCGGTATACACAATTACGCATTAACGCGGGTTGTGACAAACTTAAAAATGTTACGTAAATACATTAGTGTTTTTATTTTTTTATTTAATTTTCAATGTTTCTAAAATCGTCTAAATCAAATATGTATATGAATAGTATATAGCATATTTCTATTTTGATGAAAAATTAGTTTATATTAATAAGTTTCCGTTTTATTTTCTCTTAGGTATACTTATTACTTCTTGTTTATTTGGCTGTACTAGTTTTTATTTTTATATTACTCTTAGCCTTTTTAATTAAACTGTATCGAATGAACCGCTTGAATTGTACTGCAAGGCTACTCTCTACCGTTGCACCTGTATCTGTAGTCTAGGAGCAACCCTCATTTTTACAACAAAAATAATTGTTTGAGGTTAGGAAATCACTCTCGGGCTTATAGGGTCGAAGTGGTTCTCGCTCGGGTGGTCAAGGACTCATGTAGTCGGTCTCGTTTTAGTATATAGTTAGTCGATTTCATGCCCCAGCCGACTTTTTCGATACAAATGCGGCCACAAATTCTCCGACATCCAAAAAGTTCTCAGCAACAACCCTATTTAGCCATACATTTTGTTACCATTAAGGTGGCCATATGCTCTTAGGTTTGCACTATATCCACCACTTTTCGTTAAAATCTTCAACCACTTGTCCTCATATACCCTTATACCACAATTTCGACCACAGGCTTTTAAAAAAAAAAAAAGTTTGACTGCCGTTCTGTTATTAGGATTTTGAATTATAAGAAATAGAAACGAATGCATTGCTGTGTACATTACTGTTTAAAAATCATGGCAACACATAACTTACATATGTAAATAAAAATTTTAAGGCTTGATTCTTTGCTTTAAATTGTGCTACCTACGTCACGACAATGACGATTAATGCAAACAATACACAATTACATAAATCTAATTCCCCTTTAATGGGTTAGAAACGATTATCTGTACAAATAAAATCGGTTCAAAAATAAAATATAAGGTAAAAAGTCTAATACATGAAATTATTTATTGTAAATAAAATTTTACTTGAGGAAAACTAAAAGTAAAAAAATATTTCATTCATGTAGAATCAGTTCGGTAAGCTATTTTAAAAGAATTAAAAGAATAGAAAAACAACTGAAGTTTCCTTGATTTAGCAACAGTTAAATATAATTTATTATACCCATTACTCGTAGAATAAAAGGGTATATTAGGTTCGTTGAAAATTTGTAAGAGGTAGAAGGATCAATAACCGAGTCTTGCCATTTCAGTATGCCCCTTTATAGGATTGTCAACATCTCAGGAACTAAAAAAGCTAGAACATTGAGAGGCATGCAGATTTTAGAAATAGACGCAGAGTATAGACCCATTTGGCATGTCCAATATAACGCCCACAAACCGTCCAAAACTAACACGCGCTCACTTCTGAAAATTTTTTTGAAAGGCCTGTGGCCTTTGAATTAAAGAAGGGTCAACATAGATTTAGCAGAAGGGTCTACGTAGATTTAGCAGTGCCTGGGAGTGCCGCTTGATGGTACACTCACCAGGTTAGCGCCCCTTAAGTAAAAATCTTTAATGTAAGTTATTTAGAAAACTGTTTAAGCGAGAGCTTTGGAAATTTTGTACCCTCAAGAGTTTAACAATTCTATAAATAAAAAGTCTGTTTGCTTAAAGAATTTTATTTAAATAAGAAAGAAAAACAATCCATAAATGGATGAATCAATATCAGTTCATCAGGATATCGTCCCCAACGATAATTTAAGTTTTTTCGATTCGTTTAAAAAAAAAAAACTAGATGATTAACTTTTAAACCTTTAAATTAGAATATTTTTAAAGGAAATTAATAATGAGTTGATTATCCTTTGTTTTTAAGGACTTCACACATTAGTCTGGGAAGTGAATCATATTTATGTAATCCAAAGTAATCGTTGACCAACCGAGTTTTATTCCGATGTTCGATTCCTCTTGAGTGAAATGGTATTGTTTACAACCCTCTTATACCTTCCCAGCCAACCATTCCCACACGGTTTCGATTGTATAAAGTACAGCGTTTATCTCGAGAAAAGGTTAAAAACAACATGGAATTTTTGGGTTTTGTTTTACTTGAGAATCGCCTTAAACCAGATACTGCTGAAGTAATAAATGCGCTAAACACAGCCAAAATTCGAACTATAATGATAACAGGCGATAATATTTTAAGTCCCTTGCAAGCAGTTATAACTGTGCATGCAGATCCAATTGGCGACAGTGCAAACTTCCAAACTAATACCGGTACAGAGTGTAATTTTGATAATAGTTCAGATAAACACTACAAGTTGCACTACACCTTAGATTTTGGTAGCAAGACGTCTCGGGCATATCTATTTAAATCAAGCTTTAATAGTAACCTTTTTGACCGGGAAACACCTGAATTCACGGCCCACGTTGGAAAAACTATTTTTCATATGGAGTCGACGAATTCATTAGTTAACGAATCGAGTTCTAGTTACGCAGAAAGTTGTTTGCCGACAAGCGATAGTTTGGCCAGTGTAAAAACTATAGACACTTGGACCCACAATGATGCTGAGCTTGGTATAAAACACACACCAGACGAAAGCTGGCGACAAGAATGTATATTTGCAATGGATGGTAAGACTTGGCAAATTGTAAAAGATCACTTTCCAGAGGAAATGGAAATTCTATTGACACGGGGTTCTATTTACGCCCGAATGTCACCCGATCAGAAACAGGCACTAGTTATAGAACTTCAAAACTTGGACTATTGCGTTGCCATGTGCGGTGATGGAGCCAATGACTGTGGTGCACTGAAGGTGGCTCACGCTGGTATTTCCTTAAGCGAGACTGAAGCATCCATAGCATCGCCATTTACTTCACGAAATCCCACAATTTCGGCGGTTTTAAAAGTTATTAAGGAAGGACGCGCTGCATTGGTCACATCGTTTGGTATTTTCAAGTATATGGCAGCCTATTCGCTGGTTCAGTTCATATCTGTTATGATTTTGTATTCCATCGACTCCAATTTGACGGACAAGCAGTATCTATATGTCGATCTTGGACTTATATCAATATTTGCCTTCTTTTTTGGTAAAACCGAATCATTTGATGGAAAGCTGGTGGAACAAGTTCCACTTAGTTCATTAATATCCTACACGCCATTAGCTTCCCTTTTACTACATCTTACTGTTGTAACAGCATTTCAGGTGACTTGTAAGTATATATATATATGTAAATGTAAATTTAGTAAACATAACGTAATCCTTTTTTTTTAATTCCATTATAGGTTGGATTCATCTGCATCAACAGCCGTGGTTTAAACCTTTCGAGCCTGCGGGTGAAGATCATTTAGGTTGCTATGAAAACTATACAATGTTCTGCATATCTAGTTTCCAGTATATTATTCTAGCTTTTGTTTTCTCCAAGGGTGCGCTAGGTTGAGACGCCTTGCTACACCGCGAATCTAGACGGGCGTTGGACCGTCGAGTGAAGTCTTTAAAGAGGTGTTGGTAAACACTTGAAAAGAATATGAAATGAAATCGATGGAATCGCACAGAGTTTTGGTTCAGTTCCACGAACGAAGTTTCGGCGAGTGAAAAACTTAACACAAATCTGGCTAAAAGTCAAATGGAAAATGTTATCGTTTGATTACAATTATTTGTTTTTGTTCATTGGTTTTCAAAGCTCGATGTTTAGGTGGATTTGTTCTTCACTTTCCCAGCTCACAATCTAAAACTTCCTAATAGCTTTGTTTCTTAAGATCGTAAGATTTAAGGTAAATGGATGAAAGTGAAGGCCAGAATCAAACTGGTAATGTCCTTTACCCACCCTGCTCAGCCCCCCGCAGCAGCTGCCCGGTTTGAACAAAATTATTAACTCCTCATTGTCATAATCTGTTTATTTTTTCGTTGGTTTTTTGTCGTGCACCCGCCAATACATCACCACCCAAATAAAAAAAAATCACCACCCACCATTGCCAACTACAACAACAATAACATCATCAAAAACAACAACACGTGCGATATCCATACAACATTGCGACGCAAAATTTATGACAACAACCAACCAACTAAACAACCAACAACGAAAACAGTTACGTGACGAGGGCAGCGATGTGGACGGCCTGATACTGAAACCGACAGATCATTTATCACCGCCGAGCACCATGTCGCGCCTTAGTGATTAGGACACCACGTCCGACTTCGACATCGATGGAATGACTCCGGGGGCCAGCATCTCGTCCATGGGCAGCTCAGCGAGTCCGCCGCCCCTGCTAGAGGTAACAGCCACCACAACAACTTGAAAACAACTTCAACAACAACAACAGCCTGAACAACAAACACCAGAGCAACACTACACTGAGCGAAAGCACCACATAGGACACACACAAGAAACAAGCTTCGGGAGTTACAGAAACCGAATCAAATTTATTATTTCATATGTATATAGTACACATCGTGAAACGGGGAGGTCTCATCCAAGCCAAAACAACTGACAACAACAAGAGCGAGAAGACCAAAAACACCGACACGTGCATACATTAGACTTCAATCGCAGCTTGCCCAACTTCCAGTGGCACTCATCCCCAATGTAAATTTAGTAAACATTACGTGATCCTTTGTCGTTTTTGAAAAATGCACCGACGTTAGCGATTATGGTTTCGCACACATATCCCAAAAAACAAAAAAAAAACAATATTTTATATCACTAAATATCTGTGCCAAACCTAGGAAAAACAAGAGTGAAAGATATAGTCGAATCTTTTATTCTACGAGTAACGGGAATAAAAATGGATGCTTTGTGGTCGTTAAAGCGGAAGTTGTTATTTTATCAAATCGATAGAAACTTACAAGACTATTAAAAAATTGAACAAATCAAAATATTTTGCAAAAGTTTGTGTGTGGCTTTTTGGTCGGTTTATGGGAGTTCCTGAGAAAGAGACGTTCATACGGACAGACGGACAGGACAAGATCGCCTCGGCTATTAAATCTGATCAAGAATATATTTTTCATATGGTCGGAAACGCTTTCTTAAACCTTCCTTTTCAACGAATCTAATATACCCTATTTCTAATCGAGTAACGAGTATATAATTCCGTTTGCCCAAAACCGAGAAACGCCATTCCATTGTAAGCACCCTCTAAAACAGAGATACAATTATTGTGATTATTATTTTTTATTTTATGTATGCTTAAAAATGCAATGAATTAAAGTTACTCGAATACTTATTATACAGCCTATATGAATTTTAACTTATGTATATAAACATCAAACACTTAATTATAATCAAGAAACAACGCCGTTTGAAACATAGTAAAACAAAAGTGTTCATAGTTTATACAAAGTTATCTTTGATGTAAGTACAATTAGAAATACAAAGATTACTAATAAAACTAAATAGGAACTAAATATTTTTTCCTACATTCCCTACTTTATTAATAATGGAAATTCCTTAGGTTACAGTACAATTTACATAGAATTCGACAAGGATTATTTGCTCTAAATTTTTTGGCTACATTTTTGTTTTAATTTTCTAACAAAATCCCGGAAATTTTCCAAGCTGCGTATCATGGTTTTGTTCAGCGTGCAAACTTACATATGTGGGCTGTTCTGTTTCCCAGTCTGTTAAATTATTTGGTTCATAGACTTCAGTTATAGGTGGCCAGTTTTTTATATTTGATATATCATGCTCTAGACGCATGTATTTTTGCTTCGATGTGACCCAGTTTTTCTCTCGCTGTACTTGGTATTTTTTGAACACTAGATATTCAACCAAAAATGACTCGACAAAAATATGACACATAAATGATGCTGCTCCGTATGCAAGCATAACGTATCGAAATCTCATGGTAGGAGGTACAATAAGCTGAAAAAAGGTGGCTACCCAATCGCAGGGGTAAAGAACCAAATATACAATAATGCACAAATTTACAATAAATGCTAGACACAGTGGCCAATTCGACCACAGTGGTTTTCTGTATGGCGCACCCTTTGAGAAAACAAAAGCTAGAATAATATACTGGAAACTAGATATGCAGAACATTGTATAGTTTTCATAGCAACCTAAATGATCTTCACCCGCAGGCTCGAAAGGTTTAAACCACGGCTGTTGATGCAGATGAATCCAACCTATAATGGAATTAAAAAAAAAGGATTACGTTATGTTTACTAAATTTACATTTACATATATATATATACTTACAAGTCACCTGAAATGCTGTTACAACAGTAAGATGTAGTAAAAGGGAAGCTAATGGCGTGTAGGATATTAATGAACTAAGTGGAACTTGTTCCACCAGCTTTCCATCAAATGATTCGGTTTTACCAAAAAAGAAGGCAAATATTGATATAAGTCCAAGATCGACATATAGATACTGCTTGTCCGTCAAATTGGAGTCGATGGAATACAAAATCATAACAGATATGAACTGAACCAGCGAATAGGCTGCCATATACTTGAAAATACCAAACGATGTGACCAATGCAGCGCGTCCTTCCTTAATAACTTTTAAAACCGCCGAAATTGTGGGATTTCGTGAAGTAAATGGCGATGCTATGGATGCTTCAGTCTCGCTTAAGGAAATACCAGCGTGAGCCACCTTCAGTGCACCACAGTCATTGGCTCCATCACCGCACATGGCAACGCAATAGTCCAAGTTTTGAAGTTCTATAACTAGTGCCTGTTTCTGATCGGGTGACATTCGGGCGTAAATAGAACCCCGTGTCAATAGAATTTCCATTTCCTCTGGAAAGTGATCTTTTACAATTTGCCAAGTCTTACCATCCATTGCAAATATACATTCTTGTCGCCAGCTTTCGTCTGGTGTGTGTTTTATACCAAGCTCAGCATCATTGTGGGTCCAAGTGTCTATAGTTTTTACACTGGCCAAACTATCGCTTGTCGGCAAACAACTTTCTGCGTAACTAGAACTCGATTCGTTAACTAATGAATTCGTCGACTCCATATGAAAAATAGTTTTTCCAACGTGGGCCGTGAATTCAGGTGTTTCCCGGTCAAAAAGGTTACTATTAAAGCTTGATTTAAATAGATATGCCCGAGACGTCTTGCTACCAAAATCTAAGGTGTAGTGCAACTTGTAGTGTTTATCTGAACTATTATCAAAATTACACTCTGTACCGGTATTAGTTTGGAAGTTTGCACTGTCGCCAATTGGATCTGCATGCACAGTTATAACTGCTTGCGAGGGACTTACTATGCCACAATCCCGAGCAACGCTTATTGCAGTTAAAATATTATCGCCTGTTATCATTATAGTTCGAATTTTGGCTGTGTTTAGCGCATTTATTACTTTAGCAGTATCTGGTTTAAGGCGATTCTCAAGTATAACAAAACCCAAAAATTCCATGTTGTTTTCAACCTCTTCTCGAGATAAACGCTGTACTTTTGTATAGTTCATCTTGTGGGAAAGAGCTTTAAAAGCAATGGCAATGATTCGGTATCCTTTTTTTGCAAATTCCGATAGTTGTTGCGAATAATTATCTGGTAAACTTTGTGGCGTACAAAGTTTTTTCAACATCTCGGGAGAACCTTTGCAGTAAACATTAAATACTTGGTCACTAAGGCAACGAGTAACAACAGACATCCGCTGAAGAGCTGAAGTAAATGGAAATTCTCGAACGATACCATGATCAAAATTCTTTTGTGATGGCGAGATTCCAACAGTGGCTAGTAAATCGTCTACAGAGGATTGCCGCTTAATTTCATTTTTAGATTCACAATCTGCTTCAGCCATACCGGAAAGGCCAACTCTTGGCTGTCTTAAAATTGTTGGATAAAGAATACCATATTTTTCAGTATCAGGTATGTTATTTGAATCTTCTAGTTCCCATCCTGTAGACTGGAACATTTTTAAATCCAATGGGTCGCCCATCATTTTGCCGTTCAATATTGTTATAGAATGACACGTTACCATACCGAAAAGGAAGTGATCGAATGGCAATCGATCAATACTTTTTAAAGGAATTTGAAATTGATTAGTTGATGATTTGGGCACAACCCCCCACATATCAAGTCCATCTTCCGTAAGAGTACCAGTCTGAAATAAAGATACAATTTAAGGTCTATAAGTTCGTGACGTTCATTTTAATAAAGGATATATTGTTTATGGAAATAAATAATTTTTTTAATTATTTAATTATTAATTATTTTATGAAATATCTATAAGCGAGTACATTTCTAGCTTTTATAGTTCCCAGGATCATGACGTCCGTACGAACAGGCGGACATAATAGAAATCTTCTCATTTAATCTTATATATATTCTTTATTGGGTTGGGGGAATGCTTACTTGTTCTGTACTCTTCTATAAATATATATTTTTTATTATAACCAGGTTTCCCTTAACGTGTTTTATATTATTTTATAACGTATTTTTATTATTTATAAGAAAATGCGTAACGGCCATACCATTGTTTTTTCACTATGCAGACAAAAAAAATTTCAACAAATTTTTCAAATGTGTGGGCGTGGCAGTCTGGGCGTTAGAGTGAGCGTGGTAAAATTTGCGCTGCGTCTATGTCACTAAAATATGTATGCTTAATCTCAACGTTCTTGCTTTTATATTTCCTGAAATCTTGACTGGCTGTTGATCCTGATCTTTATACTTTATATAGGCACGACCGTGCGGTCAGAATCGATGTCTACTAGAAATGCCTACTCTAATTTTTCACACGTCGCAAGCTGAATACTTAATGACAATTATTCTAATATAAAGTCATATTTATTTTGTGGTATTATGTATATAGTTTCGACTAGTACTATTTCTAAGCTAAGCTATATTTAAATATTAATATCGTTAAGGCAATGCAAACAAGAATTTTTACATGGTGCCAATCAATCAAAGATAATATAGATTTAAAGTCTAAGATTTTGTTAAGTGGAGGGCATACAAAGCATGACCATACGTGTGCACACATACAGTTGCCGGCTGTCACTGTATGCGTAGAAGAGAGGTGCTGGCTTTAGAGCTGTCCGCTCTCTCAGAGAGCTTGGAAGCTTGGAGAGCTCTAGAGTCACCAGCCTGAAAAAATCGTGTGCAAGAAAATCGTATGGCGTTACGCATCTTGTTATTCTAGTATCTTGGTTAGATCGACTCGGCTATTCCTGATAAAGAATATATATACTTATTATGGTCGAAAACGTTTCCTTCTACAAGAATTAAAAACTTTTAAACGAATATATATACCCTTTTTTAAGAGTAACGGGTATAAAAAGAAGTGGTAAAATAATTATATATAAAAATGTAAAAGTATATATTATATTAGAACCATAATAATAATAATGTAAATAGATTTGACTATATTGTTTAAATAACAAATTAAAATAAAATGCGACATATTTGTTTGTAGATGAAATTGGAAACAAACCATTTAATCAACCTAAATCAATACCGAACAAACTTTATTAATAATACGAACCTTGTCAAAGCAACAACAATTTATACTTCCTGCCACATTTATAGACCTAGGAGAAATGCAAAATATTTCACTAGTCTTTAGCCGCTTTTGTGCATAAAATCGACCGACTGTCATTGCCGCTGGAAGTGCTGGTGGGACTACAATTGTGATAAGGTCCAGTGATTCAACTGCTATTTTAACAGGATCCGTTCCACGCAAGATCTGTACGTAACAAATTATATTATCATTTAATTATATTTGCTTAAAAAGTACACAACTTACTTTAGTTACAAGCGTATAAATAAATCCTACACATGCTATTATTGCCAGAAACTGGATAAATTTGTACGAATCTTGTTCAAACTTGTAGTCAACAGGGGGGGGGTAAAGAATAGAACGTATAAGTTCTCCTTTTGCCGTTATGTTTCCAGTGTTTATTACAAATGCCAATACTTTTTTCGAGCCAATATAACGAGTCTGAATAACCTTTGTGCCACAAAAAAGAGTATGTCTGGCATGCTCTGTTTTATCAAAAATCATGTCACGTTTCGACGGTAGAGGAGTTTTGGTTACTGGCACACTTTCACCAGTAAGCATAGACTCATCTAGAATGCAGTTTCCTGATATTAAGATTGCATCGCAATGCAGGGTACAGCCTGATGACGGTATTTCAATGATGTCCCCAGGTACTATCGCTCGCGTTGGAAGCTCTTTAGACAGTCCTTTATGATCAACAACCCAAGCATTACCAGTGTTATATACTGTTTTTTGGAGCAAATCCTGATTCTAAAAATATATAGGAATTATATTTTATAAAGTTCTTCTTATTGATAACTTACCTTTTTCGTTTGCAAAACAGACACTGTTATACCAAAAATGGACATCAAGAGTATTACGCAAGCATAGTAATAGTAATCATATGTAAACCACAGAATTACAGAAAATAATTGAAAAACGTAAAAAGGATTAAGTACTTCTAAGAACAGCAATGTCTTGAAATCTCGCAATGGTACAGTTATCTCATTGTCTCCGAAAACAATTCGCCTTGAAATCTGTTCATGTACAGTTAATCCACGCTGTTGGTGATAATATGAACACGGAATATTTAGGTCGAGTCCATTTATCCTTTGAAAACTATTTATATTATTGTTCCAAGCATAAACCAATTGCTTGCAGCGAAAAATTCGTATTGATGAGCATTCTAAAAAAAAATGAATTTGCAAATTCGTGCATCTTATTATGTTTGTATTGAACGTACTTTTAAATTGGGCCGAGTTAAAATGAACTGACAGTTGCAAGACGTTTTCTACATGATCGCATTCTATATGAGTGCTTTCTATGGACTGCTGTTCCTTTTCCAAGAGTGTCCTGATGAATGTAATCTTTTAATTTTTTTCTTTTTGTCACAATTGGTGTGTACTTACTTAAGGTTGCTTGACGTTAGGACTTGAATTTTCTTTACATGGTACATTTTGTGCTTTCCTTGATAATCCTCTGTTACCAAAACCTGTTCTGCCTCCTCCAATGAACATTTAGAGCAAGTGGCATATAAATATAAATGACGCCACCAATGTAACACGAGGCGCAACAGACCTCCAGTTAAGAAGATACATGCCCAACAAAAACCAGTTCGCATAAGAGAACGACGATAACCGCATACTTTCATTTGATCCTCCTGATCTGGATTTAATAGTCCAGTACATGGTTTTGAAACTACAAATAAGTAATCAAGCTTTAAATACTAATAGCAATAATGTAATAGAACGATGGCGTGTTATATAATTTAAATTCGCGTACTATGTTAGAGTGCATACCTTTTGAATTATTGTGGGGTGTCATAATTTTTTTTCTATCTTTGTATGTATGTAAGTACGCCTACTTTAGCTTCCACTCGCTGTTTTATTTTGTAAAATTATAAAAACATTAAAGTAAAATCAATAACACTCCCATAGGTGAAACAACAAATTTGATCAAATTGCATAGCTAAAATTTATTTAATCCGTCAATATCTTGAAACTAATATTGTTAAGGTAATTAACTGTGACCTTTTACCAAAAAAATCAAAACACATTTAAAGAAAAAGTTGTTGCCACGAACAGCTAGTTAAACGCCTAATCGAAAAGGCAACATCAATAGATAAAAGACAAGTGATAAGAATCCAAAGCGCAAACTTGATATTGTTTGTTCGCTAGAGCACTCACACTTTTCTTTTCGTACCCGTTTTTTATTCGTTTATATGATTATGTGGCTTTTTAATTGTACGTAATTGGGACACTGTTGCCAACAGAAAAAGTATTTAATAGAAATATTGTGCGTTACACCTAATAATTCACTGATATATGTATGAAGCTTTGCACACAAACATATGTACATACAAAATGAAAACATAATTCATCATAACGTATACAATAAGAAACGATCTTCATCAATTAATGCATACACATGTACCGTACATATATTCATTAAAATTTTTGCAGCTGGCATGTGCTGATCAATACATGTATGTATGCATATACTAATACAGCAACACTGTCAAAAAGATTCGTTGCTTCATATACATACATATGCATATACATATTTACTTACAAATATGAACATACAATATTCACCCATTTAAATTTTTAATTACGTAGGTAATTTAAAATGCATTCAGTTATCATATCTGAGAATTTTTGATACATACATATGTATATGGATATGTAAATTATTTGAAGCCATCAAATCCTTTAACTGCCGAAAAAACGTACTGAATCTTTTCGCCAAGCATTCAGCTGGCAGACTAAATGTCGACGCGAAAATTAATAAAAACAAGAATATACGTATGTATATAGAAAATATACTTTGTATGGTTAAACACGCTTCCTTCTAGATGTTACACAACGAATCTAGTGTACCCTTTTTACTCTACGAGTAACGTGTATTATTAACAATGTGACATCCCTTCCTCTGGGTTTGAAATCTAGACTCGAACAATATGACACCATTGAAAGCTTGCTGGTTTTTGAAGCTATTTAAAATACCACAGATATTCTTGCGGAGCACACGTTCGCTGTTTCTTAGATCCGAACCGATTTACATAGTAGCCCTGAATGCTTCGTCAAAAAATAATTGTTTATAAGTCATAGTGTCGACTTACATAAGTCGGAACAAAATCCCATGGAATTATTCATATAATGTATTTTTTCGTTTTCCTTTGCCCTCATCACTTTGACCACGATTCAATAAGTATTTGGCTCATGTATGCGTGAATGTGAAAATTCTTGTCACTTGGATCTGTGAATTTCACAAGTGAATCTTAACAGAAAATATATTTCTTAATGCTTTGATGCTAAATGCTAAATTGATGCTAAAAATAAATCTACATAACATAAAATTCAAAAATCACTGCCCGGCGAAAAGAAATGAACTCGTTTGCGTTCAATCGCCGCTCGTATCTCCCATTAAGGGATGTGTCTAACGACGATGCGATATATAGAAATCAAAAGTATAAGCAACGAAGTCTGCTGCTCAGAGGGAAATCAACGGTGCATGCTTTTTTTTTTTGGTTATTCTTCGCGAGTAGAGAATAAAATAAAAAAAGGTCAACAGTAATTAACGAGCTAAAAATATAACTTACCATCCACAAGCCGTTCTGAGTCTTTAGGATAGAATTCATCAACGTTTGGCTCAAGAACGCTTGTTATGTTTTCGTCGCTGTCCCCATCCTGGTCTGGACGATTATATTGGAGTAACGGAACCGATCTTGCTGAAGTTTTACTACAACCATTAACTAAAGTATTATTGTTCTCAACTTTTTTTATTTTATTGCTCGGTACTTTATCACTTTTTTTTGGTTGCACTAATTCTGTCGCAACATAATGCATATCAACAGGAGAATGCCACCAGCTAAGCTTCAAGATTTTATTTTTAGCTGCAATTCCAGGGAAGTGATGATCATCATCCGTTTCAACATCCGAATTTCTAAATTTTAGATCTTCAATATGATTTGGTAAGGGTTGTAGCTGCACTGTCTCACTTCGAGAATTATTAATCTCACAAGCCTTGCTCTGACTTGCGAACATTTCTGGACAATTTAAAATTACAAGTGCAGGCAATTATGAATTCTGCGACAGTTTGAATATACTTCTTGGTTCTAAGACTTATGCAATTATGCCAATTTTAATGTCAGCTACACCTGTCATCTTTGTAAAAGGTCTCTCTTAAACAACATAGCAAACAAGCGAACAAAATTTGTAACATCATTGAAGAGCAGTTCGATCTGCCTACCCTGCTCAAAAATATTTGACGAGGTTGGATATTTAAGTTAAATGGCACGTGATTATTGGCTAATAATTTAAAGTGCAATAATTTTAGCTGCCGTCGCTTAAATGAAAATTGCACCTGTGGACCTGCAGGATTTAGGCTGTGATATTTTGTTGCTATGCTTCTTCTCCGGTTCTTTATTAATCATCCAAAAAACGTAATAAAATCGAAACCTGCTCCTCCGCTTCCCACACGCTTCTCAAAAAAGAATTGCTTGATGTACTCCTTTTGTAAAATCTTCAAGCTTAATCTGGTTCCTTTGGGCAGGACACCATTTAACTTGTTAAGTGGTAATGTGAATACACATACACCAAAGCACGCGTTGAGCACATTTCTGTATAATATCTTACTTTTTTCCAGTTTCTTCTTTATAACACCTTGATATGAATTCATTACGATACAATCCCTCGGATTAAATTCTTAGTATGACAGGTGCGAATTGCTTGGCAATGGTAATTAAGAATGATGAACTTTAGTAGTCTGTGCAAAAAAGTATCGATTTAAAATTAAAAATGAAATGCCACGTAGGGAACATAACTATTTTTTATATTCGATACAATTTTTTATATACCTCAATTTCAATCATTTTAATAATAACACCGTTCAGTGGCACATTAATAGGTACCCAAGCAAAAGCAGGTTTTAGTTTAATTTCTTTAGTAGGTCCTTCTTCTTGTTTGACTAAGTGATGGTAAATTTCTGAAATGGAAGATAAATTGTAATATGTAATCTTATCTTATAACGTTTTTTAATATTAAACGTTAAGCTAATTTCCCAATCGTAATATGTTAACTAAAAATAATTAATTGTCAAATCGACAGAAATTGGAAAGGCAGTTAAAAAAATGTTGAACGGCGTGTTAAAAATATTTTTTGGCGTGCTTATTAAAATTGGATAGACAAAGGAAAAAACAATAAACTAGACAAACCAGTGCGGCATCTACGACTCTAGAATCAGCATGCTTAATCTCTTAGCAAGTATATAAATTGGCAAAGAAATTAAGATAGAATTACTGAGTTTCTGCCATTAGTTTTAATAACGTTCTACATTATAACGTGAGTTTAAAAAACATTATGAACCTTGTCATATTTCCCAAAAATAAGGGTTAATATTTTTAATGCTCCTTTCTACCACATCTATTATTTTACAGGTATTACTGTCTCTATTCTATGGAAATTAAAATAGAAACACTGTTCCAATATTAAAATATAGCAAGGATCTAAAAATGCCGAGTCCACACAGTAGGACTCCTAATGTACACAAAATGCAATGATTGCTATCAACCTGCATTAAGGCAGCAAAGAGAGTAGTCGCATGACAGTTCCTCTAGTCATGGTTGTCTCGGTAAGAGTTTTCCCTAATTATAGCTACATTCATATGCATATGTACATACATATGCAGGTCCAGCAGATCAAAACAATGTTTAATGCCAAAGTGTAAATCCATAAATGACCAGTTCTGCAAAGTGATTTGCATCAAGTTATTGTTATTCAATCCCATATTCCTTCATATTCATCTCATAATTCATTTCTCATTATTATTAGAAAGAAGTAGTTAAATTGGCAATGGACACTAAAGAGTGGACAAAACACTCTGAAAATTCGTAAAAACATTAAACTAACGCATAAAATGTGAGCTATACATGAAGAAATTAGTTGATAACACTCTTTTGTACATGAAATTTCATTAATTAAACATAATATTATACATCTATAATTATTTAATTTGACGAAAAAAATTCTAATAAAAAATCCAACCAATACAAATTGGCGTTGCATGGCCAGATCGACTCTGATATTTTTATATACATCGACATTGAATGCTACAATAAAAACTAGTCACATACATCAGATTTACGTAGGTTTGTTTAACTAATATACAAACTTACAAAAAACAACTTCATGAACAACAATTTCACTGCCATTAGAAATACCGGTGCAGTCAAAAAAAAAAAATAATAAATATATGAATATTTATTTGGTAAATGAGACGCTTGTACTATAAGATACTTCACTTAGCTAAAGAAAATAAGTATTTCAGATTAAATCATTTAAATAACTTCACTTAGTAAAATGACATCATTGTCATCAAAACTTCATCAAGTCTTTTATATATCGTGACATAATATAAAATCTTGCAGTCGAAACATGTCATACATGTGTATGAAAGGATATTGTATATATATAGTATCTAGATTCTAAAATATATATTTTTATGCATATAAACATTATTTTAAAGCCATACTATGTAATAGGCGCCTGCTAAATTTATAACACATTCACTAGGACATCAGTTTATAGTAACTCCACATGTTTTATTTGTACGTCTTAAAACACACAATACTACGGCAATGTTGATGTGTTCACAATAATTACAATTCCTCTGCTGGTGTCACTATAAAACTGCCTATTCACATCCCTTTATCGATGGATTTAAAACAATGTTTAAATGCACCCAAAAGAATCCTCATTTGGAATAAAATAATCAAATAGTTTATTTACACTAACGATTTATTTTGTACGCCAAGGTAGCGTTATGGCAGATGGGAGAGTTTTGGGACGATGGTATTTATTATTCCCCGCTGTGGTGGTCAGAATCCTTTATATACATACTAAAACTATTAAAATATTAATAAAATAATTTAAAAATAAAATAAATTAATTTAAAAATTTAGGATTTAACTTCGATTTAGTGTTTTGTGTGAAGAGTTTCTTGACAGTTCCAAAAGTGTGTAAGCCTGGAATTTGTTGTTTATTTTCTTGTATATTTAATTTTTTATATTGTTTTTTGATTTATAAGTAAAATAATTATTTTTTAACTATATTTAAAAATGAATTGCGTTTAATTAAGCAAAGAACCCTTTAATTTTACCTCTAAAGTCAAAAATTCAACTTATTTCGCAACAGTTCCTTGACATACTGTAGGTACAAATATATGTACTTTATTTGCCCATTGTCATAAAAATGAAATAAAGCTGTATCTGTAATAATTTAACTTTCATTTCTTGTCGAAAATTCCGCAGTTGATTCTTATCATAAACAAATGAAAATTCTTTTATTTTAGATACCATTCAAGAATTCACTACGAGAAGAAATACTAATCACCATCTATATATATACTCAATTTAGTAGATTAATATGGGTTTCCTGAGATAGGTGGAAAAAATAAATAAATTTAAGCATAGACAATTGATCCAAGTCATCCAAAGCCAGCTTCAACGCTCCAGCTGCAATTCATTATTATGTAAACCAAGCTTTATGACAAAGAAGAGATTATAGTGTAGCTCGTGTATATCGGGTTGAATTCAATATAGCACTCTCCGCTTCAGGTATTTTCATATCCCGATATTGTTATAATATAATACTATTGTTTGTAATTATATTGATAATATAAATTATTAAAAATTTGACAGTCTGCATAATTTACGATGTTTATATTTCAATAAAAAGCAGATGTTACAGGGCAGAATCAGATTTTTACGACAGTGCTCTGTGGTGGGCTGCGACACGAAATTGCCATTGTTGAATTACGACTTACAAAAATGTGCTCTGTGGGACTATGTTAGGAATAATATGAACGCCTTGATCTCAGGAACTATAGAAGCTAGAATGTTGAGATAAAGCATAAAGATTCTAGAGACAAAGACGCAGCGCAAGTAAGTTGACCCAATTTTGCACGCTCACAAGCCGCTATAAACTGCCACACCAACTTTTGAGAAATATTTTCATAATTTTCTTAGTCTTGTAAATTTCTATCGATTTGCCTTAAAACTTTTTGCAACGCACACTCTGACGGCTACAAACAACCCAAAATTGCTACGCTCACATTTTTGCACAATGTTATGCTATTTTTTTATATTATTATTAGTCTTGTACATTTCTATGACAATAAACTCGCCAAGTCCACTCTAGCGCCCTTAAGCCGCCCAAAACTGCCCCGCCCAAATATTTTAAAAAGTTTTAGATATTTTTTCATATTGCCAGTCTTGTAAATTTTTATCGATTCGTCAAAAACTTTTTGCCACGCGTTAGCATTAACGCTCTAAAACGACCCAAAATTTCCACGCCCACAATTTTAAGAAATGATTTAATTTTATTGCAATTTCCATCGAAATGTTAAAAACATTATGTCCATGCCCACTCTGACCTGGCCTAACAACAGCCCAAACACCAACACCAACACCAAACACATACACAACAGCCGTCCACAACTTAGAGCATTAAAATTAATTTTTTCCCCAATTTATCGATAATCCTCAAAAATGTTGAAAATTGTCAGTATCACTTGGACTAGCTGACCGGTATCTGATAGTCGGGAAAGGCGACTATAGCGTTCTCTCTTGTTATTAACTTATTTTCTTTTAGAAATTTTTAATATTTAACAATACTAATGAGGAGAATTCCTATAAGCCGACTAATAGGATCTAAAATTATAAAGCATGCACATGTAATAATTTTTTCGATTTCGATTTGGCCAAAATCTTTCGATTTCAGGGTTCTCTGGTTTTGGCAAAATGTTTGCTATCAGAATCTTTCCTAAACAGTGAAACGCTGCTTAAACTGTTTTACTTAAATTTGTAATGCACTTTAACCATATATGTAATAAGATTAAAACGAACAAACATTAATTTTGGCCCCCTTAAATTAATTAATGAATTCTTTTATATTTTATAAGTATTTTTACCTGCCTGTTTCGTTTCAGGAAATCTTCCCGAAAACTTTTTTCGACCTTAATATCAACGCCTTGCCATATCAAAAATTGTTGTTGCCGACGTCAAAGTTTTGCTTGTCACATCTGAGTCGTGGTCAGAAATACATTTTTTTGAAATAACTATGTGACAGAGTGATATTGTTGTGATGTGGCATAAACATCAATAGATCAATGGACTGAGCAAACTATTTATATGCTTTGATATAAAATAGGCATTTACTTTTGATTTCGGCCAGACAAAAGTGCCCGATTCACAAATCGAAAAAATTTTGCAAATTCGAAAACCGGAGCACAGACTTTGCGATATCAAATAGAAATCGTAAAATTCTTACGAAATCGATTACCGTAGCCGAGATATTGATGCAAAAGGGACCAGACGCACAGCACTGGTTCCGGAAAAGGAATTTTGATATGGTAGGAACATGATATAAAAAGTTTATACTTATCGAACTATTTTTGGTAATAGGCCGTCTGAACATTTTATGTCAATACATTCAACACTGTCTATTTATATAAATTTCTAATAATTGGTCAACATCTGAGTAATATTTATTTCTGTTTACTAAGATAAACTTTTCTTGATTATTTTCTGTTTTAATATGTCCTTTTAAAATAATAATACAGAGAAAATATGAAACGATCTTCATATTCGGCTTGAAAGAATATATTTATATATTATATATATATATTTTTTATATACTAATTGCGTGAATTTTATATACCTGTAAAATCTTTTTATTTCTATGAAACCATTTTCTTTTTTAATTTAGGGCTTAATATTAAATTATGACGCTTGGTGATGTACGAGTTGAGAACAAAATACAAACAAGAAGTGTAACTTGTGCTCTTAATGGAATGGCTTTAGACAACAAGAATGGAAACATAAAACAGGTAATATATGCGGCTTACTATTATTATACGTTGTAAAAAATACATTCATGAAGATAAATTTCATGATGTACGTATATGTATGTACATGTGTACGTACATTCGTATATGGGCGTTTCCAGTAAATTAATACTCATTGCCAAAACAATTGGCAGATGCCATACATATATATATGTATATGAACTAATTTTTACATATGTATATATTTATTTGCATATGCACATACAGCCGTGTTCATAAAAATAGTAGTGCTTGGAACCCTTAAAATAAAAAATGTAATTGTCAATTTTTTTTATAATATCATTACGTATTTAAATTCAAACAATTCAACAAATGTTTCACATTTATTTCTTCAATAGTTTCGATAATATAGATTGAAACAACATAATAGACAGAAATTCTGGTGACTTATCTTGACTTAGAACGAACTTACTTTTTCTTTTTTATGTGTTAATTTGGGCCTAATACTTTGTTGAATAGCATTTGTTAGCCAGCACAGTCTAACACTTACGCGGCATGGAGTCCACTATGCGAATTTTTGACCATGCATCCTGCACAACTTGCCAAATCTGAGCCTTAGACGTCGGGGAGTTCTTCGACACATATTTTTTAATGTCCCCCCACAGGTTTTTTATAGGGTTTAAATCGGAAGATAATGCTGCCCACGGCATTACCTCTATTCTATTTTGGGTCAACCAATTCTTAGCCGATTTGCTTGTGTGTTTCGGATCATTATCCTGTTGGAACGTCCATTTTAAGGGCACATTCCATTCAACATATGACAGTAAGACATCACTAACTATATTTTCATATGCGTTTTGGTCTATAATACCATAAATCATATGTTAATGACTCATACCATTGTAAAAAAAAAAGAAGTCCATAGGGTTGAAAGTCTTCTTCCAGGGTTGAAAGCCTTCAGTGCGTGTTTTGGGTGGCACTGCGTGTTTGGAGGTCGTCAGATATACTGTAGGGATCCAGTTCCACCAAATAGCACTATTTTTGACCCATAAGTCCAAAGGATATTACGCCATTTGGAGACTGGCCGGATTATGTAGGTTTTAGCGAAGCTTGTTCTTGCCTTTATATGCCTTGGGCTAAGTAGGGGAACCTTTCGTGGACTCCTTGCACTTAAATTTTGATTCAGTAGTCGTCTCCGAATTGTAACGTCGCTGATTCCCAAGTTCAGCTCAGACTTTAGTGCTAGAGGACAGCACCCACAAATTTTATTTTTTAATTTATTGCCCTTTTAAATATACTTAAATTAACTTAACCAAGCACACTTTTTAGAAAATATTGATAATTTCGGGACTTTACGTTGGACAAAACCAGACACTGCTATTCTTATGAACAGCTTAAAAGTTGTGAATGTGGTCAAGAACGTAAATAAAAAGAGGCTATCATGCAATTTTCTTTTTTTCCTATCTACACATTCCATTTTACAAAAATAAGTGTAATAAAAACTCGATTCCGAAAAGGGACATGGAAAAATACCTTTGTATTTCTTAGTTTCCCTCGCACTGCTATTTTTATGTAATATAATTTTTAAACAATTATATCCGTTCCTCGCAGAGTAGCAGGAAGAAGGAAGCGTTTACTATTTTATAACATGTATTTATGTTATATTTATGGTCTAGATCATTAAGCCGAGTCGATCTGGCCATGGGCGTAAATAACAGCTGTAATCTCGGGAACTAGCATTCCAAGCATTACTACATACACCTCTATTTCGTGCATTTTCTATCGAATTTTACAGTTTTCACTTTTAAAATTGTATTTTCTTACTTGAATAAATACATTGAAAAGTATGTAAGAGGTACAACGAAGCGTTTCCGGCCATACATATAAAAAATATATATTCTTGATCAGGATCATATTTTCATATATTTATTGGTCCTGTAAATTTCTATCGATTTGCCAAAAAACTTTTTCCCACGCCCACTCTAACATCCTAAAACACCATAAAACCACGCCCCCACTTTTGAAAAATGTTTACATTTTTCTTGGTTTTATTGTTTGTCTTACCAATTTTGTTTGGTATACCAAAAACACTGTCGACACGCCCCTCTTTTCACCTACATACCCTCACACATAACAATTTTTTAACTTTTTTTCATTCTATTCCCCATTTTCTATCCATATTTCGGAAAAATTATGAAATTTCGAGTTCGCATTTCCACTAGCTGCGTAGCGGGTATTTGTTAATCGGAGAACTCGACTACAGCGTTCTCTCTGTTTACATGTATACAAAAAAAAATTTGTTGATATATTTCATAATTTTATTAGTCGTGTAAATTGCTACCGATTTGCCAAAAAACTTTTTGCCACGCCCACTCAACGGCCTTAAGCCGCCAAACCAGACCTGCCCACTCTTTTGAAACATTAAATATTTTTTATATTTTATTCCCCAAAAGTGTATATATCGACATACCAGATAAATTATGAAATTTCGCGTTGGCATTCGCACTAGCTGAGTAACGGGAAACTCTCTTGTTTTTACCTCGCTAAGTGTTTTCAGTCGAAAGTGGAATTATTCCGGATCACGGTCTTTCATAAGTATTTCTTTTGCCGGGCGTGAGACTCTCATAAATCGCGTGGAACGCATCTGTAAGCACTCCGTTAAAGGCTTCTGTAACATTCGCGTAAAGTCTTCTGGATGTTTTCCAAGACAAATATTCGAGAAGTATTTGCGAACATTCCAGAATCAATATCAGGAAGTCAACTATTGAGTGCTTCTTAAGAGTGCTACCCAAAGAATATAAATAACAGAGTCCTGATTTAATAAATACTTTATTTTAAATTTTATTTAATTACAAGTCTACATCTGCCAGACAATATATGAGTAACAGTGTTGGGATAACAAATAATAAAAATGTTAAACATATAATTATTATTATTAAAAAGATGCAAATATGGACATGGAAGCCTTCCATTTAATGCTTTTACCAAGCTTTATTGTGGCAAAAGGAAATTTCTGTGTTGTTCTGTGGAAAAAGGAGAACGCTGTAATACTTATTTTCCTCGATACGTTCTCGAACTTCCGACTGAGTTTATCTTTGGTATCCGAAATTTTTAAAGGAAAAAAGATATACAAGTTTCCATATTAGTGTATTTTAATGACATTACCAAATTGCATCCCCATATAAAAATCAAATGCAGATGGTACTGCCCTCAGATCCTTTACGCTTGAAAAGTATGAAAAGCTTTTGAAAATATCAACAGAGATACCAGTTACTCAGCTAGTGGAAGTGAGATCGCGAAATATTCTAATTTTTCTGGCATATCGATAGATATTGGAGAATATAATAAGAAAAAATGGGTGGTTTGTGCGTGTGGCATAAAATAGGTTATCAAATGGATGGAAATTTACAAGACTAATAAGATTATTAGTATAGGTTTGTGGTCATTAGAGCAAAAGTAATGCAAAAATGGTTTCGCCTAATGAATAGAAATTTACAAGACTAATAAAAATATAAAACATTTTACAAAAATGTAGGCGTGGTTTGTGGTCGTTAGAGTGTTTTTTGGCATATCGATACAAGACTAATACAAAATCCAAAAAAATATCAAAATATTTTTCAAAAGCGTGGGTTTGAATGGGCGTGGCAAAAAGTTGTTTGGAAATCGATAGAAATTTACAAGGCCAATAAAAATATGAAAAAGAAAACATTTTTCAAAAGTGTCGCGGCAACATGGGTAAACAAACTTCTGGGTATGCTTAATCTCAACCTGCTATCTTTAATAGTACCGGAGACCTTGACGTTCATACGGACGGAAAAACGAACCAGATCTACTCTACTACCTGATCAAGAATATTTGTATACTTAATGTTTGGTAACGATTTGTTCTACGTAAATAAATAAATAAATGCCATATAGTACACGTCTCTGGGACCATGTGTTTGGAAGTTATGTACGAAGGAAATTTATCTATTTATAGGTGTTAAAGTTTCTCATGGCAAGCTGTTTAACAGAGAAATATTTTAGGAGGTGAAGAGTATATCAGATTCGTTAAAAATGTGTTGTGCTAATTTGTACTTATATGCGAAAATTATTTCGCCCACGCCCACTCAAACTGTCACGCCAACCATTTAAAAAATTGTTATTTTGTTTTGTTAGTTTTCTTGCCAATTTCTATTGATGTTTTCAAAAAGTGTTTTTTTAGTCTAATGCGATTTGGTGTTTCAAAAATGGGAATTATTTCAGTATCGTTTTTTGCTGTTATTAACTCAAAATTATATTTTCAGAATGACGCGACCATTTCGTTCTTACGTGCTGCTCGCAGCGGAGACATTAAAAAGGTGATGGATTTTTTGGACTGTGGAGAAATATCGGACATAAATAATTGCAATGCAGTAAGTATGTAATGGTTTAATTAATAAATACTAACAAATAAATATTAACCACCAAGAATTAGTGGTGTTCGTGGCAAAAATGATATTAGGATATCAGTCCAAATGTAATGTTTTAGAAACGACTAATTTTGTACTTCAAAGAATCAGGTAAAAAACGCGATACGTGAGAATTTATTTCCCTACCGGCCACCTCTGTGTCTTAGCAACAGATGTTTGCGTCATTAAATCATCAAATTTGGAACAAAGCCGAGTTAATTTATATTAATTACTATAGCATTTTATTTTTTATTTTAGAACGGTCTTAATGCACTTCATTTAGCTGCAAAGGACGGATATGTGGATATAGTCTGCGAGTTGCTAAGAAGGGGCATAAAGATCGATAATGCCACAAAAAAGGGAAACACAGCCTTGCACATTGCGTCTTTAGCGGGGCAACAAGATGTCATCAATCAGCTAATTTTATATAATGCTAATGTGAACGTACAGTCTCTTAATGGTTTCACCCCGCTTTATATGGCAGCACAAGAAAACCACGACAATTGTTGTCGGATCCTATTGGCAAATGGGGCAAATCCGTCATTATCTACAGAAGATGGCTTCACACCACTTGCGGTAGCAATGCAGCAGGGACACGACAAAATTGTAGCTGTCTTACTTGAAAATGACGTGCGTGGTAAGGTTCGCCTACCAGCTCTTCATATTGCTGCAAAAAAAAATGATGTAAATGCAGCTAAGTTATTACTTCAACATGATCCCAATGCTGACATCGTTTCCAAGTCAGGATTCACCCCTTTGCACATAGCAGCTCATTATGGAAACGTGGACATTGCCACTTTGCTTTTGAACAATAAAGCAGATGTAAACTATGTAGCCAAACATAACATATCTCCCTTACATGTGGCATGTAAATGGGGAAAGTTATCACTTTGTAGTTTATTACTGTGCCGAGGAGCAAAAATAGATGCTGCGACTCGTGATGGTCTTACACCACTTCACTGTGCGTCTCGCTCTGGTCATGTAGAGGTTATTAAGCATTTGTTGTATCAAAACGCGCCGATACTGACAAAAACGAAGAACGGTCTGTCTGCGCTCCACATGGCTGCACAGGGTGAGCACGACGAAGCAGCTCATTTATTGTTGGACAACAAGGCTCCAGTAGACGAAGTTACTGTGGATTACTTAACAGCTCTTCACGTGGCTGCTCACTGTGGTCATGTTAAAGTAGCTAAGCTTTTACTTGATTACAAGGCAAATCCAAATGCCCGTGCGCTCAATGGTTTCACTCCTCTTCATATTGCGTGCAAGAAAAATCGTATTAAGATAGTTGAACTACTCGTTAAGCACGGAGCTAACATTGGCGCAACCACGGAATCTGGCTTAACACCTTTACATGTAGCTAGTTTTATGGGTAGGTACAAATATTAAATTTTGTATGTTATCCTTGAGGTGATCCTTATTAAGTTAATTCGTTTCGTTAAGTAAATTTTTTGATAAGCATTCCGAACTTTCAATCTCACTTTCATATGTTAATCATATAGAATTATTCAGCTAGACTTTTCCCTTAAAATAAAGAAAAGCTTAGGAAAATGTGTTAATAGCATATAGGAATGTTTATTAAAAAATGTTATAATATATAATATAATAAACATAAAATTATAGTATAAATAAAAATTTAAATCGCGAATGTGGTAATAGGATATAAGAAAGGTTATTAAAAAATATTATAATATATAATGAATAATAAATGTAGTATAATAGTATACTATTATAAAAATTTAAATCGCGATAAACGGAGAATATAGGGTATAGGGTATCAAAATTATACAAAATTTCAATCTTTCAGGATGTATGAATATTGTAATATATTTACTACAACATGAAGCTAGTGCGGATTTACCAACAATACGTGGAGAAACACCACTTCACTTGGCCGCTCGTGCTAATCAGGTATTGATTTAAGTATAAATAACATAAAATATATTAATAAATTTATTTATTTTAGGCGGATATTATTCGAATTTTACTTCGCAGCGCAAAAGTGGATGCTATTGCCCGTGAAGGCCAAACGCCACTTCATGTAGCTTCACGATTAGGAAATATTAATATAATTATGTTATTACTGCAGCATGGAGCAGAGATAAATGCTCAATCTAAAGACAAATATTCGGCGCTGCATATTGCTGCAAAAGAAGGACAAGAGAATATAGTCCAAGTGTTATTGGAAAATGGTGCGGAAATTAATGCTGTTACCAAAAAAGGGTTTACTCCACTGCATTTAGCTTGCAAATACGGAAAGCGGAATGTGGTTCAAATATTATTACAAAATGGAGCTTATATCAATTTTCAGGGGAAAAATGATGTGACCCCATTACACGTGGCCACGCACTACAATAATCACTCAATAGTGGAACTCCTTTTAAAAAATGGGTCATCGCCAAATTTATGTGCCCGAAATGGTCAATGTGCTATTCACATAGCTTGCAAAAAAAATTATCTGGAAATTGCGATGCAGCTGTTGCAACACGGTGCAGACGTTAATATTATTAGCAAGAGTGGCTTCTCTCCGTTACATTTGGCTGCTCAAGGGGGAAACGTTGATATGGTCCAACTACTTCTAGATTATGGAGCTATCAGCTCCTCTGCAAAAAATGGCCTGACACCATTACATGTGGCTGCCCAGGAAGGTCACGTTCTTGTATCACAGATTTTACTGGAGAACGGTGCTAACATTTCAGAGCGCACTAAAAATGGTTATACTCCCCTTCATATGGCTGCCCATTATGGCCACCTCGATCTTGTCAAATTTTTTATTGAAAACGACGCTGACATTGAGATGTCTTCTAATATCGGGTATACCCCGCTTCATCAAGCCGCTCAGCAAGGTCACATTATGATTATTAATATTTTATTACGCCATAAAGCGAATCCAAATGCTTTAACAAAAGTAAGTATTTTATTTTATTATCATCTTAAGAAAGTCATATAGAATCATTTTTAAAGCTATTGTAATATTTGGACCGTTTTTTTAACAAGCCTGGTCAAAAATAATGGAAAAAATAATAGTTTTGTGGTGATTGCCGAAAAGCTACGCAACTCCCGTAGTATTTCGCCTCGCGGTTGCTACCGCTCTCACTCTGAAGAATGCTGAAGAGCCAGAGCTGAAGAACGAAAAAGAAAGTATTTTGCTCCTACCGTCGTTTCTTTTGTTTCACTTCAGAATGAAATCGCCTTGCATGCTTTTTTGCAACGAAAACGTGAGATGATTATTACTGATTTTTTAGCAAGCATTATAAAGGTGAAGGGGTCATGGAGAAAGAGATGTGAAAGAAGTACACTATATATAACACTGCAATTAAGAAAACACTATTCGTCCAATTAGTATTAAATTCTAACGTCTAATGTTACAAAAATTAATTAATTAAACATTTACTGAGTTATTTAACACTAGCTGGCCAGGCAGAGGTTGTCCCTCCCAAAATTTGTATTTAAACAGATAGCAGAACAGATGAAAATCCAAACACAACTTTTAAATTCATTTTCTCCCGACACTGGAACAAGCAACGTAAAGTTGCAATCAAATTCCAAATTAATTCCACAAACGTCTAGAATGAATTCTTGAAATGTATACATCCTTGCCTTGATATATGCCTTTCAAGAAGGTTGCATCAATAACATTCGGCAGTAGCGTACCGTTGCAAAGACGCGGCTGATTGATGTTTCTCAACAAAATTTAAAAATTTGACAATTGAACCGAATCGAATGTATTTAATTATGAAGACCGATGATCCGAATTTGGGACTGAAAACAGTGAACCCACTTCATGATCAACTTGACCTTGAATCTGTTGAAATTAAGGCAAATGCACTGTTGTCAAACCGCTATCATCCAAAAATAAATAGTGAATAAAAAAAAATATTTGTTTTGTCGTGATGAAAATGTGATGTTTGCTATATGAGTTTGATGTTTGTGTGTAACGATCGTCCATTGCAGCAATTCGACATAGAAATTACAATAACATTGGTAGTGCCAAAAGGTGTCATTTGAAAGCAATATACTTCTGAATGTTAGCCAGACAGAGATTGCAATGCCTCTGGCTGAGGATAGAACCACTTTTCCATCTGCCCAACCCTGGAGTTTCTTTTGGGAATTTGCGTGCGTTACAATGCTGACATAAGACATCCATTGCACTAAAATCAATACATTGCATTGTACCATCTATTGTAGCACCATAGCTAAGTGCATCTCGATTCTATTCTATTCCCTGATTCTGCGCCACCCACGTCCTTTTTCATTTTCTTTATCAACACGTGCAGCAGAACCTCTTTGCACATTATTGTCTTCCGTTCACTTTCGTCTTGTGTGCGTGCAGTGCGTAAATTCGTTACCCTTGAAAGGATATCTTCTCGATGCAATTCACGCTGCTCATCTGTCATATTTTACCTAAGATTTGCCAATCGCCGTGCTGTTCTACTTCGACTTGCAATCGATTTACGTATACACACGTATAATAACACAAATATAAAACGAATCCAAAAAAAAAGCAATAACTTTCCTTTCTAGATTTTAACTAAGAAAAATCGATTATTTTTTTTAAAAAAAGCACAGAAATATTGTTTCATATTAAACGAATAAAGATTTTGGCCTAATCGCCAACTGCGGTGTGGACGTTTGTAGCTGAAAAAGATTTTTTTTTCAAAATATTTTCCGGAATTTTTGCATAGCGCATGACAATACGAATCCAACCGAAAAAAGCCATCCAAATCGGTCGCCAGGAAGGCGAGTTATTAGAGTCCTTATAGTCACCAACTTTGTTTTGTTTATATAGATTATGTTATATCCATATAAATATATTACATATTATCGTGCTTTTTATTTATAAATTCAATACAAATCCTTAATTTAGGACGGGAACACAGCTCTATACATTGCAAGTAACTTTGGATACGTAACTGTAATGGAATCCCTTAAAATTGTCACTTCGACATCCGTTATTAATTCAAATATTGGTGCGATTGAAGAAAAATGCAAGGTAATGGCTCCAGAGGCTATGCATGAAACCTTACTTTCCGATTCCGATGACGAATTTTGTGATGACCTTTTGGATCATAACCATTACAAATACATGGCAACTGATGATTTAAAAGCCAACTACGGCCAGGATCACAAGAACTTTGATACGACAAACACCGACCACGATCTTACTGATGTTCCAGTTCTAAATAAGAAAGGTAAATTGTCTTTATTTAACACGGCACTCATAAATATGTAGTACTTAAAGCCATCGCTAAAAAGTGAGAAAATATTAGTCGATACCATTAGTCAATACATTTCAATAAATTTAGTATTCCCTTTGACTTCACGATATATCAATTTTACTTAAAATATCCAATAATACACAAGTCTATCTCTAGACCCGCTAGGCTTAATAACCTAATTTCTAATTTTTATGTGTCCAAATACACAACCGCAGATCTGAAACTAAATTAATTTTAAGAAAAATAGGAGGGAACACAATAGGTCATCTTTGGTGTCGGTTCAAATTGATAAAAATCGGTAAAATCTATAAAAACGAAAAAATATGTATATATATATATAAGTGTGGGCGTAATCGAAATGGCTAAAAGCTGTCACTCTTTTCATTTGCTTGATGTGTATGATCCAAACAAATGAAAAAAGTGACAGCTTGAATCAGTTTAGATTTATTTTACATATTAAGATAATTATACCCGTTACTCTTACAGTAATAGCAAAGACATTAGAATAACAAGATGAGTAACGGTCATACATTTGTTTTGCACTATGCAGACACTTTTTTGGTGACGGACGAAAATTTCACTCTCTCCGCTCGCGTAAAATTGAGAGCTTACAAATTTAAAAATATAATTTGCTTGCTTGTGTGAGAAAAAGAATAAACGAGATAGTGTTTACGTGTGCGTGCTTGTGCTGGAAGACGATTTTAGGTCCGAAATCAATTTTGATCCAAGAAACTAAGTTGCATATTGATAGTTTTAGTCAATTTGGTTGCAAAATGATCTGCTAAATTATGATTTACAAATTATTTACTAAACCAATGCCTTGATTATTAAAGAAGCGCTTTTAATTAAATGTTTTTAATTAATAAAATGAAAATGGAACTGACGACATACTTCAACTGGGGACTGTAACCAGTATCTTTTACAGCATTAAAATTAAGTTCATCATTATTTTAACTTATAAATTAAATAAAGTTACAATCTGGAATTGATATTATACTTTTTGTAATTTAAAACATTAATTTTCGAAAAAAAGGTAATACAATTTAAAAAATATACACAAAACCTTCAATAGTTAAAAGTGAATATTATCGTAATCGTCTCTAATTTTTCACACGTCGCAAGCTGACAATGTGACAATTTGCCCACTCTAGTTCCCACAACCCGCCCAAAACTTGAAGGCCCACTCTTTAGGGAAATGTTTTGATTTTATCTTCGTTTAATTTGTTAGTCTTGTCAATGCGTTCGCATTTGCACTGGCTAAGTAACGGGTATATGACAGTCGGGGAACTCGACTATAGCATTCTACCTTGTTTTGATATATAACTAATAACTTATTTTATTTATTCAAGAAATACTACCCAATGACATGAGCTGTATTGAATTAACTGAAATGGGACGGCACAAACCCGATAACGTCGTTATTGCCCGATCCCAAGTTCATTTAGGGTAAGCTTTTACCTGGAATTCTTAGGGATAAACGCATGTAATCTATTACCTTTATTAGGTTTCTGGTGTCGTTCTTGGTAGATGCACGTGGTGGATCCATGCGCGGATATCGGCACAATGGTGTGCGTATTATCGTACCTCCAAAGGCCTGCGCTGAACCCACACGAATAACATGTCGATATGTTAAGCCGCAAAGGATAGTCAACCCTCCGCCTTTAATGGAGGGTGAAGCACTTGTGAGTCGCATTTTGGAAATGTCACCTGTTGACGGAATGTTTTTAAGGTAAACTAGGGAGTTCTTTTGCCAAACTTATAGTTAATTATTTTGTCTTGTAGCCCAATAACTTTAGAAGTTCCACACTATGGCACCCTTAGAAAAAACGAGCGCGAAATTATTATACTCCGGTCCGACAATGGAGAAAGTTGGCGTGAGCATAACTTATATAAAGACATAATAGGAGAAGATATAAATCAAACACAGGAATTTCATTCGGATCGCATCGTTCGGATCGTTACTCAAAATGTTCCGCACTTTTTTGCTGTTGTTTCGCGAGTTCGTCAGGAAGTGCACGTTATTGGACCTGATGGTGGAACTGTTTTTTCTACAGTAGTGCCCCAGGTCAAAGCTATATTTCCGCCTCATGCTTTAACTAAAAAAATTCGAGTCGGTCTTCAGGCGCAGCCAGTAGACCTGGTCGAATGTTCTAAGCTGCTCGGTCAAGGGGTTGCTGTCTCACCCGTAGTCACTGTGGAGCCACGGCGACGAAAATTTCACAAAGCTATTACATTAAGCATTCCAGCTCCAAAAGCTTGTACAAATAGTATGGTTAATGCATGTTATGGCAATGGAAATTCAAGTTCGCCTACTCTTCGACTTTTGTGTTCCATTAGTGGTGGTCAAACCCGAGCAACTTGGGAAGATGTTACTGGATCAACACCGTTGTCATTTGCTAGAGACAGTGTAACATTTACCACTACTGTTTCTGCCCGGTTTTGGCTAATGGATTGCCGTAATATCGTAGACGCAGGACGAATGGCCACAGAACTTTATAGTCATTTGGCCAAAGTTCCTTTTTATGTCAAGTTTGTAATATTTGCAAAACGAATTTCCCAAACGGAAGCAAAATTTTCCGTGTTTTGCATGACTGATGATAAAGAGGATAAGACCCTTGAGCAACAAGAATATTTTACAGAAGTTGCAAAAAGCAGGGATATCGAAGTGCTGCAGGATCAAATTGTATATCTTGAATTCGCTGGTAACATTGTTCCCATTTTAAAGAAAGGCGAACAGCTGTATACCAAGTTTCAACCTTTTTGCGAAAACCGGCTCTCCTTTAGTGCTCACATTAAAGATCAAGAATTGCCACATGGTCGCATCTGCTTTATGACCTACCCGATGGTAGGACCGGATGAAGTGCCCCTGAAGCCGCTTTGTACCTTGAATATTTCAATGGATTTTATAACAAAGCATCTCGAAAGAGATAGTTTAAACGATTGTATAAATGTGCATGGAAAATTAAATCACAATGAAAATATTGTATTTGGAGTAAAGGAACAACAGATGAAAGAAATTGATATTACTAAAGCTCGTATTATGTCAAGTGACATCGAACTGATTCATGGGGCTGATGTAAAATTAGGCGACATTTGTAGCCATTTAGGAAGAGACTGGCCTTTGCTTGCAAAAGAATTGGGTGTTTCCCAAGCCGATATCGAGCTTGTTAAAACAGAATTTTTGTTAAATGACAGTGTAACGCAGAGCATGGTAATGTTACAGCTATGGCTAGAACATGGAGGCGTATTGACGGGCAATGTACTAGCTGAAGCCCTCTACAAAATCGGCCGCTCAGATATTGTGGAGAAAAGGTTTAAAAATTCAGAGCTTGGCACTCTTAAACCGGAAAAAGTTTTGCCGACTGCCAGAATTGAAAAAAATGGCGAATATGAACAGTAATTTACAAAGTCTACAGGTCCTTAGCATGATATTTCTAAAAACGCAGACGGTAAGTTTAGTATTGAATGCAGATCGTAATAAATGATTAAAAAATATAAAATACATGTACTTCAACGCAGGTGTCACTAAAAGGAGTAAATTTATATATACTAATGCAATACTTAACATTTGAACGATACATGAGAAAGAGGAGGAACATATTATAATATTTGAAATCCAGGTAATTAAAGTGTATAACAACATGAAATCATTAAAATAATAATATTTTATTTCAGAGAAATGTCGATTTTCCTGAGTAATTGATCAGCGGTAAATAATTTACCTAAAGTCGATTCATTACATTTTTTAAAAATATAAAATTCTATTGACAATCAGAAATTTTATTCAATGTATTACTTTGCAATTTATAATATAACAATATTAACAGTGTTATAATTTAGAGTTAAAAATCGTACTAATTAAATAAATTGTTGAATCAATTATAGTTTTGAACTTCATTTAATTAAAGAGGATTAAAGTGGCTTGTATTTATAGTCAGATATAGCATCAGCAAAACTACTGATTTTTGAAGTTATCTGATGTGCACCTTTTCTGTTCCAGTTTTGTTGAAAGCATTTTAAGATCGTTGATGGTTCACTTAAAAAATGACTTTAAAATACACCACACTTTATTCATAGTTTTCGTTGTTCTCAATTAAAAAAGCTTCCGGCAAGGGGTGGATTTTAATAAGCTTAAAGGTCCCACGGTAGCGGTATAATTAAAAATAAAAGAAATAAATAAAATCGAAAACACAAAAGAATCTTTGAAAATATTTCCTTTTACTTTTTCGAATTCCCCTGATGGATCTAAATTTATGTTACGTACGCCATCTTATTGAGATCGTAAGACTTCAAAAATTCACACATCGAGCAGACAAGGATCTGAAACAGAGGAAGGGGTGCAGAGTGATAGTAACAAAGAAAATCCAGTTCGACAAATAACGAGCGTCAAATAGCTAGTCCAACAGGCACAATTGTTCACATGGAAATTCTACTTCGGTCATGGTGTTAGTCATCCATCGTATCCGCAATAAATCCGAAATGTGCAAACATCATCAAAAGACGGAGTCGGCAAATCATGCAGCGACGCGAACCTAAACTGGAAATGGAATTCAATAATTTAAGCCAATAGTAAACCGTGACAAACATGAACCCATGCATTTTGTTGTTATTTTTGTTAACCAACATAAAATAAAAACCAAACGTTCTTACTTATATATATAGAATAACTGCTTGATGGTACTTTTTTTTTTATCTGTATAACGTTTTTAATCTGTATTATATTGGAGGTATTATAATATGTAGACATGCTCATGATCCAGATCGTTGAGATCTTATCGCCCAGGATGGGTTTGAGGTATGTTTGACGGAACACCACAGTTCCCGAATTTTCTTTAATATCTTTTAATGTATATATATTCTCATACCCAGATCCTTTCTTTTTGCGCATAACATAGCCGTGTAATATACGAAATATTATTTTTAGCCTCTTCCATGCAATGCAATTTTACAGATTAAAATTAAAGTTAACTTTTCAGCGTAAAGTATCAGCATTGTTTTGTATGAACAAATGCAAGTGCCCTCAGTGCGGCGCTTGTAGTCTTGAATAGTTAGCAGTATTGTTGACGTGTGCACCGTTTCCCGGTGGTGAATTCGATACTGTCCGCTACAATAATTATTGTCTAGTAATGTTTCTTCAAAATCTTAATAGTTGTTTTTTGCCCATGTCAATTATGAACGCAAATACGATAGAATGAGAACATTTTATAGGGTGCTGTTGGTCAGAAATGATGACATAACTTTTAACAACCTTGGTAAAAGAGGGGGATCATATTGCGCGACTTGCGACGATCCAATTGGCACCCAAAACATTCACGATCGTTCCAATCAAGCGAAAGTTAGGCTTGTGGAGCAGGACTGTTTACTGGCGAATCATACAAATCTAATAACTTTTTAAGCACTTTTAATATTAATTCCATATGTTGGAGAATAAGAGGCTTACCATGATCCCACGACCCGAAAACGTCGTCGGTTCTAGTGCCTTTTCAGGACCAGGTCACTAACATACCGACGTAATATTTCAGATATCTGCAAGGGATGTCTTAGAAAAATATAGTTTGTTCCCACATAAAACAGCTGAATTGCATGATTTCTCATTTCAGCGTTTACTTTCATTAGTTTTCTGGTCTACAAGGTTGATCAGATTTAATCACGCTCCGTATTTTAATTGATGGAGCTTACGTGTAAACAAATGCAATTATATACTTTGTTGAAGCAAAAAGCAATAACAATTTTTTAACAAAAATGTTTACAAACTTCAGGCAGAGCTAATTTTTCCACAAAATAGAGTTTCAAAACAGAGGAATCTCTAAATTGTCGGCTATCCCAAAACTTTTCGAAAATGTTATCACTCCTCATTTGCAGCACCTTTGTAGATCAATGATATCACCGTGTCAACACGGTTTTATGAAACGCAGATCTACAACCACTAACCTCTTGGAGCTAACTTCTTTCGTAATACAGGGTTTCAAAAATAATCTTCAAACAGATGTCATCTACACTGATTTTAGTAAAGCATTTGACTCTGTTAAACATTACCTACTAATAAGAAAACTTGATCTTATAGGTTTCCCTGTTGATCTTCTAAATTGGATTTCAAGCTATCTGAGTGGCAGGACACAACAAGTCCTCTTTAAAAATTCTTTATCTTCTATTCTCCGAGTCACATCCGGTGTCCCACAAGGGAGCCATCTTGGTCCGCTTCTTTTTACCTTATTTATTAAGGACCTCCCCTTAATAATAAAACATTCGCGTGTACTTATGTACGCCGACGATGTTAAATTATGCCTCCAGTACAAGGACACTTCGTGCCATTTGGACTTACAATCCGATCTAGACCGATTTCAAATATGGTGCCGTGATAACATATTAGACTTAAATGGCTCCAAGTGTAAAGTTATGACCTTTTGTCGTCCCAACCCAATACTTACGACTTACACTTTAAGTGGGTGCTCTTTGGACAGAATAACACGAGTTGATGATCTTGGTGTTTTTCTGGACCCAAAACTAAAATTTTCTGACCATATTTCGTCTATTGTCAATAAGGCCAGGGGTGTGCTTGGTTTTATAAAAAGGTGGTCTAAGGAATTTGATGATCCTTACTTGACTAAAACCTTATTTATTTCGTTAGTCCGTCCGATTCTCGAGTACGGATCACCTGTTTGGAGTCCACAATACGCAGTCCACTCGGACCGCATTGAATCGGTCCAAAAAAACTTCTTACTTTTTGCCTTGCGGCGCCTAAATTGGGATGCAAACCGTATATTACCTCCTTATTCCAGTAGACTACTTTTAATTAATTTACCGTCCCTAGCTAACCGTAGAACTATGCTTGGAACAGTCTTTATTTGTAAGCTTATTCGTGGGGATGTTGAGAGTCCCGTCTTGATTAGTCGGCTTAACTTCTCGGTTCCAACTAGATTCACTAGAAACTATATACCCCTTATCTTAAATCATTGTAGATCTAATTAAGATCTAAGATCTTACAGAGTTTTATGTTCTGACTATAATAGACTTTATCCTATTATCTGTAATCTTGACTGCCGCTATTAAAGCAATCGATTTTATCTTTTCTATTACATAATTAGATCATACTAACACTAATATCTAACATAGTTATTTTACATTATATTCATTTCCTTGTTCCTGTTCTCTTTTTTATATCGCGTCTATATCTTCTCGCGAACCGAGCCGTACGATACACGGCAGCGACCCTCGGTCCCGTGCGAAAAAAAAAAAAGAAAAAAAAAAAGATATGGACCAGTTTTCCGGCCCTTATTATACCCGTTACTCTGTCTGTCCGTCCGTATGAACGAGATCTCAGGAACTATAAAAGTTAGAAGGTTAAGATTAATCATACAGATTCTATAGACATAGACGCAGCGCAAGTTTGTAGACCTATGTTGGCACGCCCTCTGTAATGACCACAAACCGCCCAAAACTGCCACGTCCACATTTTCGAGAAATGATTTAATTATTTTTGAATAAGTCAGTTGTTTTGTTAATTTCTATCGAAATATCGAAAACTTTTTGTCCATGCCCACTCTGACCCCTAAAAACCGCCAAAGTCTATTCTCCCTCACCTTGGGCCATTAAAAATAGTTTTTCCCAATTTCTACCGATATTCCTGAGAAATGTTGAAAATTCTCGGTCCAACTTGGACTAACTGAATAACGGACTGATAGTCGTGAAACTCGACCTTAGCGTTCTCTGTTTTAAAATTTATTTACTCGATCTTGTACAACAGCGGCACTCGGTAGGTTGACGAAAGGTGTGATACTCATTTTAACAATTAAAAAAAAACATGTTGTATTTTCTTTGTCAAGTCTTATAGTTATGCAAACAATGGTTTTTAATATCTTCAAATCACTCCTACTGGCTGAGTTACGTGTATCTGACAGTCGGAAAAAGACTTAAGAGTTATTTATTGTTGTTTTCTTCCATTTCGCATGGGTATCCTGACCTTTAATGCTTAATGCAGCTTTGGTGACCTTTTAAAATAATTTGAGTGAAGTTAATGTATATATATATTGACATTTGCGTGTGCAATATTTATGTTGTAAAATTTTGTTAACATTTTTTTTGCGCATTTATTTTGTAATAATTTTCTTTTTTTTTTAATTTGGCAATAACACGCACCCCTGCGTCGCCCTTCCTTTGGTTGTATGAGGATTGAATTTAAGAATTGTATCCATAATTCTGCCGTTCGTCGGTACATAAAAGGCTCATAGTTTCAATATGTTTTTATTATTATTCAGTATGTTTGCATTATTTCTATATTTCGAACATTATTCATTACCTATGTGTATTCATACTATTTTATTAAACTTATAGTTCTGATTACTATCATCTTAACCTTATATCTGTGTAGGTTTAGTATAAGATTGTTAACCCGTTCTACTATCTGAACCTCATCTTACACTAAGAATACATCAGTCGACCGATACATAATTATGAATATTGCAGTATTAAAAATGAAAATTAATTTTATATTTAATCATAGCTTCGAAAAAGCAAATATACTCATTTTTAACATTATGAAATGAATTTATATAGTATATTTTATGTATATACAAATACGTTTATATATTCGTTGTGGATCCACTAAATTGATTTGATGGGGTGCTATTATTACAGTGTATTTACTCGTGTTACATAATTGATTTTTACAAAAAGTATAGAAATTAAATAATGAGTAATTTATTAAACAACCAAATAAGGTTGCGATGTCGTTTGAATAAAAAACAATATTTTACAGAAACACAAACAATGGAAGCACGATAGAATCGCAAAATATTATTTTATCCACTAGAATGTAATAAAGCTTATGCTATTTATTTTTATACTAACATTACATTTTATATAACGATTTGCCTAAACCTAATGACTAAAGCAATTTTGTGTTCTGACAAATCTTCGAAGTAAACGTATAAAATTTGTGTTAAACAGTCTTTTAAATTGGCAATGGCCTTATACATCTTCTGATTACATATGATTTGTTCGTTTGTTTATGTTATCAGGACCACCGAACTATTGTAACGCAGATTCTTAATAAATTTATGTTATGTTTACGATGGATACATATATATGTGTACATAAATGTATGTACATGTATATGTATTTATATAATATATATATATACATATATATATATAATATATGATTATATAATTATATAATCATATAATATTATATACCTATGTGACTAGAGCCCTATATAAATCGTCAATTAGATTTATCACAGCAGTATATTTGTTGAATTTCCAAACTTGATGTAAATTTAAAGTCCAATTATCTTTATTAATTTCGTAACATTTTTTGATTTCATAATATAGGTTCATAAGACATTATAATTGATGGATTTGTATATCACCAAACTTATTTATTGGGACCATACAAATTCCGAGTTTGGTTATGAATCTTAAAAACAGTTGGAGATAAATGGCAAAAGGTAAATTTTTACTGCAACCAGAATGTTTTCAAAAAATGAAAGCACTACTCCCATTAATAGGTTTTTTGAAAGCATTTTATTCTACTTTATGAGATTGCGTATGAATTGCGTAATCATAATTATTTTTTATGACACACTCATTTCTTTCAAACTTTTTTTTTTCCTAATATCGTAGTACATTTTTTTAGTAATTATTACAACTTTTACAGTTTCGGGAGTGAATCCTTAATTAAGCATTATGTATGATTATGATTTTTTTTAAATTGCACAATTATCTATTTTTAAGTATAAATGTTTTTTATTAAAACAAAAAAATTGCAGCATGCGAAGTAAAGATTAAAATGTTGATCAAATAAAGTGCATGCATATGTGAGGTCAAAACTCAATTATGTTAAGAATATTTTAAAATTCGTAAAATATAAAATCTATTATAGACATTTTTCTTTGAGTATCCCCAAGATACCCGTTACTATGCTAGCTGTAGTGAGTACAAGAAATTTAAACATCTTTGTTGGCAAATAGATAAAATTAAACAAAAAGCTATTTCGCAAATCGATATAAATTTATATTAATATTAAGACAATTAAAAAATCAAATTATAGTATAAATTTTGGGCGTGACAGTTTTAGCGATATCGCCCACATATCGCTTAACCGATAGAAATTGGCCACACACACAAATAATAAAACAGAAGTGTGGTCGTGGTAGTTCAAGTCTGAGTCTGAGTGGACGTGACCACGCAGCGCAGGTGTCAGTAGAATCCTGCATATCTAACCTAGCTTTCTAGCCTTAATTGTTTCCGAGATCTCGACGCTCATACCGACAGACGGACATGGCCATGTCGACCGGCTATCGATCCTGATATTTTCTGGTTGGGAAACGCATACTTCTACCTTACATAATTTCTATCGATTGTGGTATACCCTTTTACCCTACAAGTAACTGGTATAAAAACAGAATTAGTTTACTAACTGCCACTATCCCTACGTTTAGGGATGATCTTATTTATCAACACAACACATTTTATCCAAGTTAAAAGTGATACAGTTTTCATAATATATAAGAAAACTTTTCAACTATATTTTAAGAAGTTTGAAAATAAAAAACTTCCAAAGAAACAATTAATTGAAAATTATCGTTGGCAATATAATCGAGTTTCACACCCATTAGACTTATGTTAAAAGCGAATGTTTCAAATCCCATCGAGCGGCGCCTAAATCTATCGCCTTTAAAATCCTTAAAATAGTGCCAAAAATACATTGGAACCGGTTAAAAATAATCCAAAAACTTTTTTAAAGTGCGGAATACGAACAGACTTGGATGGAGATCTTAATCATTGATGGGGACAATCTTTTCATTGAGTCAACCTCTACGAGAATGGGTGTAAGTATTCTTAAATAGTGTGAAACCCCTTGAGACATATTCTATAAAATAATATTTTCGGACCAGCTAAGCTATAGAAAACATATTACTTATTCGATATTTATTTTATATTTAAAATAGTAGTAAATATTCATTTTTAAGAAAAATACACGGCAGTAAATAATTCAGAGTCTCTTATTTTTAAAACAGGAAGAACATGGTTAACGTTTTTAAAACTTTTTTTTTTATAAATTCAGCAAATTAAATGTATAAAAATAAAATAGATGTATCATGTCCTATTTAAATATTTGTGAATTACAATATTCTAAAAATATTTACAAATGTTAAGGCTTAAGAAAAAGGAAAGAAAATAAAGAGAAATAAAAATACATTTTATGCACAATACTTTTATAGGGTTTCCTTTTTAAAAATATTACTTTATTTGTGTTATTAAATATTAAATATTAAATAAATATATATATATATATATATATATATATATATATATATATATTCGCAACAACATTTGGCAATACTGTAAATATTTTACTTAAAATAAGGTTTTTAAAATCCTTAGTTCTGCTCGCATTTATGTCTTTACTTTAGCACGGTCAAACAAGTTAAGATTTTGTGTCTTCAACATTTAAAAGTTATAATACTCCTAATTTAAAGTACAAAATAAGAGATACGTTTTAAAGTTTGTTTACCATTTTACTATATTATAGTTACTATAGTAAAGTTGATTTCCTCCAATACTAGATACACGTCAATCAGCCCAGAGTGACAGGATGATATTTTAAAATTTTATTGGCATTACGATTTAATTTCAATTTCAAGCAAGACAAATAATAAAATAAAAAATTAGTTAAATGTGGGAGGATCAGTTTTCGTTGGTTTATGGGTTTTAGCTCAGGTGCTACTATAATCTGCATGTCTACTCTACGAGTAGCGGTATAATAATTTAGAGCCTGTAGGTTTGGCCTCATTATACTTTACTTAATATGTTCTTGTGAAATATGTTTTAAATACGATGGATTACATAGGGCTCTAGTGTTATAGGATCTACAGGATTGTCGTTCCGGAAAATCAGGATATGTATATTAAGTACCGGTGTACATATATAAACTAATATAAGTGATTTAAAGTTTTCAGATAATTAAACCTAAAACATTTCGAACAAACACATTAAAAACAAATATTATAGTGAAATGTTAAACCGTGTACGACAAGCCCTATATTGAAGTTTAAAATACATTTGTACATTAAATAATTAAGTGTTTAATAACTGATTGGAGACTAGTATAAAACTGCATTTAATTATATGGATGCTCAGACCAAACTTACTCTTTAAATATGAACTACTTCTTAATACTAGAATATTATCTCTTAGTTTGTAGATGTGGATTTTACGGTTTACATGGAATAAAGGCTATCAGGTCTTATGGTCAATAAATTCGTAAAGATTATCAGTACGTTCTATGTAAGAAAATACATATTTACATTTAGCTTGTAATATATATTGTACACATATATTATTTTACATTTAATTCAAAATAATAAAATATATATTTATAACATTTCGGTAATTATTCAATGATGAATTCAAAATAAATTATAAGTGATTTTTCTTGTATGTATGTAATAATGAAAGTATGCTTATGAAACCTAACTAAAGAAAATAGTATCGAACTTATTACGTTAAAAATAATATTTTCCATATTTCGTTTGGCATAGTTATATTCTATAACCATGAAAAGATTATGAAATTACGTTAAATGTTCAGGGCTATTCGGAAATATTTTAAGGTATATTGGTTTAGCCAGACTGCTAGTAGTCTTAGTTTTAGATGTAAAATTTATGCATCCCTTTTAAATTAGATGAACAAGACCAGAATGGAACCGACTTCTTCGGCATACAATATGATGACCCGTTTCCTTAAATCATACACCTTGAAATATTACATTTTAACAAGGTTAAATTTAACGTTTTAAAGCGAATGGGAACATGCCCGGGGACATCCTACCGCCTTCTGTCATAACGCACACGCACTCTTTAGATAGAGTATCCTGTCTGTAATCGTTATATCCCCGGAAATAACAATGTAATTTTTGTTCAGCTTAATTAATTGCTCATTTTCCTAGCATTCTATACATAATATAAATGTTTCAGGATATTGAAATATTAAAATATATTTGACAAATTGTATTTAAGTCTTGAATCTAGACTTTCTTCAGGCGGGATGGTGTGACGTTATGATTATGACGTTGAAAAGTTCTTTGATGAAACACTCAACCAACCACACACGAACAAGTTTAGGATACAAGAGCCTAAGTGATTCGACAATCGTCGTAGTCCATGTTTTTTGTTCTTCTAGCTTTAGTGCAGAAACCATTCAACTAATTATACTCACAACAAATATGACCAAATACATATGTGCCGGCGAGGCATTAATTAATGGATTTTGGCAAGTGTCCAATTTTAAAATAAAATACATAATTTGGTAGGTTAAAGCTAAATAAGAAGAAAACTATACAAAATGGTTTCATTGATATATAGAGTCTAATGAAATATATGTTTATGTAACTAAGTTTTAGTGTGTATTGTCTGTTTATTCTATTTGGCACGGCCTAGCCTGAGATTTGACTCGTGTTTCTTTATAGAAATCCTTAAGGTTGGCCTCAGTTGGAGTCGTTCCAAAAGATTTTTGTGCACCAATTCTATGTTTATTTTTATTAAAAAAACAAAATCGAAATATTGCGATGTGAGTCGTGGCACTAGTTTTGATGGCCTGTTGTTTCATAAGATGGCTTTGGACTGGCGAGAATAATAATTATTGCACGTATGTTTTTATTTTAATTACTTTCTCACACATAAACATTAAAATTTTAATTAATCAATTCTACAAATCCCTGGCGATCAGTTATGAAACGCTAATAACGCCGTTATCGGAAGATCCAGCGTTTGGAGGATTGCTAGATACAATAGCTTGCGAATCAGATTCTTTATGGCATTCATTGCTATTTACAGAATGATTACTTACGGACAGCATCGCCTGCTCACTTCTATTGGCTTTTTCCGTACGACTATTTAATTGGTGATGAAGTTGGCTTAAGTTGCTATTTAAAAGCGAGTGATTAGCATGATAGCCGTTCACTGCTACGTGTTGAATAATGGATGAAGCGGCATGGGCAACTATAGTCTTTGACTCACTAGCTTCAATCAAGTCAACATTTTTATAATCACGTCTTTTAGTCAGCTGATTGATGCTAAGGGGATTATTAATATCTCGTGGGTTAGCACCAATAGGATTTCGGGATGTGTTTGGCATTGAAGAAATATTTAAACTACAATTACCAATTGACGGCAATGAAAAGATAAGATTATTGGAAACTGTGGGATGAGGCTTAAAAAATGGTTCAGATTTACTAGTGCTCGTGCTAACTACTGGAGGACTTAGCCCCATACCCAAGTGACTGAACCGATTTCCAAGCATCATGGCTCGTTCCTGAGATGAACCTAGACACGGACCGGTCATACATGTAACTGGCGAAACTGTACTTGACGTATTTGGGGTTGTACTTATGCTACTGGTTGAACCGCTGCTCGATCCCGAGGTTGACACCAATGTTGGCCGTTGCTGTACTGTCGACTGGTCTGCGCCGACAATTAAAACCGCATTAGAAGAAGCAGGAAATATAACATTGGTTGCTGAATTTGCATTCATGTTAAGTGGGCTTGCCAAGCTCATTGTTGTCGATGGGCTTTGTAAACTGGACAATCCACTAAGACAGCCTGGGCTTGGCATAGATTGATTAAGGGATTCCGAGTCCTCATCTTCTATTTTATTGGTTTCGTCGGCGCTTCCACAACTTCCGCCAAGTTTATCATCATCGTAGTCATCTTCGTCGTCATCACTTAGCTGACTTCCGTGTTCATCAAAACAACTGCCATCCTCGGCAGGCCCATTGCCGTTCAGGGCTTCCATATAACGAATACATTTCTTTTTGCGCCTATGTAAAAAAGAAAAACACATAATTATGAGTTAAATCTAAAAATTATATTTATATATAAACAACAAAGTGTGCCAAGTATTTGCATTCCATAAGATACAAAAACAAATATTTTAAAATTCATGCAGCAAGGATCTCAGTCCTAAGAGTTTCAGAACAGGTCAACAATTTTGTCGTACAAACAGCATGCCTATATGGTTTCGATTCCATTGCAAATTTCTCTTCATTATTACCGCCTCGTGAGTCAGTGAGTTCCTTTGTTGACACTTTGCCACGACACATACACCCTAAAAATCGTGTGGAGACGGCTCGATTCTCGTTCGATTTTAAATTACTTAGTACTAATTAGACGAGAAAAAAGTTTTGGGAAAAAGAGGATAGTTAAGGTGTAAGAAACGCATATAAAATTTGGAGTTTCCAAAAATTTTAAAATATAATATAATATAATATTATACTTATGAGCATATAGTCCGCTCCGATAAATATGTATTTAAATATGAATATATGCATATTTGACATCAAACTATAAAATAACCATAATAGCAGTATTCATATTAAACTGTACGTGTGTCAAAAATGATGCATACAACTTTTTTTAAAGTCTACGCTGCGCAACTTGGTTTTGACTTCAAAAAAGTATCCAATCTGACTGTTAATTGATATGTTTTAATTAATTAATGTAACCGACTGTAGGTGGCATTTGTGTGGAAAAAGAAACGGTGTGTTAAAAGTTGACTCATTCGTCTACAGTGCTTTTTTTACACTTGTTTGTAATCCATTACTTATGACTAAGCAATAGAATTCAATAATTGTCTGTAAAACAGATAGTTATACACCAATCGAAAGGTAGACAACAACTTATAAGGCAGATATGTCTTATATGGTGAAAGAGTAAACACGGAAAATTTTAAAATAACAAATTTAAAAAATTGGTGCTGGTGGAGCCGGTAGAGAGTAACTTCACCCACAACAAATAATTAATTATTGTTAAAAGATATATCAAAAACAAAGTTTTGGAAAATTAATATGAACAGTTTTTTTCACAGTTTTTTTTACAATTTCCATAAACTATGAAAAAATGCATTTACAATCCTTTCTATGCTTTAGAAAAGTAATTTGTTTAAATTCCACTGACCAACGAGGAAATTTAATATTGTCGGGATATATTACCATTTACATTTTTTATACATTACATAATTTCTTAAGCAAACGAAAATCAATAAACGAATCATCAGTAATAATATCACTGTGAATTCTTTTCTATTTCATTAAAATTCCTATGGTAGCATTATGATATAGTCTTCCAATTCCCTAAACCCCAGTTAGGTCGTGACGACTATCAATAAAACTGAGGGACTAGTAGTGCGGGACGGATGGATGGACTGTCGGACCGGCTATATCAACACGGCTGCTGATACTAATCGAAAAATTCCATTATTGCAATCTTTTGAATACCACCCGTAGAGGTGTACAAAATAGAAGACAAAATTGTATAGAAAATTAAAAAAATACATAAGAAAAGGTAAACGTAAACAAGTAATATTTTTTAAATTTAAACTATGCTAATTATTTATTGTTTAATGGAATTCAATTTAAACGAACAATTTTTAAACAAAGCATATTTTTAAACTGAAACAAAGTCGAAAGCAATTTTCCTCTCGCATTAGCTTGCCAATGTGAGTAATAAAGATATATCACGATGGTCGTGCTTGTAGGAAATAGCAGAGTATGGCAAAATGCATATTGAGAATTTACATTCTATTTTCAGTTTCAAGCTAATACGAATATGAAATTATTTATTTCTAAAATATGTTAAAAATCTGTTGTGATTAATGTTTAATGGAATAAAACATAACAAAAATATATACATTTCGTGCTTTAACTTTGTATGAGATGAATTATACCATATTTTTTTAGGTTTGAGTCGACAATTTAAGCAGTTTATCTTTAATGGCAATTAAATATTAAAATTGTTACAACATTAGGAAATAGGAGGTTATTGCACTAAGAAAAGCAAAAAAGTGCATCACCAAAAACAATACAAGTAAACTTAATACAAATAACGGAGCAAATAAAGGAAATATTCTATGATTTTGTATATTTCACACATCAAATAGAACAAATAACAATGTAGTCCTTTTTAAAAACGTATATCAGGGTTTAACAAAACTTATCTTACTTAAAGATCGAAAAAGTTAAACATTTTAAAAAATGTAATAAATAAATAATTTTGACAACAGTAAATCTAGTCACTATGTTTCAATATTTGTGCCTCTGCTATGTCGGTTGGAACACAGAAAAGTTTTTAAATTTTTCTAGGTTGTTATAAATAACGACACTTAAATGAACGGACAACCAGAAAAGCTCCGCTAGAGTTACTCGATAACATTTTTTAATCTGTTTCAGTACAATACGTTGATTAAGAGTACTGAATATACAAATATATTATATTTAATGAAAATGTATTGCATTTAAAATTCTACCTATATCCTTAAATTACTTTTATAAGAAAACTGGAATGGGATTTTAGGAACCACACAACATTTACATTAACTAGCTTTAATAGGTTATCAGAAAACAAAAGTAAATTATTTTCATATTTCAATATATGGAATGAAATTGGGTATTTTCATTGCCGATCTTTAATTTAAATCAGAAAAAATAACCATGCAATAGGTAAATGTATATAGGTCTTTATATACACAAAGAGGAGCTATTTTGTAAACCCTGATATGCATTTATATTAATTGTTTGATTTGTTATTTACGGGCTTGGATGTTGAAGCAATTTTAAGATGTAAAAACTGGTCATCATTGCTTTAGTTTATTGTTTCCTGGGGCTTCAGATGTTATTGTTCCTTTGCTGCACTCTTTTATTTGGATCTATAGATTTACATATGTCGGTGGTGCCTGCGGGGACAATTGCTGTGAACATGCGCTTGCTGCACCACCACCTCCTCCAGCTGTAACTGTTATTCCATTTAAAGATGCTACTGCGTTTCCATTATTGGTAGCCATCAATTGTACATGTGTATGAGAAGACGAGGTGGATGATGATGAGGAGGACGATGATGACGAGTTGGGCAACATTACCGTACCCCCACTTACAATAGGTGCCAGCATGCCAACACCAATGCTGTTGACTGCTGCATTACTGGTGATGCCAACGCTGCTGCCATTGTTGCTTACGGATGAAATGACACCCAAATTGGGACTTAAATATTGGTCAGGTAAGAGTCAATAAAAAGTCAAAAACAATGTGATTAACCGTCATTATTAAAATGGGGAAATATGTAATTAATGAATTTAATATTTTATATTAATATACGATGTATTTAGGTAATACATAAATTATTTTACTCAACAAAATACACCTTTATTTTTAACGCTCCCGCCAGTGAATTATAAAAACACAAAAAAAAAAAATCAACATATATTAATGAGCTAACTTTGCTCTATGCGTCTACTATACGATGGAGTGATATGTTTATCTGCTTTCCGATTAGTGAAGTATAAAATGAAACTGTTCAATAATTTATCCAAATCTGCAAAAAAAAAATGTTCTCTGTTTGACAATTATATTTGCTGTAAACATACACTTTTCATTGGGACCATTAGCTACGCACAAACCCATTATAAAGTTCCACGTTCCCGTTCTCTAACACTGGAATTAAAAATACCCAAATCCTAAATAAAAGATCATATCTGGTATTTTGTATTCATGTACTGAAAAGGCATATTTTCTTATAATCCATTCACGCGGCTTGCTTTGATTAAATAAAATAAATAAAATACATTTTGGCTTGATTAACAAGGTAATTATACCCGTTACTCGTAGAGTAAAAGAGTATACTAGATTCGTTGAAAAGTAGGTAACAGGCAGAAGGAAGCGTTTCCGACTATATAAAGTGTATATATTCTTGACGTCTTCGTCTGTACATATGAACGTCGAGATCTCAGGAACTATAAAAGCTAAAGGGTTGAGACTCAGAAACAAAGACGCTGCGCAAGTTTGTAGACACGCCCACTCTAACGCCCACAAACCGCACAAAACTATCACGGTCTATATTTTTTTCGCATTTTTATTAGTCTTATATATTTCCATAGATTTGCCAAAAAAACCTTTTGCCACGCCCGCTCTAACGCCCTAAAACTGCCCATCTCTTTTGCAAAATGTTTTGATATTTTTTCATAATTTTATTAGACTTGTAAACGCCCACTGTACAAACCGGTCACGCCCACACTTTTGAACATTCTTTTAATTGTTTCCTCATTTTATTCCCCACTATCTATCGGTACCCAGAAAACTGATGAAATTTCGGGTTCGCACTAGGTAATTAACGGGTGTTTAATTGTCGGGGAACTCGACTATAGCATTTTCTCTTGTTTTTACGGTAAATTCCGTAAACTTTGATATTTGTAAAAAAGACACTAGAATAACAAGATGCGTAACGTCAAAAGATTTTTGTTCAAGAGCGAGAGAGTGAAGAGCGCTAGAGCGAACAGCTCTTTTCTACGCATACAGTGATAGCAGACAACTGTATGGTGCGCACGTATGCTCATGCATTGTAAATTTGACAAAATATGCGCTTCACCTTAGAAGTTCTTAGACTTTAAATCTATATTATTTTTGATCAATTGGCACAATGTAAACAAATTCTTGTTTTGCATTGCCTTAACATTATTATTATTTAAATATAGCTTAGAAATAGTAATAGCCGAATATATGTACATAATATACCAAAATAAATTTCACAAATGACTATATTAGAATATTTGTCATTAGAGTATTCGGCTTGCGACGTGTGAAAAATTAATAAGGCAATGATTGTGGCGCTTCGTGCCTTAAGATATGACTTTTGCAATAAACAGTTTTCATATTTTTATTTATTTTATAAATTTTTATTTTCCATTACGTATTTATGTTTTAAATTACAGTAGTTATAATAATTTCCTTTGCATTTGCTTTAATTATTTAGTATATTTCTTAAGTGATTTGACTTAATAATAATATATGTAAATGGTCCAGTTTTATTATTTAACATTCAAGTTAGATTCATTTGAATTATTTTGTTATATTCCAATTTGATATTTTTAAAAAGTGCTCAATTTTCGGTGGGAAGAAAAGCGCTCCAACTTTTTGGTTTTCTTTTAATTTCCCTTAATCCGTTTGCTTAAAGTTGACTATACGCAGAGCTCCTCGATTTTTTCAAATTGTCGCTATATAACCGAGATTATATTCAATTTAAGTCGTTTTGTTGCAATACTAAAGTAGTGAAAAATTAACTCGAAGGTCATATAAATATAGGACCCCATTACAATTGTAATGGCCTTACCGTGGTGTTCCCTGGGTACCGATTATTACATATATTACATAATTAGTTATGTAATTATGTAACATAAATATAAATATGTAAACGGTAGCTAATTCGAGTGGCAATTTTAACAAACGAATTTGAAAAACTTTAAAATTATAATCGTGATATAATAGTGAATTATAGGGCTTGAATTTTAATTATTATTTTAGTTTATCATATTGCTACGAAATTTGCCAAAACTCCAAACATGTAAATTCGTTTCTTCGATCAGAATTGATTTCGGCCCTAAAATCGTCTTCTAGCACAAGTACGCACACATATTTTTTTATTATTTATTCGTCTTTTGTTTTTACTCACACAAACAAGCAAATTCCATTTTTAGATTTCTGACACTCTCAGCATAAGCGAGCGGACAGAGAGCAATTTTGGCCGTCACCAAAAAAGTGGCTGCATAGTGCCAAACCAATGTATGGCCGTTACGCATCTTGTTATTCTAGTGTCTTTGGTTATAAGCACATGCCATTGTAATAACTTTTCTAGTGCCACGAAAATAAAGCTAAAAACAATGTCATAAAAATGACTAAAATAAAACTATACTTATAATATTTACAACTAGATTTAATGTGCCTCCCACATTTTTAAAACGCATAACTAATATTTAAGAAAAGTAAAAACTAAATAATAAATAAACATGAGTTTTTCGGTCTTATAAGTTAATAAATCGTAAATAAGTTGCATATCGTGCAGTTAATAATTGTAGTCCTTTTTAAGACTTAATCATTGTATTGTAAATGTAATGGGGTATTTCTGAGATTTTGGGTCAGTGTTTTTTAATGTGGATTTCATTATAGGTCTAACAGGTGCAAAATTAATATTTTTATTAGAGTATCTATCAGTTAATATCAACAAAATTCACGCAAGACATAAAAAATCGCAGTATTACGGTAATTGTTGTTTTAAAAGTGGGGGGATATCTTAGTTTTAAATAATATGGTTCGGCACATTCTTAGAAGGTATTGTAGTTCTATGTTTAAATGAATGTAAAGTAATATGAAAGTTTAATAATGAATGAATGAATATACGTGAAAAGCCAACTACTTATAATTTGTTTACTAATTTTTTTTTTTTAGTATTATTTTAAAGTATCAATTTATGTGCTATTAAAATAAAAAATGAAGCTTTATTTAAAACAACAATTCATTACTAATGTATTAATATATAGTAATTTTTCCATTGTTCATATGAAAGCTTTTAACTTTATATAGTCGTTCGATTATGATGAAATCATGAGTAGAAACAGGCGGACGGCCAGAAAGTAACGGATATATCGATTTGTTCATACTGCTCAAAAATACATACATCATATGGTCACAAATGTCTCTCTCACTGCATATATATTTTTATCTTACAAAAATATATTAAAAAATGTTAAACATACTACGGATTGTGGGCAAAACCAAAATATTGGCATACCCAAACAAACATAGGTTACACATATTGTCTTTCCACCGTTTTAGTCGACTTAGACAACAGTTTTTGTAGTTTAGATTGCATAAGAAAATGTAAATTGATAAATGCATGACAAAAAATAAAATAAAAAAAATAGTGAGAGGCCTGGCCAAAAAGTTCCATGTGACCGTGCGAATAATTATGGACATGTACAATAATATATTGTCGCTAGTAATCCTAATAAAAAACAACCAAAATAGTTCAGAGCGTTTTTTTAATATTGTTTTCAATTTTTATATTGAAGCAACTTTTTAGTGAAAGACCATCTCAGCCCGTTATGCTGTGTTATTTGAAAATGATCATCGAGCTGCCCCACATTCTAAAGCTCACTACATACCCCAGCTTTTGAATTCCATCACCAAACATGGTTTCTTCCGATGGAAAAGATCGATCTTCATAATGATTCCAAAGACTGGTAAGGACCACACAGTTTCTTCATCTTTCAGACCAATAGGTCTACTCTTATGTTTTTAAAACTATTCGAAAAATACCTGCTAACCCGACTTAATCTACACCTGAGAGCCCACAACAAAATCACGGCACATCAATTTGGCTTTCACGAAAGCCACAGAACCATTGCGAAGGTCAATTGAATAACAACTGAAATAAGAACTGACGTATCCCAAGCATTCGACAGTCTGACTCGACGACCTAATGCTTAAAGTAAAAACTCACAAACTTCTTAAGTCATATAGTAATTTTTCAGTGCGGTGCATCATTTCCACATTCACTGATCATATAATTGAGGCTACACTCCCCAAAGGCAGCGTTCTTGGTCCTACTTTATACCTCATCTATACAGCAACGTCGCCTGACAGTATCCACATTTGCCGAGGATATAGCTATCCTTAGCCGTTTAAGGTTCCCAATACAAGCTACAGCACAGCTGGCTCTCTAACGTGACATTTATCTTTGTTTTGTGCTGGCTCTAGAACTGGCTCCAGCTCTCGGAACTTTTGTTCAAGTGCCAGAAAGCGGAGAGCTCTACAGCCAGCAGCTTTTTTCTACCCATAAAGTGACAGTTTACGAGTTCTTAAACTTTAAATCTATATTATTTTTGATCATGTAAAAAATTCTTGATTTGCATTGCCTTAACGTTATAATTATTTAAATAAAGCATAGAAATAGTAATAGCCGAATTCATGTACATCACATAAAAAAATGTTAGAAATTGCTATATTAGAATAATTGTCATTAAAGTATCTATTAGTATAGTATCTATTCGCAAGTCTCTGTCCGCACGTCGTGCTTCAAGAAATAAATTTTGAAATTTTGCATTAAACTGGGCGCATATTTATATCCGTTTCTCATAAAGTAAAAGGGTATACTAGATTCGTTGAAAAGTATGTAAGAGGAATTATGAACCGTTTCCGACCATATAAAGTATATATATTCTTGATCAGGATCAATAGCCGAGTCGAGGCCATGTCCAAACGGCTTGGAAAAATTTCCGTCCGTATGAACGTCGAGATCTCTGGAACTATAAAAGCTAGAAGGTTGAAATTGAGCATACAGATTCTAGAGACCCATGTTACCACACCAACTCGAACGCCCACAAACCGGTCAAAAACGACAAGCCCACACATTTAAAACATTTTTTGATATTCGGCCACGGCCCACCTTACACCTACAAAACGCCCGAAACCGTCCCTCCCACACTTTTGCAATTTTTTAAAATTTGTTTTTCATTTTATTTTCCAATATCTATCTATGTCCCAGAGAAATTATGCAATTTCAAACTCTCATTTTTACTAGCTGAGTAACGGGGAACTCGACTATAGAATTCTCTCTTGTTAAACCACTAAATCTATTGCATTATAAATAAAACATTTTCATAGCCTTCCTGACTATATATTGACTTATTCTGAAGTCTGCAGCGTAATAGAGAAAACCTTTGCGACCATATAAAATTTATATATTCTTGATCAGTATCAACAGCCGAGTTGAGTGTACATATACATTCTGCGATCAAATACGCAATTGCTCGTAAACCCTTTTTTGATTTTTTGGTTCAAATTTATGTTCCAACCGTTTTTTTTTTCGTGTCCATGTAAAGTTGTTATTGGATCGTCACATAAGAAATTAATTTGTCTAAATTTATTTATAAATTGATGAAAAGTTTTGCGAAATTTGTTTAGATAGTTGAAGAAACCCCCGTTCGTGTTATCGAATATGTTAGTGTATTTTACGATAGATAACGAACTAGGGTTTCTTATACCCTTAACCCTTCTTCATCAATCATAGCTCAGAAAACTATAATGTTTAAATAATTAATTTAAATAAACCGAAAAAATGCCTTATAAATATAGTTCTCACTAGTTACAGAGTAGCCATGTTTTAGGGCCACGCGGATTTTTAAAATGTTTTTATGAAAAGAGTGAAAATTAAAATAAAATTTTTTTGTCAATTAATTTGGAATTTCTTGCGTGAATATTGTAAATCCATTTGCAATAAAATGTAAAGCATTGTAAACAAAAATAGGGGTAAAACATACCTGCACGGTTTGCACCACTGACTCTGTTGATCTAGTCCAAAACGGGCGCGGCATTTTTTCATATTATTACCTAAGGAAAAAGAGGCAATTATAATAAGCAAACTTAATAAAATATGTATTAGTGAAAACATTGTTAATGGTTTGTTAGTTAGATATACATATGTTAAAAGAAAGGTAATGGGAATATACATGTTTACAGAATAAATAAAAAAAATATCTATGGCGATATTTTTAAAAACAACATATAGTAGACTCTCTCAAATTTACAATACCCGCACTGCACTTTACTTTAAAAAGTAACCCCTACAAGTTTTTATTTGTATTTTTTCAACAAATATTGATTATTAAAGGTATGCGTTGCAAAATTAAATAAAAAAACAAGTATCCTTAGAATAAGCATGTTAACTTCTTAGATCCTGTAAAATTTTTCGGATCGACGGACAGACAAGAAAACGGACAGTCGTTAAGACCCATCTAGATCATATATATATACGGTTGGAAGGACCTTTTCCAAACATTTGAAAGAATACCTACCTAAGAATACTAGTGACGGGTATATAAAATTATTTGACTGTTCTTATTAAAATAACGTATCATAATTTCATGCAAATACTTATATACTACTTCGAAATATGTTAATTTTAATGAACAGATTTTTACTTGAATACTTTCATGCAATTGACTTAATTTGGACAAAAAGTTTTCATTTTTCCATGCCATTTAAATTTTGTCAATGAATGTTATAATATTGAAAAATTTATTAGATCTATATTTATTTTTAATAAATTTTTGTTGTTTATGTTTATGGCTTGCCAATCGCTTTAACCCAATCAATTTTCACAATTTTATTCCGATCTGAATGGCTTATGTATCAGTAAATTATATGTTTATTTATGAATATATATATATATATATATATATGAATCTGTATGATACATGAATATGAATATATATATAAAAATATAATAAATATAGATACTAGTAAAAACATATATATAAAATATATATATATATATATTACCATTATAATTATTTTATTATTATTTTTATATAATTAATTATATATTATATATATTATGTATATTGTATATGTATTTATATATATATATTTGTATATATATTTATATATATTTGTATATATATTTAATATATATTTATATATATTTTTATATATATTTATATATATATTTTTATATATATTTATATATATATTTATATATATATTTATATATATATTCATATATATATTTATATATATATTCATATATATATTTATATATATATTCATATATATATTTATATATATATTCATATATATATTTATTTTTTATGCAATTGTTGCTGTAAATATTTAAAAAGCTTTAAATGTATTAACGAAATTTATTAATTTTCTTATATTTGACCTTAATTTATATTTAATTGATCATTTCTGGCTGCATTTAAACTGATTTAAGTTCTTAGCTTAGTTTAAGAGAATGTATCTAACCTCCATCATTGGTATCTTGCTTCCGCTTCCGTTTTTTGCCACGAGAGGCATTTGTACGAGAGCTCCAATCAGGATACATTTGCATGTGCAGTTGTCGCTCCCTTCGCGCCAACTCGTAATACTTCGCCTGCTCCTCACGCCCCAAGGCATGCCACTGGGAGTGGGATAAACGCGATGTATCGCGAAAAATAGTATATAATAACAGTATTCAAGTATACATATATATATTTAACCACGAATTTAAGCACCATCTATCTGTGATGCGAAAAACGGAATAGTAGAACTTGAGTATCCCAAAAAAATATGCTTTTTTCCAGAATATGTATTATAAAAGAAATAAGTTATAATATAGAAAAAAAAATAAGCACATAGTTGCCTGTGTTGCCTATTTTTGATCCCACAATTTTTTTAAATAAAATAAATTTTGTTTCGCTATTACTGTTACCAAAGCCCACTGTAGTCAAACCCATTTTTTTCGACATCTTTCCTTTGTAAACATTAAAAGTTCGATAAAATCAAAAACGATGTTATGCAGACATCTTGTACACAAGTAAATAATCGCAGCAATAGTCTTTCAACGGCCCATCCTTTCAGTAAGATCAACCGTACATTTTTAGACCGGTTTCTTGACAATCTACTCCTCTGTACTCTCCAACAACGAAATTACTATTTATTTTTCATTAATTGGCCTTTTAATTTGTAATTTTCTGACTGTTTGTATGACAGCTATAATTATATTGTCAAGAACTGGTGTGAACAATATAAGAGAATTTAGGATCAAGAGCTATAAATGTACTTTTTTCCGCTTATTATTGATTACTTCAATTATAGCTTTGATATTGTCGCCCGAGCTTATACTACTAATCAATAATTATATTCTGCGTTGCGCACTTCTGACAGAAATCTGCAAGGGTACAAAAAAGGGTCCCAGTTTCTGGGTAATCTGCTCTAGTTTGCTATGTTTCCCGGTCATAACAATCATCCAAACATTGACACATCAACTCGCAATCTACATTTTAAATACTTCCTCCAAAAAGCACCGAAGTTGCTTGCCCAAATCTAGAATATAAAGAAGTCCACGAGCCTAATAAAAGACAACAATCTTTTATAGACCGCTCTATAAGTATTCCAGATCGTAAAAACTAGACCGCTCTATAAGTATTCCAGATCGTAAAAACTTTTCGTTCACTTGTCACCCTACAATTTGTATATTTTATCAACCAAAACCATATGCAAGTCTTAACTAAAAGCCCTCAATATAACTGCGATAATATCCTGACATTCCTCGAAAACTCACACAATATACAAAGTGAAATAAAAACAAGCCTAATATAGATTTATGTTTGATTGCACGTTTCGTTTGCTTTATATGAAAAAGTTTGGACGTTACGTTTGCTTTATATACAAAATTATTAAAATATATATTACTTTTATTTGAACAAGTTTACTGTGTCATTTGCTTCTTTTGTCTACAGTTTCTCTTGCATCACCCCTCCACAACACCAATGCTAACTTAGATGGATAGTTCCAAGTGATGTGTTCGTTTAAATCGCTGTCAGCAATTGGACGATCTTACAATATGTGAAAAGCTTGGACTGATCGATCTTTAATACGGTTTCGGGCGCATGCTTTCGCCAATTCTATTTTAGATGCCACATAGCTTAGAAAGATAATTAACAATTGATTGCTTTAAAATTCAGCAACAAATTGGTCTAAATAAATATGAAAATATTAAGTTTAAATACATGTTTGTCTTGGTTTTTAGTTAAAAAATTACATCATTATACAGCCAATCGATCGTAGTTTGCTATTTAAAAAATATTAATAAGAAATATTTATAAAAATTACAATCTTAAAAAAAAAGGAAAAAAATAATATATTGAATTACACTAATCTGAGCTTCTGGGGACCATTTATTTATTTTATTTCTAAAGAAAGTAACTAAGACTTGAAATAAAAAATTAAAACCAAAGTTAAAACTCTTTTTACTTTGGTTATATGTAATGAATTTTTCAAATAAACACTATCCATTAGTTAATTTGTTGATTGTGTTTGTGGTTTGTGTCCTTATATATATATATTGTCATACTAAAAACCTAATCTTGATCGATTAATATTATCATCCCTTCAGCCAACACTCAATTTAAACATTTAAACAAAAATAAAATATTAGTTTAATAAGCGATGCGTAAAAACATTGTTTAGCAATGTAAGAAAGCTCACACTGAAGAAACTTCCGATATTTTTATTGCGTCAAAACTTAACTAAATGTTTAACTAAGTTTAAATCAAATTGATGAAATGCCGATATATATGAATTTTAAGATTACAAGCTATTTTACAGTGACTAACTATGATTAAACACAACGAAGTTATCTTTAATTCTACAAATTAAAGTTTATAACTTCAAAGTGAGGAACTATTTGTGTACTCTTTTTAGTTGTGAACCATACAATATTTTATTGTTTTATGTATGTACACAAATTACAAATACGTATTTTTAATTTACTGTTGTTTCTAGTTTTAATAGGTTAGTTGTTTATGTTAGATGTGTGCTATACGTTTTGTATGTTAGTGATTAAATGAAATAATATAAAAGTGAAATGCAATAAAAAGAAGAGAAGATTAATATTTTGAAAATTTTGTGCAGTACCTCCCGAATCCGTTGTCGATCTGTCTTTTTTTCGCTTTTTCTTTTTTGACACGTAACCATAGTTATCTCGTGCGCTCCACCCCGGATACAATTCCATATGCAATTGGCGCTCTTGTCGAGCTTTTTCGTAATATTTGCTTTGTTCTTCGCGGGAAAGTTCGTGCCACTACAAAAGTATTATTAATAAGTTAATCCATTAGAAGTACGATTGATATTTTGTATGCTTTTTCTAAGCATCGTATATTTCTACTCTGTTATGATTTTAATATATAATATTTATCGTCCTCTCGAAAAGGGTAATTTACAAGCCCCACAACTTTTCTAATCGGAAAGAATTGGAATCTCTAACCCAACAAATGCAAAATAAAAATTTTTCTAAATTTCTTACCCGTCTTCCTAAAATCTGATTAATCGCAGCCGATTCCTTTAGTGTGCATTCGGCAACAACCTTAGCACGCATTTCCTTCATATAGAGCATGAACGCATTTAGTGGTTTCTTAATATGGGGTTTTTTTTTATCATTTGTTGCCTCCTTGGATTCATTTGATTGCACATTTGATGGGTGTTTTGCTTCCAGGTTCCTAAAAGATAATACCAAATGATGATTGTATTCATTATTCCCTGTGTTATAAAACTAAACAATTCGTTTTCAATCAATTTTGTATTTTTAAATTGCGTTGCTTGGTAGTTAATAACACATGGTCTACTTTAGTCTGTTAAACATGGTATTAATCTTTTATTTTTTACAAAAATGTATAAGTTATAAGTTACTAAATCTTTACATGCTTTTAACCACCCACGATAACTCAACACTCATTTTAAATACATTGTTTACAATTGATTTTGCAAAAACTACGCTGACACTTATTTCCAAGAATGCTGAGAAGACGTGCGTACACTTGTGGAAATATACAATCTTCGTTTAGTAGTTTAGCTCACATAAACGGTAAAGCATCGCTTTCTAACAATGGTTTGGAAAAACTTGCATATTCCATTATATAATGGCATTTTTTTAATGTACAGAATACAATCTGTTATTCGTAACTCAGCTAAAAAGTGCGAGGAAGGTTGAAGGTTACCCACTACTCCTACTTGGCGGTTAAATTTATTGCACTCAGTGATGATAAAAAAAATAAAACGGTTTCGGGCGTTGGAGTAAGCGACATTCGTGACAATAATACGTGATCCTGATACAAATATGCTCTTTACTGAATTTAGTAAGACCATTTATTTGCATGCTCGATAATATAGACGCTTATACGGAAAGAAAGACGGACAAACGGAAATGGTTATATAGATTTTAATTTAATCCTGCACAATAAGGTATTTATATACATTGGAAACGCTTCCTCCAAACTGTTAAATACTATGCGACAAAAATAAAGACTCAATGTTCAGTAGTTAAATATAAAAATTAAATATATCAGTAGTTATCAAAACCTTTCAAATATAAGCGTATAAGTACTGTGGAGAGGGGGAAAAAAAAGACTACACATTGAACATTCCATATAAACGGGAAAAATGTTTTTTTTGAAGTGGATTCTATGCCTTTAAAAATTCGAAACCAATTTATTATAACTTACAACAGTTTTTGTATAATTTACAACAACAGGCTGCTTGCAATAATCATCACTTCATTAAAGAAAATAGATACTATTAGGAGTGAGCATCGACTTCAACAGTTTTACAAAGAAATAAAGGGTTTAACCAAGTTAAGCTATATAAAATTACATGTGTTTTGTCTTGCTTCCAATACTTAAGTCGTATGGGGCATCTATTATTGGAAAAATTTCAGTCTTCATTGATCCGGCATTCCCCTGTAAAGCGCATAGGCGTTCTTTAAACAGATTAGTTATGGAAAGTTCCTGCGCTGTTAAAGATGCATTAGGCGAAGACAATGTCTTAGTAATTAAATGGGGAACATTTTCAGTCGTCGATGCTGTAATTGATGGCGACGTTTTTAGCTGACTAGCGATTTCGTTGTCACCATTTCCCCTAATTGCATTCGATTTAAAAGAATTCGTAGGCAGAGTTTCAATGTGCCTTGCAAGTCTTTGTTTTCTTCGGTTTTGACTTAGCCCGAAAATTCCAGTAACCATTCCAGTAGAGCATCCACTATTACTACTAGTCGATGGGGTTGAAGGTGCAGTAGAAAACTCAGGAAGAATTAGAGGATCGGTAATGATTGACACAGCTGAACTTTCTCGATTGTAATTAAACACAATAGGCAATTGCGTTGTGACATTATAATTTTCTGTAACATCTGTAAAATTTGATGCAGATGTAAGCAAGCGGGAGGTTTCAGCGGGAGAAGATGAAGACAATGAAGCATATTCTAAAATAATCTCAGCTGCAGTGCTACAAGGCTCAACGTCTTTTTTGCGGCGAAAGGTTCGCCTTGTCGAATGCCATATGCAAGTGGGTGCTGAGTTTGATTCTTCGCAATCGCTTTTAACACTATCACTGTAGGATTCATGAGTGGTGCTAGCAGCGCTGGATTGATGCATATTAACAGCTGATGCGAGTTGTAATATTATATCCTCTATTTCGACCAACGTTTTAGGTTTTGCTGAGGTCAAAAACAAATCGGACTCACTTTCAATATCTGGAATCTTAGAGTGCACTGCAGTTGTTTTCTGTGGCAAAATATCACTTTCATTAGACAGAGCTATAGCAGCCAATGCCATAATAGTATGTGTTGGTGTAGATGTATATTCACCATCTTCCTCTGATGGGAGTCCTAAGCGTTGTAAGCTGCGAACATAATAGAGCTCAGCGCTGCTCCATTGATTATATAATCTTTTTACCTCTTCCAGTAAGTTTTCAATAGACTTGCGATTTCCATTTAGTTGTCGTCTTACACTTTCCTCAAGGGCTGAATTAGAGCCATTATTTACTTCAATGTGACTTTGACGCACACTTAACCTTTTCCTAAATTTACCTGAGCTATCTGAGAGATTTTCTAGTTTTTTTTTAATGTCGATAAGAATGTTTTTTTGCTCCCTGATAAAATCACATGTGTGTTGTAAGTCGTACCCATCTGGGGCTTCCTTGTTCGATTTTAATTTTGGTGAGTAACAGTTTTTGTCATCTTGTTTATTTTTTTGTTCTGCTCTTTGACTTTGATGAATGTTAGAAAATTCAAACAAAGGGGGATCTACACAACTTAAGCTGTTTTCGATATCATGAATTAACTTAATATTGTTATTATTATCCTGCGAAGATGGGGTTGATAGAAGCTCATCTTGTCGAAGCATGGCCTTTTTAGATCCTGAATAATGAACCATGTTGAATTTATTCGAATGGGATTCCCGTTCAGCTAACTGAGACCGAAGAAGCCGAGCATATAAAAGTTGTGTGGCCAAAAGCTGCTGCTGCGAGCATTGCTGCTGATTTAGCATACTATTCGTATATATACAAGAAAACATTTCATTTCGATGGCGAAAACTGTCATCTTGCCAACTTTCTATTTCTTCTGCTGCTTGCCAAGGCTGGGAAATTGATTTATTCGGACTTAAAAGGAGTTCGGATAACGATGCCTCCATTCCGTCTGATCTACTTGATGGTACAATATAAACTTTATCAAAATCATTGCAGTTATATTGTTCTATTTTGTTGTCAGTTAATTGCGTATATTGGTCATTGCACCCACCATCAGTGACCTGTCCCGTTTTCAAATTGATTGAATATTTTTTATCGTGCTTGTTTTGTAGATCCTCATTGCTCCTATTTTTCTGGTAATTGATTAATTCGTTTGAGTTTAAATTAATTTCAGTATTAGATGTTCCACAGTGTGGCATTATCGGATTTTGTGGGAGCCTACTGTTAAAATCCGTTCGGTGTCAACCATTCGTTTACTTTTTGTTTTATAATTTATGTGTATTAATTATTGGATAAATTGTATTTAAAAAGAATTTTTTCTTTAATCTGTCTATATTTTAAACATTTCTGTTAATTTTTAGAATCTTAGTTCACTTGGATGATTAAAATTTAATTAAATTACTTATTTTTCAAGCACACATTGTACAACTTTTTTCGTCGTTTGTACAATTTTCTTGCAATATTAATGCCATTTAAATAGCTCTATTTATTGTTTAATATTTTTTTATGATCGTTTATGCTTTATTTTTTGATAATCATAGAAATCTCAGTGTTAATTAACGTCACCCTGTTGCTCGACTGTTGCAATGCAAGGCCATAAGTTTTTTTGTTTTATTGATTTATTAATTTTAATTGTATTAGAGGAAACCAAAATTATTTTACTATTAGTTCACTGTTAATACGGTCAATAATTTATCTCAATCTCCATTTATTTCGACATCTTTATATGACTAAATCGTTCAACACTATATTAGTATTATTATGGAAACAAAAGATGCCATCCAATATTTAAAACTTATATTTAATTTATAAATATTGTTTAAACACTCGATTTTATCATACACTTTGTTTTATTATTATACTTGTGTTCTAATGGACAAATCGAATAAAGATTATTTTTTAAATTATGTATATATATGATTGTTCTTTCCGAAATTTTTTCAACTATTTTTAGGCATTGATTCCTTTTAGATAGATTTTTCGCAAAATTGTATATACTGCCACAACAATTGTCTGGTTTACTCTCTTTCGGTCTTTAAAAATAAAACTTAACGATAAAAGTGTACGAAGCCGAACAAGAGAGACAAGGACGAGCCATCGGCTCGAGTGAAAATAACTGCGTGAGAACCATTGCGCACATACTTTGTATCGAGCACATATTATTGTTTTAACGAATTTGTAAAGTTATACATACTATTAAATTTGTTGTTTTTAATTTCCAAGAAATAATAAAATGGTTTAATCTATATTTATAAAATATGTATGAACTGTGTAATAATGTGTAATGTGTACTGCTGCGTAAGCTTACATTTTTACAAGTAAAATAGCAAAATGATGTATATTTTACATATATTTTACATGACAATATTCATAGCATCCAAAGATGGTACGCCCCTTTTACTGTCGTCTCGATGCATAAATAGAAAATTTGTAAACATTGATTCCCTTTAAATTTTTTCTATCCATAATTCCAAATAAAAGTAACCCATTTTTTAATTTTTTCCATTTTATATGTTAAATTTTTTTGGATTTTACCTTTCAACATAACACATGCAAAACTCAAGGGCCTTCAGATATAGATGGCGCCATGTATTTTCAAATCATATCTACGAATATATTTATATATATACGGGCTTCAATAACGAAATGCAGTAACTTTTTGAATATATATATTAATAACGCTTAATTTTATATTTATATTAAAATAAAAAATGTTATCTTAAACTTGACAATTTAGATTCAAACAATTTAACATTTTGATTTAAAAAATGATTTTTTAAAAATTAAACGGTTGAAAAAGTTTCACTTTCATTTTGATTCTTACTTAAAGATTCGTATCAATAATCTTAATTGCCCACTTCAACTGTTTACTTGCACATTCATATGTTCTTTAATATTATGATGTATTTGAAGAAAGTTTATTTTCGGTTGTCAACAAAGTATTTTAAGAATGTAGTTTTTTTTATATTTTTTGATTTTTGTAGTATTCTTAAAACATTCTATCTACATATATGCCAAAGAACTTTTTGTTACGCTTCTGAAAAATGATTGATTATTTTTCATATTTTATTAGTCTTGTAAATTTCTATCGATTTGCAAAACATATTTTTTTCCACTCTAATGCCTACAAAACGCCGGTCGTAACAGTGACCACAAGGACCACAAGTTTGAAAATTTTTTTTCATTTTATTAAATTAAATTTAAATACTTATACCGATAAGAAAATGTTTTCTTTTTTTATTATGTTCATTATACCGGACCGTAAATACCAGAAATATAATATTTTATAAAAAAACAAAGAATAATTTTAAAGTTGAACTTAAGTTTTGGGCGGTTAGAGTAGACGTGGCAAAAAGTTTTTTGAAAATCGATAGAAATTTACAAGACTAATAAAAATGTGAAAAAATATCAACACGTTTTTTAAAAGTGTTGTCGTGGCATTTTGTGCGGTTTGTTGGCGTTAGAGTGGGCGTGGCAACATGGGTTAACAAACATGCGCTGATTCTCTGTCTTTGTAGAATCTGTATGCTGAACGTCAACCTTCAAGCTTTTATAGTTCCTGAAATCTCGGTGTTCATACGGACAGACGAGCATGGCTAGATCGACTCGGCTATTGATCCTGATCAAGAATATATATGCTTTATATAGTCGGAAACGCTTCCTTCTGCCTGTTACATACTTTTCAACGAATCTAGTATATATATCTTAACTGTATTATCAAATATTATAAAAGAAAATTAATAAAAATAGAAGTATGCAACAGCTACAAGGAATCCTTTACAACCCTTTCAGGAATATATATATATATCCTGATCACTAGCGGAGTAGTTCCGGGAACTAAAAAAAACTTGAAATTTTAGGTTTCGAAATCATAATAGTTACACTTTTTGTTGAAATTAACATCTATTAACAATATGAGACTGGGTAAAAAATTAGCCAAATCGATTTCAAATATATAATCAATATTTCCAAAATTGTATACAAACTATATAAAGGTACCGTGCCAAAAAACAGTAAAAAAAAACCATTAAAAGCAGATATAGATTATTCCGTAGCTTAACCTTTTTGTTGTCGACTTTCTACTAAACTTGCTTATTTTTTAAAAAGGTTAGCTTAAGCGGTTGAATGAAATAAAAGTGACATCATAAAAGTTAAGATTTAGTAGGAGGGGACATCCACACACACTTTAGAGTTTTAACATACGTTTCGATCAAGTTGGTTCTGATCGAACATTCTAAGCAGATCTATGTATTTTTGCGCACTACACATTGAAACTATTCAAAGCATTTGTCAAAAATTTGAACGTTGCAATGTTTTCGGCCTTTGGGCGTGGACAATATTTTTTTGATATATCAATATAAATTGACAAGACAATTACTAAATAAAATAGGTAAGATCACATTTTTCAAAGATATGGAAGTGAAAGTTTTGGGCAGTTGAACCCACAGTCTTAAAAATGTCGTAAAACAGTGAATGGAATACCAAATCAACTAAAAGACCTATGATCCGATTTATGTATCTTCGCTCTTGTTTTACGTTTATTGCTTAAAGTATATTTCAGACAAAGGTAACAACGATGGAAAGAGTTTCACTCAAATTATAATTTATCTAATCTTCAAGTATAAAAGTAACTTGCTTAGGAGCAGTTGTTTTCAGAAGGCAAATAAAATGCGTAATTTAATTTAATTAAAAATACGGTACTTTATTTTTAAATTGCCTATTAAAACAACATTATTTTTATGCTAGTTCACTTTAAGTAACAAAAGTTTATGTAAATTTTTTAAATTATATGAGTCAGAACTTTAAAAGAAAGGGGTAATAAAATTCGAAATTCATTTTAGGGGTTGGTCGTAAATGCGCAGGCGCTATATCCATGAGAGGACCAATGAGAGAGTTTATATATAGTTAGAGGTCTGTCTATTCGTACCTTATGTGTGTATATGTATTGAAGAAAGCCATTGAGAAATTAAAGATGGCGGATGTAATATTCCCACCCACTAAATAAAAACTTTAAAGCGCCGTAATTAAAAAAATTCGATACCAAAATCTAAATTATTTATGGTCTTGTATAATTTCAACCAAATAAAATGGGTATGCCTAACAATCGGTTATATAATTAAATTGCTGTTAATGTACCAGTTTTAAATGTGCGTAGATATTGGACATTATACACAATTTTAATAAAACTCTAAGAAAGAGCTATTAATTAATTTTTTTAATTTGTAAGTGGCTTACCTTGGATATCTATTCGTTGTTGGGTCCTGAACACCGCATTCTTGTTTAGAGCTAACCCCCACAATAGCAGTATGAGCATTTATAACGTGGTGCGATGTGGCATGTACTGAAGGTAAAAGGCTGGGTGAAAAACGGAATGGAAAATCACTGCAAATAAAGTGTAAAAAATAGGTATTCTATTCTATTCTATGGAAATGTAACATTTAATGGGACACGTAAAGCCAATTTAGCCACCACACACAACAATGTTACAAGCTTATTTAAGGGGTTGGAAATCGGTTATTCCGTAAGTTGGTCTGCTGAGTTCAAGTATTTTAAGGGAGCTATTGTTGAAACGGGTTTTAACTTAAAAATTACAATATCTTAGGACATAAACTTACTAGTTTTACCTCTGGTTATCATTAAAAAAATTTCAAACACTCAAGTGTCTTGTTAGTTTTTATAACTACGCCCGATACTTTTAAAATATTATTGTAAATTATACTTTATAAAGTTTTCTAAGGAACAATAGGTTTTAAAAAAATTTACTTGAATTCTTTACTTTGAACGTTATTATGTTACATTATAATTTGCAATGGGAAAAAAATAAATCACAAATAAAAATTTAAACATTTATCAAAACTGTGGGTATGATGCCCTTTTATATATATATATATAAATTTTGTGGTCGGAAAAGCTTCTTTCTACCATTCCAATAGAAGTAGCATACCCATTTGTAGTTAGAGTATGTGAGCCAAATGTATAGAATGCAGAATCCTTAATCCTGATCCTTAAGTCTCTACAAAAATCGTAGGTCCTATTTTATACATTTTTTGTTACATCCTTATCGACAAGATCCAATAAATGAAAGCAAACTTAAGAAAACAGAATTTCCTATCATTACACTTTTCTGAAATTATACAATCAAAACAATTTTTGAATAATTTCTTATTTACTATTTGGTTTCTTTGGGAAAAGAACTCCAAGTGTACATGACTAGATTAATTCGTCATCTGATCATAGTTTCGGAATACAAATTTAAATTTAAAAAAATCGACACAGTTGAGCGGAAAAATAAAAATATTTTTATAGCAAGCCACATGTAGCGTAACAAGTAGGTATGTTGCATCAAAACAAAATGTAAAAAATGGATAAGCTCTTTTTCCCAAACCTAGACATATATCATAGATTTATTGAAGCATGGGTGGCTAAATACACTTATAATGTCCCAAAAGCATAATATTACCTTGCAAGTGTAGTATTTATAGGTAGTGAGGAGGGATAAGGCGTTCTAAAACTAGATGCAGAGTAAACAGAAGGAGTGTGCCTAAAAATAAATTTATATTAATTTCAACTTAAAGAGCGATATAAAAAACATACCATGATGCCACTTGAGACATATCTGAACTTAGCATTGGGTAAGGATATTGACCTCCCGCAAATGGGTATAGCGCTGGTCGAGTTAAGCCTGAAATATAAGTTTTTTTTATTATATAAGCCAAGAGTTTTTAAATTCCTCAAACACATTTAAAGAATTTTATATTTTTGATTCCTTTCATTTGACATTGATCAATGAGTTCATCTTGCTATTTCTGACAAAGATAATTTGTTAAGCGTTAAATTATACCTTTGTTTTAATCCAAAGCTTTTTTAAATGATATTCAAATATGTTGCGAGCTTTTTAAAATGATAATTTATGTTGTCTAACATTGTTCGACTTTTAAAAAATTTTGTACAGCGGGGAGAAAAAAGAAATTGCTCTCTAATCAACCGTAAAGTAGATGTGTAAATATAGGATTATTAAACAATTTCAGATTCTATCCCTAGACCTTTTATTTTAATTGAAATTTTGTTGCCCTTTCTATTTCATGCTTCACTGTTGTCTCTTATTCTTGCCCCTAAAATATGTTCTATTGTTGTCGTTTTCAAGTTTAATTGTTACGCGTTGCAGCAGGAATCACAACCAAGAAGGGTGACGACACGGTTACTGCAATCACCCGCGGGCTGTACCGCGTCCCATAGAAAACGACGGCAAGCATGAATTAATCTATCGACAGAAAAAATGTCATTATTATGTGGTTGCGCAACATGTTTTTAAGCATTATGTTTTTCCCTTACAATATCCCATTGAAAGGGTCATGCCCTATTAGCAATGTCCTCCCCTAAAATTTGTTCTCGTTTGTCACGCAACCCTTAAAAAGGATTTGCAAACTACTATCAATTTCAATAGGGAAACCATTTTTGAGCTCTAAGTGCCAATACTCTTATATCATGCCGTATATTGAACAAAGCTTACGTTAACTAAGCATAATATATGCAACATCTCGATAGAGCAATCACCAATAAATACACCATTTCACAGGACATTTTATAGCGAGTTTTTTAAAAGCTAAAAGTAATAGAAGCTATTAAAACGCCTTAAAAGACGTTATATCTAATCAGGATCAGCCTAGTTGATCTGACCATCTCTGTCCGTCTGTTCGTATAACCGCCTCGATCTCAGGAACTATTAAAGCTAGAGAGTTGTGATTAGGCATGAAGATTTCAGATGCATAGACGCAGAGTAAGTTTTTATCTAAATCTTGCCACGCCCACAGACCACCCAAAACTGCCACGCCCTCACTTTTGAATAATTTTTTAGTTTTTTTTTCATATTTTTTAATAGTTTTGTAATTTGTTATTGATTTGCGAAAAAACTTTTTGTCACGACCACTCTAATGCCTTACGCTGAATAATACGCTTACATAGTACGTTATGTTTGTGATGTATTAAAATAAGGCAAACCAGCTTCTGCGCTCAAAATTGTATATTCATATACATATATTATTGTTAAAACCAAGCCCTAGTTATATAGTTAAATAGGGTATCTTAATTTTAATAGAGGTTACACGCAGTTTTATCATTTCTAGAGTTTTTACTATTGCGCTATGAGCTTTCAATTTTTGTAAGATGTTCCTAGTTGTAAAACCGTGAATAAACCTTTAAAAATAAGAAAAACAGTTTCTTCTTAACTTTGAAAAAGTGTGGATTCCAGTAAAGTGTAAAGCAGACAATACCAAATACGCTGCAGCTTTTGATATAAGGTTTGAGGAGTATACCATAAAAGCTTGATAAAAAGATTAATGGGGGTAGGTTTAGGTCATGTGCAAAGTTCTTTTAACCACTTCACTCAGAGGCGGTCTCTCTGTAGTCCTTAAAAAAGGAAAACGCCCCTATTTGTGTTGTTCTATTAGTTCAGCAATTAACCGCTTATGTACAGTGGACCATATCCTATTAAAAATAATAAAAAAAAAGTATTAAGAATAAAAATAATAACAATAACGATAAAATAAAAATAACAATAATAAATATAATAATAATAAAAATAAAATAAATAATAAAATAAATAAAAATAATAATAATAAAAATAAAAATTAAAAATAAAAAAAATAAAAAATAATAATAATAATAATAATAATAATAACAATAACAATAACAATAATAATAATAATAATAATAATAATAATAATAATAATAATAATAATAATAATAATAATAATAATAATAATAATAATAATAACAATAATAACAATAATAACAATTATAACAATAATAATAATAATAATAATAATAATAATAATAATAATAATAATAATAATAACAATAACAATAATAATAATAATAATAATAATAATAATAATAATAATAATAATAATAATAATAATAATAATAATAATAATAATAATAATAATAATAATAATATTAATCATCATAACATTGCACCAAAAAAATAATATACTCAGTCAAGTAAGTAAGTCTATACCCGTGAAAGATTCTGCCCTATCTTCCGCCTGGTTCATGTTTTTTTATTATTCAATTATGAATACTTGATCATTGTAAAGGTTCATAACGCCGCGTAATCCATTGGACCTCTTAAGTGCACGCCTTTTATTTCCGCCGCTGGTTCCCATTTGATCGGCAAACTAAATCAGCCCTATACCTTGGGTTCACTTTCAACCCACCACAAATTCTATTCATAGTGCACAAACAACGAGGGAAATTTGGCAGAATCATTGCTATAGGATTAACGATGTATACAAATGAAATCGCATCATACGCAATTATTACTTCATAATTTGTGTGAATTTCGTCTATGATAACTAGGGTGAGAAAGTCAATAATTTGTGAGGTTACATTAGAAAAAAAGAACAAAAGCACTGGCGAACCGCGAACATAAAACTGAAAAGTATTGCTTGTTGGTTTCTATGTGTTATGACAACCGTTCACCAGGAGGGATAAAATAATAAATAATTTAAAAATTGCAGCAGCTTTTTTTAAATTTGTTTTTATAGAATATTATTTTTATTTTTTATAGAATAAAAATAGAACAAAAAATAAATAATAATGAAAATGGGTAACAGTTCCTTTTCATTAAAAACAACACAAAATACACAAGGGGCTTGTGTTATAATTAAATATAACCAAAATATCGTAGAACCCCACAAAAGCGTGTTTTATAATTATATTATGGGAATTAATACGCACTTACCCATCTTAGGATCCAGTTGATATGGAGGAATTCCGCAATGCGCTGGTGGTGGTGTTGATAACGGATCAGCATTATGACAAAAAAACGGAGGCAGTCCAATTTTGTTGGCCTAGTTTACAAAAAGAAAAAGATACTATAAATAAATCAAGTGTAATTAAAGAAGATAATGAATCATGAAAAATATCTCTGTGTAAGATGAATCATTGAACAAGAGGTACCCAAAAACATTATTAGATTATGATCATGATCAAATAAGAACTCAGAAAAATATAATCTCAGACTCACAAAAAGTGTATTAAGCTATTATTCATTGATTAAATTTTTTAAACTTGATATTTGGTTTAAGTTTTGAAACTAACTTTACGATTTTTAACTGATATTGGTCACACGTCATGTTTGTATTATTTAAAAATTAAGCATCCGATATTTCTTTTTTGAGCGTGGGATTTTTAATTCTTGACTGTTTTTAATCTACAGTATTTAAAGTGTACAAATTTCAATGAAAACCCCGATTTCCACAGGTTTATTTTTTTTTATTTTAAAAAATAAAACCATAAAATGTATAAACGCAATGGGCGCTTTTAACATAAATCAAGAAACAAGGATATTTTAAAAAAGAAAAAATTTTCATAACTTACATTTACATATAAGAGTAATTTCCATAAACTGCATTGCATAATTTTAATTCTATAGTGTTAAAACCAAGGTTTAATTCGGTATATAAAGAGACCGACGACTATGTTGAGTTCCCTGTAAATGTTTTCTTAGCTACACAACAAACTTTCAAAATTCATTTATATAGTAGACAAAACTTACACGGATAATTAATAATAATAATAAATACTATCAAATTATTCACCCCGGCCCTGTTTTATATACTGAAATTGTGTAGGTGGGCTTTCAATTGATCACTGATAATAGCCATGCTATTACGAGTTGACGAATTAAAGGAGCACGCAACCAATAATAATAACGAGCTGCGATGAGTACAGCGGCAAACAATTCAGTGAAACTGAAAATTTCTTTGATGTCGCCGCTGCTAAACGTATATAGAACGTGCTGCCCGCCACTATATGCGTTTCTACCCTCATTGGTAAAACAGATGTGAACGGTGCATATTTGTTTAAGTTCTTCCCACATTTGCAAGCTATTTTAAGTATTATTTAATTATTTGTGGAAGACTCGCCAATGTAGTTATTTATCAATTACTTTACGTGTACGCAATTTACAAAATATTAATCAAAAGTACAAAAAAGTCAGATATAGAAAAGGCTATTTTCATATTTTGTGTTTTTATAGTCATGTTCATGGTAAAACAGCGAACATGTCAATTTAAGTAAAAGACAATGCCTAACTCTATGTCCCTATAAAAATTGAATTTTTTTCAATCGTAATGTTTTTAATTTGGTTCTTCCTTTTTCTCGTATAAAAGAATTTAATTGGTGCAGGTATTTCTACTGCACTCATAACTTATATACATATTCTCTGTGCTTCTTTAATGTGTTAAGTAATGAAAAGTATGGCAGAACTAAAGGAAAACAATAGGAACAACCACCAAAGCTAAAACCAAGAGTCTTTTGTTATATACTCAAGAGCCACCCCAAATTTGTACACCCGTTACTCATAAAGTAAGAGGATATACTTAATTCGTTGAAATGTATGTATCAGATGGAAATAAGCGTTCCGTACCTTTAAAATATATTCATGATCCTGATCACTTGCTATTTTGATTTGACCGTGTACATCTGCTTTTCTATGAGCTAAAAAGGTGTTTCTTCTTACGACTACGTACAAAACATTGCTTCTAAAACGCATTTCCCCTTCGTATATGTTAGCTTTGTACCTTTTATCACAGCGTTCACACGGACAGACAGACGTCCGGACATGACCAGATCGCTCGACACTAGTCGAGAATATTTATAGTTTATAGCGCCGGAAACGCTTTGTCTTACCAGTTCCATACTGTTCATAGAATCTGGAGTACCCTTCTACTCTACGGGTAATGAGTAAAATACTGGATAATAATTTTTTATGTTTTAAGCTTTGCTATTATCGGAAATATTTCACAAGCGCAAAGTGTAAAAGTATGTACAAAATATAAAAAGTATAGGACAATGTCATAAGAATATTAGAAGATCGTGGTTTATTAGGATACTATTTGCTAAACACAAGATGGCATAGTTTATAATGCACTAAAAATATATACATATGTATATAAATATACAAAATATAAGTACTTACCATAGTTACCGGTAAGCCACTTGGAGTACCATTGGCATACGTATAAGGAGAAACTAAGTAACCCATGTTAAAGCTAGGGGCGTGGGTGTCCAGCTTATCTGAAATGTTTAACGAAATTCTTATAAAAATGTAGAGACTTTTAACTATACTATTTTTCTTCCGAAGTGCTGCTTTAAATCGGAAAAAAAATCAATTTAATGAACTTTGGGGTTGACATAATAATACGAAAATAACAACCCCGCACTCTTAGCTGAGTAACAATTCAAAAGCATCTTCTTTCGCTATTAAGTTTGAAATATTTATCCTATAGGGTCTTAAATGTTATTCTAAAATTATTTCACTCTCTTGTGGTAAACTTTAGTAATGTTGTTCTAAAGTTTTCAAGGTAGTATGTATTATTTTCGGTATCAACAGCAGAGTCGATCTAGACATACCAGTCTATCTGCAAACGCAAAAACAAAAACTAATCTACTCTAACATTTGCTAACGCTTTAATTAATTTCATAGGATAGGAACAGTTTTTTAAAATATTTTTTAATGAAGATATAAGAAAAGAAACAACTCCAAAACGTGCATTTACATATAAGAACAGCACGAACCGCAAAAATACGCGTGCAATACTTGTAAAAAGCCGACGCTAGGTTTAAATATTCCCAAAACAAGAGTTTAGAGAAACTTTCAAAATAAACATTTTTCGTAATTAATGCCATTATTTCGAAAAAATGTAAATATAGGCTGCAGATCCGCTACTTATCACTGTTTTAGATCACTGTAAAAGCTACTTTATCACTATGAGGCTGCACCACAGACGGTTTTGCCGACTCTGCATCTCTCTCTATCGCACGATCTTTTTATTTTATAGTTGAAGATTTTGTGGTGATTTATCATCTTCTTGATACCAATGACATTCCTATGCCAAAGTCTTCACTGGTGATAATTCCATTGGCGATTAATACACCCGAAAAGTCGAAGTGTAATTTCGAGTCTTCTTTCCAGAAGGAGATAAAACAAACAAAATAATAGGGCAAAATTTGACAGATAGAACAATTTTAATCCGTACAATTGGAATCATTTTTTTTATCGGAGGTTCATTACACTTTGTGTAGTAATTCTGTACATACATATATATATATATATTCGAGTTTTTGTGAACTTTTTACGCATACACATATACATACATATATAAACACAATACACAAGGTAAGTAGCGTGTCGGTGAACGATCTTCATCACCTTGTTAGCACCATGAAACGGTGGATGCCAGGATAAGTCAACGAAGCCGGTTATTTATCCGACGCGCCTCCTTACCTTAACCATACTCTACCAATCTACCAATCACTCTTACCTTAGTCCAACATACTCTCTTTAACGTTAACTTTTAGCTCGCTCTGCACCTTAACACAGTCAAATGAAGACAAACGGGTATACTTTGGATTCATTGCTCAAAGCAATAAAAGCAAAGCATGGCCGAACATTTATAAGCTCTGTTTATATGAAAACTTTAGTATGCCATGTTATCATACATTTCATCTATAACCTTTTTTTTAATTTTAAGTATGTAAATACTTTTACGTTTTGAAATGTGTTGAAGTCAAAAGGAAAAGAAAGTTTTATCAATATTTCTTCCTAATTAGAAATTTACCTAATAGTCTTAACTCAATATACATATACTTACTAAAAACAGGGCTGTGGTCCGGCCTTAAAATTTTGTGACCCTTTTCCTATGCACAAAGAAAAAACAAATTTAAACCATATTTATGTTCATATACGATGTAGACACACATATTAGCAATATTCAAATCTTGGAATGATACATTTATTAATAGAAAACATTTTAAATTATATTTTCCAAATATGAAAAACCATTTTCAATCCAAAAACATATTGATTAAAGCCAAAAGAAAAGTTGTTTAGTTTTGTATGAATACTAAAATATTTTCATTACCTCACTTTCAGTTAAATCTATTAAGCTAGACTTTTCTTCAACTAATAAGTTCTCAGACGATATTTTTTCATCCTCGCGATCTCCTTCGTCTTTAAAAATCTTCACTTCATCAGTACTGCATAAATCATCTCCTGATGATCCATGCCTGCTGTGTGTATGAGGCATGTTTTTGACGTTTAGGTCGTATTTACCTAAATTGCAAAAGTTACATAAACTTCTTTGCACTGCAGAATATTAAAATAATCCATACTCTATAAGAGCATATCTGAAATTAAATTAAAAATGTAAAATTTAATAAATGCCAACTGTTAGCTTAAATAGTGAAAAATAGTGTATATATTAATTACACCCGGTATTCGTAGACTAAAATGGAAAATAAGATTCTTTAGATTTTTAATGATCCCTTTTGTGTGTTTTAATAGCCGTGTTGTCCTAGTCACGCCAATCTAACAGAGCGCACGCCATGGGCAGAAAGAGCGTTGGTATAGTGACGACTACGCACTACATGTCTTCACATCCATTTTAACGCTCACAAACGCTCTAAACACTAAAATCTGTTCATGTATAAAAGAGTTTTGTAAATGAGATTTTGTAAGCCCTACCAAATTGTAGAAATGCTTAATTGCCACTGGGTGGAGATCGTGTTAGATCTCGAATGCAGCAGCTTTGCTGCTTGCATTTTTATAAATACTGCCTAAAAAATGTAGCGGTTAGTGCATTATAACAAAGGACAAATGCGGTAATCACCACAGGGTGATTAGGTAAGCCGAAATCGATTTCCACGACTTTCAGATATCCATTACTCAGCTAGTGGGAAACATAGGGAGATATTTATTTGAAAGTAGAATAAAAAACTTTTAAAAAATTTTCAATTGACACCTTTTGGGAGTATATATGCAAAAGAATTATATAACAAATTCGGCGTGTTCACGCTTGAATTATTTCACTTATCAATATTTTTGTTAAGATCTAAAAATAGTTTAAGTTGGACTATTAGAAATTAAAAGTTATAATCTAAAACAAGATAGTCGAGTTCCTCGACTATCAAATACCCGGAATTTTCAACTTTTTTGGCATTATCTATAGAAGTTGGCAAAACAAACAAAAAATCAAAATGTTAAACGCCAAAAAAAATACTTTTAGAAGTGTTAATTTCTCTTTCGCAATGACGATAGAATTAGCAAGATATAAAAAAGCATTTTTAAAAGTGTGGGCGTGGCAGTTTTGACGTTAGAGTGGGCGTGGCAACACAGAGAGATTCCAGAATCTGCATGATCAACTTTCTCGCTCTTATAGTTATCTATAATATCTGATATCTGATATCTCGATGTATATGCGGACGGTCAGGCATGCGGTCACACGGACATTGTCACAACGGCTTACTAGCCTGAATAAGGATATATAATAATATAATACAGCCTTACAAGAATTATATTGATAGGTTAGAGGTTGAGTTGGATTTGGAAATAGGGAAGCAACGAAATCCCAGAGTGAACACGAGAGCATTAATCTTTTTTATTCTAAAGAAGTCATGCCAGTAGTAGTGATGTTCATGTTCATCGTTTTAAAATTTGTGGATATTATATTAGTGAATTAATTTGTGGATATTATTAGGTGCACAGTGATAATTAATAGCAACAGAAGGGTGAGGTCTAGGAATCTATGAGTGCGATATTTTTGTACTTGTATGAGAGAGGTTATAATACCTCTCTTGACTCAATTTCTAAAGTCCAATCTTAACTGCACTTTTATTCTGATGGATATTTCAATGTATTTAAAGGATTTTAAACACTGTACCATGAAATATTGGTCGGATTATTTTAAATGAAAAAGTTGTATTAGAATACTAATTTTGGTGTCTTTAAAAACGTAATGCAACAATTTTAATAAGACACTAATAACTATACATATAAAAAATGTAGTTATTGTCATAATATTATTTTTTTTAATTCTTTGGGATCGTGCAATTTACATAACAATGTTATATATATACGGCTTTAAACATTTTTGTATGTGTTCTGCATGTTCACACCTTTTCTGTAGTTACTAGATTCGCATGGCGTAGTCTTCATTTAACAAACGTTTAAAATAACCTTGTCCTTACATTTTATTTAAAATAATTATTGTATTGACCTGCAAGGACAAATTCTCTCCCACTTTTCTCAGAACTAAATGATTAGCAAAAAGGAAAACATGTACATACATACATAGCAATTTGTCACATTTCGGCTTTGGACGCAGGGCGATTTATTCGTTACCTGACTGGGCCGTCGGAGATTTGAACTAAACGCATAGGTAGGCAATACGGGCTGAGGCAAATAGCTAACTACATACTAGTTTAAGGTAACAACTTTGTCGACGACGACAGCGGCAATAGCAAAAACAAAGCAGAATACGCATCGGCTCAAGACTAATGACACAACGAGTTTCTATTTAAAAACAAGATTGTGGTGTATCAACAGGTAGAGACGAAAACGACAGAGTCTAAACAAAAATATATGCGTAAAACAGAATACAGAAAACTGTATTTTCAGCAAATAAATAAACAAACATCAGGGTGTGTGTGAGTACTGTCGGCTCTCTGCATTCGAAGCAGAGGATCCGATCCCGTGTTTACATATACATGCATACGTATACATATATCTATCTTATGAGTATCTATATGAACACGACATTGCGATGTTAACTTTATATTAAAGTATTAAAACAGTAAATCGGATCTGAAATTAAAATGTTTCCTGAAGTGCGAAAAAGTGTGCACGCTTGACTTTGTTGTATAACTTAACCGATGCCTGTTGATGTTATTATATTGAACTTAAGCAGGGGCACTTACAGTGATACTTTGGTTAAACAATCCGAGAGATTAGAGTAGTAAAATTTGAATCCTTTATACGTTAGTTTACTGAAAAGCTATCCACAAAGCCGCCAGCACTCTAAGTTTGAACAAATTTGCAGCAAACTTTTCTTTTAGACTATTATATGTGAGAAAAATACTAATTGAAAGAGGTTTCACAGTTAAAGTCATACACGCATTAATTAATCAGACACAATATTCTTGTATGTCATACATACATACGTATACTTTTTATCAACACACTTGCACGAGAATTCATTCTTGGGCCCGTCAACGAGTACAGAACATAGCTTTGATCGCTGCTCTGCCAGCACACGAATGCCGATAAACACTCATATATATTTGTTTTTGGCTGACATACACTTATACTAAGACAGGAAGTTATGTATATATATATGTTTATTCATCAAAGCACAATTGGGTGCACCCGCGACGGCACATTTTACACATTTTGTACTTTACATCAGGCGCATAATTAATTTATATTGAAACAGGCACAAAATAAAGGATGGTACTCTAAAATAATTCCCGGTTCAAAATGTTATCAGATTTAAAATGCCGTACCACGTCTGCGTTGATCGAATTTTTTTTAAATTAGTGCTGGAATAACGACGATGGCAACTGTCGATAAGCAGGCGTGCATCGATGTTCTGCCGCGACAATTCTCGATATTTTGGTTATATCGAATGGTTCGATTAGCATTAAATCCACAAATAATCAAAACAAAAATTTTCCATTTTAACTTTTCAATGTTTGTTAGATGTCAAAACACAATAATGACATTTTTTATTATTTTTGTTCGCTTAAGCAAAAAGTCGATTTCAATTCCTAATAGCGGTTTGAGCTCATGCTTCATTTTAAAAATAGATTGCAGTTTTTACCCATACAATACAATTACAAAATAGCGTATTTATTTATTTATTTTATAAACTTATCGGGAGTTGCCATTCTAATTTTAAATGTTGGGTCAATGCACAGTGTACAAATTACATCTCAAGATGGCTGCTCTTGATATGTACAGAAATCATAATGATACTCCAAAATTCCACCTTTCGGTATATGTAAAATTCAGGATGGTAGCTCTCGATATGTGCATTAATCGTATAGCAGCTCCCGATATGTACAGATATCAGGATGGTAGGTTTCGAAATGTGCAGAAATCAGAAGGCACCTCCCTAGATGTTCACAAACCAGGATGGCAACTCTTGATATGTAAATGTGTATGTCCCCATTAAACAAGCATTGCAATAGCTTTACCAGCATTGCCAAGCCTATTTCTCCGCTCCAAATGTCATTTGTAAAATAGTCGAAATTGAAATGCGAGACCGTTTCTGAACTAGTGAGTGGCTATCATCCTCGCAAAAATTTTTAAAGTTATTTTGTTTTTGGTGCCCCGATACAAAAATTAAAAACATTTATCTCTCTTCATTTTGATTATACAAATGTATTTAAAAACACACTGTCCTGTTCCGATTTAATTGTTATGTTATTGATAATGGAACACAATTTCCCTCATATGCTACGCACACTGTAAAAATTTCCCTTTGACCCAACTAAACAACTGACCGCAACACGACCTGATCTCGTCGTCGAGATCTCCGAAATCATAGAAATACAAAATGCTGAGAGTTAAAATTTCTTAAGCTAACAATAAAATGTAACATAAAATTTTGATCAAAATGTAGCTATAATTTGAAAGTTGGCTCAAGGTAATATAGCTCTCACGAAATGTATTTCTTCGTATTATTGTTTAAAAGTTTTATTTAATACTGAATTTGATTAGAAATAAAACATTTAGGTTAAACTGAAAAATTACTAAGATTATAATGTGTGCATGCCAAAAAGCCATCCATTAAGAAATCTTCTAAAAATTGAGGCAATAGAAAATAGTCAAACCTGTTTGTTAAAAATATTTCTTAAAAATATAATAAACAAATAGCTCAATTTCGTACGCCTTCTGAATACCTTGGGCTAGTATTTTCAAAATACTTTCTATGCTTTCAACTACGTTTAAAAACTTGCCAAGAAAATATGTAGATTTGTGTAATCTCTTTGGTGCGTTTTTCCGAATCAAATATAGCAAAATTACACATTTCCGAAAAAATTCACGTTTAAAAGATATTAAGAAATATAAACAGGTTCGAATTCGAAACAACTAACCTTTATTCATAAATATATTTTTATGGGAGTATACAAATACTTTCTTACGACCTTGGAAGTATTTAAATGATGCAGCTTAGATCGAATAAAGAAGCTGTAGGTCTACGTATTTTGGAAAGACCCTACAGCTTAGCAGGTCACGAGCCACAGCATAGAAATGTTAGTTTTATACTGCAAAACAAAAACATTTAAATGCTTAATTTTGTACACTTCATTTTTCAAATTTTTTTTGCCGTTGGCTAAAATAGTAAAAAAAAAACAAAATTAAAACATTTTACAAAATGATTTTCTTGGCTCGTATCGAATAATTTCAGGATAATGAGATGTACATTGTATACAACAATTGGAATGAAGGATTAAAATTAATAAAATGCAACCATGAATTTACCCAAAACATTACTTTACATCGTTTATATATCTCTTATATAATTTTACCGCCTATAAATGAAATTAGTTGTGAGAAGTCGATATCAATAATAAAATACAACTTGTATTCGCTTTTATTACGAGTATCAGAAATAGTAATAATACAAAAAATAACAAAACAAGGCGTCAAATATAATAAAATAAAACCCCAGGTTAGGAATAAGTTAAACCAATAATATAGAAGTAATAGCTAGTCCAAAAACTACAAAAATAAGCTTAAATGGCTAATGCTTTTGTATTTCCTGTTATATTTTACAGAGGTATAAATTTGTTGATGACGGATGGATTCAGCAATAATATAGAAAATATAATTCATTCTAAAAATTATAATTTAATCTTTTCCGCTCATATTTTATTAAACTACAAGCGTAACTGTTCCTTTAAGGTATATTTTACAAGCATTTCGTACGTTGTATTTCCCATACAAGTTGTAGATATATCCTTTCGCTCACTAAAAGTAAACGTCTACACTGCGCCAAAAAATTTTCGGAAAGCATCACCCTGGGAAACCGATATAACACGAACACATTATTTTACTGCATAAGGGCCTCAAATTATAAAATGACACTTTTGGCCTTTACCACCACTGGTTTCCTTCTTTTCACATACGTCGTCAACGTGATTCGACCTTTTCCGGTTTATTCGTTGAACATGGCAGTCGGCAAAAATAAAGGTCTTTCCAAGGGTGGCAAGAAGGGCGGGAAAAAGAAGGTGGTGGACCCGTTTTCTCGCAAGGACTGGTACGATGTCAAAGCTCCGAATATGTTTCAAACTCGTCAAATCGGCAAAACACTTGTCAACCGCACCCAGGGTCAAAGAATAGCATCGGATTATTTGAAGGGTCGCGTTTTTGAAGTGTCGTTAGCGGACTTGCAAAAGGATATTGATCCAGAACGTTCTTTTCGCAAGTTCCGTCTTATTGCAGAAGATGTTCAAGACCGAAATGTGCTCTGTAACTTTCACGGCATGGACTTGACTACGGACAAGTACAGGTTAGTAAGCGTCTAAAATACAAAAGTGTCGACTTTATATTAGTATATGTACTTGCATGTATAATTGTAAATTCTTATTAACGTTTCTATATTGCTTAGGTCGATGGTTAAAAAGTGGCAAACACTAATTGAAGCTATTGTCGAAGCAAAGACTGTAGATGGGTACCTCTTGCGAGTGTTTTGTATCGGGTTTACTGCCAAGGACCAGCAGTCTCAGCGCAAAACATGTTATGCTCAGCAATCACAAGTCCGAAAGATTCGTGCTCGCATGACCGACATTATTACCAACGAAGTTAGTGGTGCCGATCTAAAGCAGCTTGTTAACAAACTGGCCTTGGACTCGATTGCAAAAGATATCGAAAAAAGTTGTCAGCGCATTTACCCATTACATGATGTTTACATTCGTAAAGTAAAGGTATTGAAGAAACCGCGCTTCGATGTCTCAAAGCTTCTGGAATTGCATGGCGATGGCGGTGGCAAATCCGTGGAAGCCGTTGTTTCCTCCGAGGGAGCCGTAATCGACCGCCCTGAAGGTTATGAGCCCCCAGTACAGGAAGCTGTTTAAATTAAATATGAAATGCATATTTTTTAATGTATTGCATTCAAACATAAAATACATTTCTGTATAAATTGCATAAACTATTTTCTTGGCTTGTTATATTAGTTTGTGGGCCTCTGGGAAGTCTTCAGTCTTTTAGGCATATGTTTGTTCCAGCCCTTCGTCCTGAATGTGGTATGTAAATCTAATATTTCTGTGCTAAGCCGCCACTTACTTGTATATTATATAGGCTTCGTTTCGTAACTATCGAGGCGAATACAAAAAGCCGAAATTCACAGGTATGTTTAACATTCAATTTTTAAATTCCAATGAGAATGAAACGTGCAATACAAAAGCCAATTTCTGATAATTTCTTTGTCTTTAAACTTAAATTATTTAGAGTGCTTTGCTAAAGAAAACACATTTTTAGCTTTTTTTGGAAAAGATTTAAGAACAACTTTTTATATTTTCTTTACAATATTAATCCTTTTTTTACGAAAATATTTTTATATTACAGGCTACATAGAAGTCGACTTGACGTAACTGTAACTAGATTTATCTTACAAATATCTTGGTTTTAAAGAACTTTGCAAAATATAGAAAAAGGAAATTGTTGCATATATTATTGCATTTTTATTATTTAATATGATGTTGTTATTTTTCGTCTCTGTCATTTATGATGAAAGCTAAAGTGCTGAAATACATTTATTTAAATATAATTTTTAAATGAAATAATTTTACTAATAAGACTGATATTTTGCAGGTATGCCGATTGGATAAAAATCTATCTATACCCCAACTATGTATGCATTACAAAACCTTTGGTGGATTCTATTTCCAACACTACAGAAGACGGTGTGAAGACGACTACGATATATACAAGGCAAATTTAAAATTAGTGTGGTTGTCCAATTAATCCAAATGATAGAAAAATCAAAATTTTAAAAAATATCTGGTTTACATATTACTCGATTACAAGATTATTCGTATTAAAATTGATCACGCAGACTTAATCTTTTTATCGACGCAAGAGGATTTTTTGTTAAAAGTTAAAAATTTAAAATAAATGAGGTGAGGAACATTTTCCCACTAAAAATTAATACAATAAAGCTGTTTATATTTGTCGAATGACTGTGCTCCGTGTAGTTAAGCTAACTTATGTGAATAAAATCGTACGGTCGTAAACGTTTGGGGGCACAGAAATTCAGAAGGGACAACATATTTCCATTTAAAAGAATGAAGCCACATTATTAGCAAATTATTGTCCCGGACGAGGCGGTGCCTATGGTTTTGTATTATGTATTTGAAATTTTAAAACATGTTTATAAAATATGTTAGATTCGTCTTAAAACTGATCACGCTGACCTAATTTTTTATCGGCGCTAAGAGGCTTTTTTAAATATGATACATTCACATAAGATTGTAATTGACTAAAGAAATTAACTAGCTAAGTGACGGGTATATGTTGTTTTAGCCTCTGAAATATGTCCAATAGGACTTTATTAAGAGCCTCTGAAGCTTATACTGGTTGATTCAACTGCTTTGATAGAAAATTGAGTTTAAGGTAAATAAATGTTTCCGTTCCTGCTCTCTTTTCTTGACTTTGTCTGTCTGTTCAAAACTAGCCTCTCTTTGATTTACCATTTTCCGTGTGGGCTAGAAACACTAATGATACGCCAAATAGATGCCCAAGCCCATTGCAACTATCCTGAACTATGTATGTATAGGTTTAAATATATTCCAGTGGATAGTGCTCGAAAGCACTTTTACAAATTCATTAACTGCGCGATAATTTCAAACAAGGCAATCCCGAGGGGGCCACAATAACCGGCACTTTATTAGATCCTATTTTTTTTTGTATTTACACCACTGATTTTACTGTGAACTTTTCGAAAATACTTAATAAATAATAAAATAAAATAATTGTACCTAAATATTGCACAAAATGTAATCAAAGGCAAAATAAAATTGTGGATGCGGAACAGAATTCATTCTGTCTCCGTACCTCCACCTACAAAGTTAAAAAAAAAAAAAAAGCATGTTTTCATGCAATTGGGCCACAAATATTAAAATTAACACTGAGAAATTATTATAAATTTTTACTGCGTCTAAAGCTTTTGCCGGGTTAGATCATTTCGTATCCACCTATTAACTCACCTTACGATGTGTTAAAAATATATATATAAATAGAAGAATACAATAAATATTTTGCAATTAAATAATAAATATAATAGAAATAATAGACTACAATATAAAACAGATTGCATCAACCCCCTGTGCAGAAATTGCCAGAACTTAGAAAGCGTGTATGATTTTCACGTTTGCAATATCATCAAAAATTTAGCTATATACATGGTCAAAATTCTTAAGAATTTACAAATATAGTGTGTTCGCTCAAATAGATGGTATTTAATGATATTTTCTCATCGGTAAATTTATTGCTTTTTTCGAAGATTAGTCTTAACACAGTGTGAATTCCCATTTTACGTTTTCTTCAATATGAATTTTAGTTTAGTGCGGAAAGGTTGTAATAAAACCACTATTGGTATCGGCACCATCGGTATCGGTAATCGGTATTGATACCTTTTATAAATTTCGATCGTTCTTAAACCGATAAAAAAATTAATTTTTAAAACTACAGCATCATGAGATGAAAATGACAACGACAATTGAATTTTGGTTTTATAAAAAGGTGGTCAACGGCATTTGATCGATCCTTACATGACCAAAAGCTTATTCGTTTCACTAGTTCTTTTTTTCTTAATTATTGATCACTTGTTTGGAGTCCACAATACGTACATTTATTTCCTATTCCAGTAGACTAATGTTAAATAATTTACCTTCTCTAGCTAACCGTAGAACTATATGTGAGCTTATTCGTGGTTACTCTCCCGCTCATACAGAAATCAATTCTAACTTTTTATCACTTAATTAGATCTTACTAATTTTATACATTTTCTTCTTTCTGTATCGCATCTAAACGCGTATCGAGCCGTACGTATATTTTAATGAAGGCAGTGATTTAAGTTTATCAAATTAATTTTAAAATAATTTTTTTTCACTAAAGTTGAAAGTGCCAAATTCTGTTAATATATTGATATATATTGGGAGTTACAGTGTGGGTGTGGCAAAAAAATATTTGGCATACCGATTAATGTCGCCAAGACAATAATCAAAAAAAAAAAATTTTCCAAACTGTAAAAAGCTGAACACAAAACTCTGCAATCTGCATGCTTAATCTCAGTTTTTCAGATGTTATAATTCACGAGATCAGGGCGATACGGACAGATGGACATGGCCAGATCGACTCGGCCAGTGATCCTGATCAGGAAGTTATGAACCAAATAATCATTTCATAATCAAAATAATCTTTTTTATTTTACGAACTGCAGTTGGTTTTGGTTTTTATTCTTATAAATAACAATGTCTTGTTACATTTTGTCGATACTTAACACTTAACCATTCAATGAAACACACTTGAATGGGCCTTCAAGTTAAGTAAATGCCATCTTGTGCCATTTAAACAGGCGATGTCGCAGCTTTCCTGCTGCTTCAACTAATATGAATGTCCTCCGTAACTTTAACCTAACTTTTTTGGTCATTGCTATTTTTCTAGTAAATCACTATTTTTAGGTTTAACAAGCAACAGCAACGGTTATTGTTTTAATGTCAAATGTAAATAATATTATAGTATGTGGAATGATAATTAAAAGACTTTCAATTTTTTCGTGTTGTTTTCTTTTTTACGTGTGTAAATAATTGCCAAAAACAAAGTCCTTTCTATTAACAAAAAAAGTTAAAGTTACTTCTTATCCTGATTAAGAATATGTATACTTAAAATTGTCCAATACGAATCCCTTTATCTGTTAGATACTTTTAAACGAATCTTGTATACCCGATAATTCTATAAGTAACTATAATTCATTGACCATAAACCCAGTGACGGAGACAGTCGTTTTGCATTTATAATTTTCAATTATGAAAACTCATGGTTCTTAATATTAATATTTATTTTGTAACTACCTTAAATAGAACATGTAAATAAGATAGGACATTTTCTAACTGTATTTTCATTTCATAGTGTTCTAGTTTGTTTCGATCTACAGTGCTGGCCACGGGAGTAGCACACTTCGTGTTTTATTAAATGGCGCATAGATACGAGTGATTGATTAACAATACTTATTTATTTATTTCCATATTTATATATTTCCATATACAAAACAAAAAATGTATAACTTTATTAAGAAACGAAAATGTAACATGTCTAAGACCACCGGTAAAGGCGCTAAACCTATGGCCACAATTTGTAATTTCTTTACTTTCCTCAGAATTAAACAAATTACGGGGAATAAATTGTATGTACATTTAAGGTTGAAATTGCTTTTTATGATCGATGGAAGCTCTTACTTTATTAAAAAAGAGGTGGTACTGCAGGACTTTGAATAAAGCCAAAGTCCGCCCTAATTCACAGACGCATATGTATGCATGCATAGCCTCTTGGGAATCTTTTTTCTAAATGTTTATACAACTATCAGACGTACATATATTTGTGTATTGACGCTTGTGAAAATATACATACAATGTACGTACATTTGTATAGGCATTTGTGCATATGAATCTACGCAATATCCAGTTTAAAGGCTAAACCCAGGAGGCTTGTATGTACATACACATGTATAACATACTTGAAAAAATAATGTCTATATTAGAAACATTTGCTCCAAGTGTAAAAATACTTTTAATTGTTAAATTTCATTACATACATATATGATAGCTAATTTATACAATATATGTACACATATTATACATTTGTACCTATAAAGGTCCAAAAAGCGTTCCCTTTGTTTTGTTATTGCCCCTTTTTTTGTCTGTTTTTCTTTTATAGGTATGTTTGTACAAATTTGTATGTATTTTTGTCTTCGTCGGACAACATTATTCCAAAGGTCTTCTCAGCTCAGTTTCTTGCTAATGATGATGCTTCAATCTGCCTGCTTGCTCCGTCTTAATCGAAAAAGAAACTGGATTCAAGAAGACATTATACGTTAACGGCTTGAATGTATATATGTACGTACATATGTATATATACGTAGATATATGATATAAACACTGACCAATGTGTGTATACACATATGTATACACAAGTGTGCGAGCATACCGCTTTAACCAAACGTTCTCCACCCTTTTCGGCATCGAACCGCTGACTAATTAAGCCTTTAAAATTTTTACTGAACCAAAGAGGAGAGGATAATAAAGTCATTGGGTACACGGCATAACTAAGAAGCTGTAACAGGCAATCAAAAAGTAGAAAATATATGAAATATTAAAAATTATTTTGAACCTTTTTTATATTACTGTTTTAAAGTCATTGAGTTTTATTTTTAGAGAGGAAGAACGATTTTATATTTAACGATTTGTTTAATGATTTTTTAATAAATTATGTATATTAATTTAAAAATTAAATAAATAAATAATAATAATTAAATAATAAATAATAAGTTATAAATCTAATATGTATATACATACATATATGTACATGTATATTCATGAAGACAACACTAAGAATTTCTTAAAACCAAATAACCAATAAATAATACTTAATTAATAAATAATAAGTTATAAATCAAATATGTATATACATACATATATGTACATGTATATTCATGAAGACAACACTAAGAATTTCTTAAAACCATAAACATATATACATATGTATGTATGTACATTCTTCAATACATACATAACTAAATATTGAATACATACATAACTAAATATACATAGAGTGGTAACAATGTATTATTACGAATCTACGCATAATCCAGTAGTTTTGTGCAAGTTATGAAGATGTGCAAAGTTGTTTGAAATTATTTACAATGTACATAAATATGTATGTACATATACATATACATGAGTTTGGATGAGAAAATGTACATATGTAACTGAGAATACGTGTATTTATTTTTATGACAATACTTAGAGATACATATGTATGTATTTATGTTCACAAGTATGTATAATAAAATATCTGGTTTTGTAGTTTCCAAGAATCGACAAAACGTTTTTATAAAAAAGGAATGGGACCACCAAACATACATACGTATGTGTGTATGTATGTACATTTATGTATGGGTGCATATATACACTTAAAGAAGTGTACAGGCGTACCTGCAAATACGATTGTTTTGTGCGGATATTTATACACACATATGTATACTACACTCATAAAGGGTCTGGAAAATCACACAAATGCACGTTAAACAAACATACAGACTTGTTTGTATGTGTAAGCTGTAGAAGCACAGCATGTGTCCGCTTCTTTCATAGAGAGATTTGAGTAAGACGTTAAATTACAAAAGGCATGGCACATACATACACACGTATGTATATACATCCATATAAAATACATACAAACGCATGGGTATCAAAAGAATCTGACGATACCAGATTTAATCCTGCTGTGCACTTGCAGGAAAAATGTTATTTTTTGTTTTAATGCCGGACAAGGATACACACCATACACATCTACATATGTATGTATGTACAGAGTAGTTTTATCGTTAGGAAATTCATTGTCTAGACTAATCAACGGTTGTTGTAAAATATAAATTTTTGACTGCCCTTTTTCAAATATGTAAATTTCAGATCGCAAATTTAGGTACAACGCAGTTATCCATGTAACTGTAATAACTAAATTTCTTCGTATAGACATATATGCGCATACGTGCATGTATATACATGTTCGTCAATGGACTGATCAAAATGTACATACATATGTATGCACATATATACATATTTATGTATATATATGTAAGCACTAGCATGGTGACTTATTATTAATTAATTTAGGTTAGCTGCAATTTCTTTCCTAGTCTTTTACATACATCTGTACATATTAAAGCTCTTTGCTTAAAACGTTTCGAAAGATTTATATTTTATTGTAGGTAAGATATACATACATACGTACATATACGGATATACATATACAGGACCGTTCGAAGGCATTCGAAGAGCGTACACATAATGCTATAAATAATATTTTGTACACATACTTATATTAAAATCAATTTTTTTTTAAAGTAAGGATGTGACTTTTTAAAAAAAATTTTGAAAAGTAAAGATGTGACTTTTTTAAAATTTTATTAATTAATTAATTAATATTATTAAAATAAATAATAATGAAATAATAATAATTGAAATATTAATATATACGTTGAAAAGTATATAACGGCCAAAAACTGCCTAAGACTGTTACACCTACACTTTTAAAAGTTATGTACCAAAAACAGGCAGATACCCACTTCTAACGATCACAAATTATAAAACCCTCGGAGGTTTCCAAAATACGTCTTTTTGGGATTACATATATATAGAGTTTATTTCTTCAAAAACACCAACTCCTTAAATGATGGGCTGAAACGACAGATGCCACCGGAAAGTACATATGAATAATTTTGGACAGACAAATTCATTGAATATTAATGGCATAAAAGGAAAATAATTATTCTTTTTCTATTCAATTCGATACATTTTACTAAATTAGACGACTAATTATTATCTTTATCAAAACTTTGGCTTTCCAAAGCTACCTTATAGACTATGTAACACTACATACAGAACTGAAATGGACTACTAGGCCAAATGTTATTTATTTGTTCAAGCCGTGTTTTTTTTAATTACACGGGTTATAAACAAACAAATCTCAGAAATTTTATTTTTCTTAAAGTAGTGTGTGCCTTGAATATTAAATACTTGTTTCGTTAAACACAGCCAAAAATACTAACAGTTCGGAATGAGACTCTTTTCCATCATTAAAGTAAAACATTGATTGACATGAATTTATATACTTTGTTATATAAATTTGTTTAGAACATTGTCGTTATACTCACCCAAATACTTTATAGACCGCAAAATGTCTTTTAGATTAAAGCTGTATATCAGATAAATGCAATTGATTGACCCTAGCCGAATCAATCTAGTTATGTCCGTACATTCTCTCGTCTCGGAAACTATAAAAGCAAATTTGGTTCGAGACAGTGTTGTTGAATACAGAACCAAGGGGCGAAGTGTGGCAATCGAAATATTAATTTTAAAAGTTATAAACAAGTGTTTAAGCGCTGTCAGAAGAAACATTTATTTAAGCATCAACATTGCTATTACCACATACTTAATGGGGTTGGGAACTTTTTAATTTTTGACTTAGTATCCATTTTTGCTCTTAGATTATAGAGTATACTACTCTATGAATATTATATAATATTTATTGAAACTAGTATACTAAATATACCAATAACATTGGAAAAAAGAAGGACTTTGGAACCTTACCAAAACAGTCTTGATAGAATATAAAACAGTTATGTATGTTTTGATTAAGAATGCTCTTCGCAAGGGCAAGGCAATAATAGATAAATCCATCGTAAAAATACATGTTTATATTTTAATGTATTCACATATACATATATGGATATTCCATATTCAATATTAATTCATAAGTGCGTAGCCTTAGCCTCTCAAAAACCACAAATGGGAAGGAGATAGCGAAAATAAAGATTGAATCCGAGAGTGTTGCCAATAGCTTTTGCGTTTTTTGCTTAAAAATAATATCGTAAAGCCGAGGACAAAAATTTACCCGCATGTTAGCGTAAAAATATCTAGGTTAACATCACTGGCACCGAAAATTATCTTGACTCACGTACGAGTATATGTATTGTGTGGCCATCTTCGATCTGCCCGCCTTCGCCGACTGTTCGTGATCCGTAGGTACACATAGGCATTTAAATCACCAATGCACTTGTTACTGTATTGTATTTATGTTTGTGAACCTACACGTATCTATGTAGAATCTGTACAAGTATCTGTGTTAGGACAACGGTGTGTGTGAGAGGAGATCCGAACTGCTCCATGTAAACTAACGAAGCATTGCAACAGCTAGTGTTAATGTCGCTCAGTCCACTCGTAAGAAACGCAGGAATAAGACGCAGCATTAAAAAAATATGGACTTGTCTTACAAAACTGATTTTCATTGTTCGCTACTTAAAATTTAGTGATAAATATATTACTTCGGGACTGAAAATCTTATGAATATACGTGTGAGATTTGGCGATACCATTCATTACTTAGGAAGCCGTGCGCATAAGCTCACACAATTATAATAATTAAGTTATATGAATATTAAATATTAAAACCAACTGTTTAATCAAAGAGTTTCCTTAAAATTGTTAAAGTTGCTGATCAAAAGTGGAAATTTATGCGTGCCGTTAATTGAAAAACCAATCTTTCAAAAATGTTCACGCCGACGGTTAATATTATTTAACAGGATAATTTAATTCATAAAACGACGTAGTTGTGGACTAACTTTAATGAAATGGACGCCTACGCGTTACCAACATATTTTCCCCTTGCGTAAGTTTTTATTTGCATATTCGACAAGTAAGCCTCACAATAGATAAATAATAATAAATATAAAAAAGTAATAATAATAACGAGTAACGTGTATAAAAATGTTTATTATTATTATAATTATATAATAATATAATAATAATAAACTTTTTTTTACCCGTTGCTCGTAGAGTAAAAGGAATCGCTGAAACGTATGTAACAGGCAGAAGGAAGCGTTTTAGACCAGACACAAAGTATATACATATATTCTTGATCAGGATCAATAGCCGAGTCGATCTGGATAAGTCCGTCTGTCCGTATGAACGTCGAGATCTCAGAAAAAAAATCTAGAAGATTGAGATTCAGCATACAGATTCTAGAGACAAAGCAGCGCAAGCTTGTTGCCACGCCCACTCTAACGCCCACAAACAGCACAAAACTATCACTTATCAAAAATGTTTTGTTTTTTCACATTTTTATTAGTCTTTTACATTTCTATCGATTTGCAAAAAAACATTTTGCCAACGCCCTAAAACCGTCCAAAACTGGCATGCCCACACTTTTGCAAAATGTTTTGATATTTTTTCCTTATTTTATTAGTCGTGAAAATTTCTACCGAATTGGCAGAAACCGTTTTGCCTTGCCCACTCTAACGCCCTAAAATCCTCCCAAAAACTGCTACGTCCACATTTGTAAAAAATTGTGAGATATTTTTTTTTCATAATTTGATTAGTTTATTATTAATTAGTTCATTAGAAATTTAAGCTTCTATGGATTTGCACTCACACACTTTTCAACATTTTTTTTTTTAATTTTTTCTCATTTTATTCCTAAATATCTATCGATATCCCAGAAAAATTATGCAATTTGGCATCCATGCTAGCTGAGTAACGGGTATCTGATAGTCAGGGAACTCGACTATAGCACTCTCTCTGGTGAAATTGCGGACGTGCCTGTTTTTGCGGTTAAGAGCGATCGTTGAAAAAATGCTTTTGGAATATCGATAGAAGTCGTAATCTATTTTCGAATTTAAAACGCTGTATTCAAAGGCAATGCTAAAGTTAACATCGAAATTATTAGCAAAAGAAAATTATCTTGGCGTTTACTCAGCTAATAATAAATAGTAAATAATTAAAATACTTTTAAAAAATGAGAGCCTAATTTTTTTGTTGGTTGGTCGAGAAGTAACTTGATAGATAGCAATAGATAGAAATTTACAAGACTACATGAAAAACAAGAGAGACAGCTATAATCAAATCTTCCCGACTATCACATACCCGTTACTCAGCTAGTGAAAGAGCGAACCCAAAATTTCATAATTGTTCTGACGTATCAATAGATATTGGGGAATAAAATGAGAAAAAATAAAAAAATTTACAGAATTGTGGGCGTTGCCATTTTGGGTGTTTTGTAATTGTTAGGAGTGGCGAAGTGTTTTTGGTATACCATAAAAATGGACAACAAATTGACAAGACTAACAAGTCAACTAATAAAAGTCAAAACATTTTGCAAAAGTGAGGGCGTGGCAGTTTGGACGGTTTAGGGGCGTTAGAGTGGGCGTTGCAACATGGTCCATACGATCGGACTGACATGACCACATAAACTCGGCTCTTGATCCTGATCAAGAATATATATCTTGGTATAGTCGAAAACGGCTTCTTCTGCCTCTTACTCTACGAGTAAAGGGTATAACTACCCTGTTCATAATAAAAAAATGAAAAATTATTTTCATATTTTTTCATAATTTTATTAGTCGCTTATATTTCTATCGATTTGCCAAAAAACTTTTTGGCATGCCCACTGTAGCCGCCAAACCGGTTACGCCCACACGTGAACAATTTGAACAATTATTAAATTTTTTCTCATTGTGTTCTCCAATCTATTGATATTCCAGAAAAATTATGAATTTTCGCGTTCGCATTCACACAAGCTGAGTAACGGGTATCTGATAGTCGGGGAACTCGTCTATAGCTTTCTCTCTTTGTTTTGTGCTATTTTGGGCTTTTGGGTGTGGAAGCGTTCTGAAACAAACTTAGCAGGTTAGGCATCACTAGAAAATCATGATTAATCTGAACTTCTAGCATATATATATATAGTTCCTTAGGTCTTGGCCGGAAAAACGATCATGGCTAGATCGATTGATGAAGGATACCAACTCTAAAAAGTCTGAAACGTTTCTTTCTCCCTAAGTAGTAATAATTATGACCACAAAAATGTATACCTAAATACGATATTTTTAGGTGATTAGAGACGATTTATTTCATTTGATATTTGATAATATTTAAGTGTCTTTAAATAAGTTAAAGACTCAGATGTTGAAATAATACTTATAGATGATAAAAATAATTTAACAAAAAATGTATTTTATTTTCTATAGGTATTCTGAATTGCAGTTTTTAGCGTCCAGGAGAGCAGCTGCCGTCGCTGCAGCGGCCACTGTTTCACCAGGATTACCATGCATAAACCAACATCACCAAACTGACGTTTCAAGCTCAATAACAGTTCCATCAATGATTCCATCGGGTGGACCACCAGATTCAATAAAAACTTCAATTCAACCACAAATATGCAATGAAAACAACCTTCATGGAAATGCTGGCCACCAGCACAATCATCAGCCTCAACATATTCACAATATAAATGTTACTGGGCAGCCACATGCACATGACTTTCACCCGGCCTATAGAATTCCCGGATATATGGAACAGTTGTATTCTCTTCAACGAACTAATTCAGCTTCATCATATCACGGTATTTACCTTATTGCATATGTAAAAAAGTAACCTTAAAATGTGTGGATTTTTGTTTGTTAGATCCCTATGTCAATTGTGCATCAGCATTCCATCTTGCCGGACTTGGTTTGGGATCAGCTGATTTTTTGGGCAGCCGAGGCTTGAGCTCTTTGGGTGAACTGCATAATGCGGCTGTAGCAGCAGCAGCAGCCGGATCTCTCGCAAGTACTGATTTCCACTTCAGTGTCGATGGAAACAGGCGGTTGGGTAGCCCTCGACCACTAGGAGGAAGTATCCGTGCCAGCATAAGCCGCAAACGAGCACTTTCGTCATCGCCTTATTCCGATTCATTTGATATTAATTCAATGATTCGGTTTTCGCCAAACTCTTTAGCCACAATTATGAACGGTTCTCGAGGAAGCAGCGCGGCTAGTGGTTCTTACGGTCATATTTCTGCTACCGCCCTAAATCCCATGTCTCATGTACATTCAACTCGTCTGCAACAGATACAAGCTCATTTGTTGCGTGCAAGTGCAGGTCTGTTAAATCCGATGACACCACAACAAGTTGCTGCATCTGGATTTTCTATAGGGCATATGCCAACCTCTGCTTCTTTGAGAGTAAATGACGTACATCTTAATCTAAGCGATTCACCTAGCCAGATAACAACATCTCCAACTCCCAGGCTTGGTACAAAGGATGTAAGCCATGTCCCAGCTGCAGCATTCTCGGTAATTGGTACCTTATTTAAATTATTAAAAATGATTATAATATATCGTTTATCTAGTTGAAAAACTTAGATGATGCAAGACAGAAAAAGGGACCCTTTAAAGATGTTGTCCCCGAGCAGCCTTCATCGACATCTGGTGGCGTAGCACAAGTAGAGGCCGACAGTGCCTCTTCACAGTTATCTGACCGTTGTTACAACAACGTGGTAAATAATATTAAAAGCGTTCCTGGTGACGTTAAAGTAAACAGCCGTTTGGATGAGTATATTAACTGCGGATCAATTTCGATTCCGTCAAATGAATATGATTGTGCTAATGCTGACACAACGGATATCAAGGATGAACCTGGAGATTTCATTGAAACAAATTGTCATTGGCGTAGCTGTCACATTGAGTTCATTACGCAAGATGAACTTGTTAAACATATAAATAATGATCATATTCAAACAAATAAGAAAGCTTTTGTCTGTCGATGGGAAGATTGTACACGCGGTGAAAAACCATTTAAAGCGCAGTATATGCTTGTTGTGCATATGCGTCGTCATACCGGTGAAAAGCCACACAAATGCACGGTAAGATTAATAAATTATATAAAAAATATTATATGAGTTCCATTTTTAATCATGTGTAAATTAGTTTGAAGGCTGCTTTAAGGCATATTCACGTTTGGAAAACCTCAAAACTCATTTACGATCACACACAGGAGAAAAACCATACACTTGCGAGTATCCGGGATGTAGCAAAGCTTTTAGTAATGCTAGTGATCGCGCAAAACACCAAAATCGAACACACAGTAATGAGGTAAGTCTTTCCTCTAAATAAAAAATAATATTTTTCAGTTATAGCTATTTTTAGAAACCGTACATTTGTAAAGCACCTGGATGCACAAAACGTTACACCGACCCGAGCTCTTTGAGAAAACATGTAAAAACAGTCCATGGTGCAGAATTTTATGCAAATAAAAAACATAAGGGGTTGCCTCTAAATGACGCAAACTCTCGGTTACAACAAGACAACAGTCGGCATAATCTTCAAGAGAACAATATCGACTCAAGCCCTTGCAGTGAAGACTCACATTTGGGAAAAATTTTGGGCACGTCTAGTCCTAGCATTAAATCTGAATCAGATATAAGCTCATCAAACCATCAGTTAGTAAATGGAGTTCGAGCATCTGACAGTTTGGTAACATATTCACCTGATGATCATGCTGAAAATCTTAATTTGGATGACGGCTGGAATTGTGACGACGATGTGGACGTCGCAGACCTACCAATTGTGTTACGTGCTATGGTGAATATTGGTAACGGAAATGCGTCCGCCTCGACTATTGGAGGGGCTGTTTTGGCTAGGCAACGGTTTCGAAGTCGTCTTCAAACTAAAGGTATAAATTCAAGTACGATTATGCTTTGTAACATTCCGGAAAGCAATCGTACTGTTGGAATTAGCGAACTTAATGAGCGTATTACAGAACTGAAAATGGAGCCAGGTGCTGCTCGTGAAATTAAAATTCCAATGCTCCCAAATACGACCATAGGAGGATATCCGGAAGACCCTTTACAAAACCAAACAAGTTATCGTAATACAGTATTGAATAAGCAGGGAGCTGTTTCCGGATCGATGCAAGGGCAGTCTCGTCGCGATAGTCAAAATTCCACTGCAAGCACTTATTACGGTAGCATGCAAAGTCGTCGTAGCAGTCAATCATCCCAGGTGTCTTCTATACCTACCATGCGACCGAAACCCTCGTGTAACTCGACTACGGCTTCCTTTTATGATCCCATTTCACCAGGGTGTTCCCGGCGCTCTAGCCAAATGTCAAATGGTGCTAATTGCAATTCATTTACTTCCACATCAGGACTACCCATATTAAGCAACGAATCGAACAAAAGCTTGAATGCATGTATTAGTAAACCGAATCTCGGGGTTCAGGGTGTTGGAATTTACAATAGTAGTCTACCCCCGCCTCCATCGTCTCACCTAATTGCAACAAACTTGAAGCGCTTACAGCGGAAAGATTCAGAAAATCACAATTTCACTAGCGGACGATTTTCTATTCCTAGTTATATGCATTCTATACACATAAAAAACAACAAACCAGTCGGAGAAAACGAATTTGATAAAGCAATAGCGAATAATACACTTCGACGTCAAACTGAGCCAGTGCCAAACTTAAACTTAGATCCATTAACGAATATTCCTCGGTTCAGTACAACACCGCATAGCTTTGATGTTAATGTTGGAAAGACTAATAATATAGAATCGTCAATTAATAAGGATAGCTTAAGAAAGGATCTGTGCACTGTTTCAATTAAGGCTGACATGGCAATGACTGGTGACCAACATCCAAATGAAAGAATAAATCTGGACGAAGTTGAAGAACTTATACTTCCCGATGAAATGCTTCAGTACTTAAACTTGGTAAAAGACGACACAAATCATTTGGAAAAAGAACATCAAGCTCTACCTATGTGGTCAAATGTATCCGAAACTATAGCTTCAAACCACTACCGAGAACAATCAAATATATATTACTCCAATAAACAAATTTTAACACCGCCTTCTAACGTTGATATACAACCAAATACAACAATGTCTACAGTACAAGACAAATTTGCAATGACGGCGATCGGGGGTTCATTCAGTCAAAGACAATCAAGTACCTTAACTGTAACAAATGAACATGGGCATGCCAAATGCGAAAGCTTCCATCACCATTCTCAAAAATATATAAACACTGACATTGGCTCCAAGCAGGAATCAACATTACGGTCAGCCTATCAACGGCAAACAGAAAAATCAAATTATAATCAAATCATAGACTCATCGATGACTAGTTTGCCGGAACTTAATGTAGATTCAATATATCCTCGAAACGAAACAGAAAATATATTTAAAGTACACGGAGACCATGATAATGAAATCCAATGCGGAATTATAAGTCAATCTCAAATGTCTCCTTCCACTAATTTTAATAATGATGGTCAGTTTTCTACCGTAAATATGCAACCAATAACAATATCCAAATTATTTCCCCCTGAACCACAAAAAATAGTTTGTGACACCCAAGCGAGTAATACTTCAGTCATGCATTTAGACACATATCAGCGTACTCTGGAATATGTACAAAGTTGTCAAAACTGGATGGAGACGAACAACACATCTACCAATCAAATACAAAGCCTCCCGGGAATGCCGGTAAACACTACATTGTGGCCTGATGTTAGCAGCTCTACACATCCATATCATGGGACAAATATGGTTATCAACGATATGACAACATCCCTTACTTCCTTACTCGAGGAAAATAGATACCTTCAAATGATGCAGTAAAAAATGTTATCTAGATAAAACTTACAAGAAACAGGTCAAAATAAACTATTTTATTCTTTTTAGTTTGTATTTCCTTTTAGGCAATAGGATATACGCAATAAAAAAATTACAGAACAAAATTACAGTAAAATCCTATTTAAGCACTGTAATATTTTATACAAATGTTTTTTAATCGAGTTAATTTTATTCTACAATAACGAGTCTTTTATTTAAAATACATGTAACAATATAATGTCTTCCGAGCTATTTTAGAAATTAAAATGCAAATTATAATCTTACTAAATAATTATTTTTACAGAGTTTATTTCCCGTTAATACCGGTTCACAATAATATTAATTATGACGCTACCATCAAAAAAAGTCGTTGCATACTCGTGGGCTTATATTTATATGGAATAATTAAAATTATAAAATATTGGTTTATATATTCGGTAAAGGGGCGTACATATTTGTACAAACATGTTAACCAAATTCTAAATTTGTAATTCCAGATTCTAAAAGAATTCCAATCAATTACCGAAACCTAAAAAGACAGAACGCTATAGCTTATTTCCTCGACTATCAGATCCGTTACTCAGATAGTAGGAGTAAGAGGGCGAAATTTCGGATTATGAATTAATAAATAATATATTTTTTAAAAGGCACATATATATCAATTACTGTTTCAATTACCTTTAGAGACCCCTGTATATTTTAAATTCGTATTTTAATTTTATTTTTGGAAATATTTTTTAAGGAATTTAGCAAAAGAATAAAAGGTTTAAAACTCAATTAAACGTTTCATTTGTAGTAAAAGAGCACACATTAATATTTAATTGCTTTTTTAATTATAATTGGTTTTTGTCAGAATGTTGTTTAGTTTTCAAATCACCTTTTTTCGATTTAATTTTTATCTATGTAAATTGCTTTGTGTTTCTATTACATTCTTCATAATGTAAATATATTGGTTATTGGACTATAATAAATAAATATAATTATGTGCAATATAAGAACACATTTTTCGTCATGATCTTTAAATTTAGTTTTCACTTATAAAAGTTATTTTGTCTAAAAGTTTTATTAATATCTAATTTCTTTAGTGTGTTCGATTTTTAATCCAAAACTGTGTTACATAATGAGACCTCTATTTAATTACAATGAAGTTGATCAAACAAATTAAAAGATTACAATGTAACATAAAATTTAGAGATATAGAACGAAATATTTACAAAAAAAACGGTAAAAAAAAAGGTATAACTGGAATAACTAAATTGTTTTCCTATTTTGGGGTAGACAATACCACAACAGCTCGTGTGGTACTAGCAGTTGATGGGTTTCAATTGATTCCAATTTTTAAAACCAGCGAACATCAATATATCGTACTAAACATGACCTTTGTTTCATTATCACATAAACGAAAATATTTGCGAGGTTTAAGAGTTTGCGACTCCCTAAGCTTACCATAAACCTTTCTTTTATTGATTTTTTTTTTGTTTTGTTTTTTATTTCTGCATTCTTAGCTCTTTTGCCATACCGACACTGTTCATGTTCACAGCAGAATTAAATTTGAAAATGAGTTCGTAATGTAAATTGAAGGCAGGAGCCCTACATAATTGATCTTTTGAGAAGTAAAATTTCCATGTTTGTCTTTATATGTGTTGTTTACATTTGATTTTTGGTTATATACAGTTTAATTGTACACACTATCCTCAAAAAATAATTGAAATATGAAAATAATATTTTATTTTTGACCTTTGGGTTAAGAACAAACAACCAGATTAAACAAATTAAACTGACTTTTTGGTAAAAGATGGTTTATAGCATTTCCTGCGGCAGATCTGGTTATGTTTCGTTCGTTCACGTTGGCTGTTAACGGATTGTTGATGTAATAGATTTATTCTATCAATATAACGAGATAATAACGTAAACCAACTCTAATAGGTACAAACGATTTTTTCTAATGATGTGTTGTCATGTGTAAACTAAATATCCCGTGTGAAACCAAAACGAATTCAATGTTGTCAAGATCTATGTTCTCGATTGTTCTTCAGTAATGACACAAAGACTTTCCAGAGTAGATAATGTGATAGCAGCATACGTTTCATTAACTGCCGCTTTGAAATTTAGTCTGTTAATCGATGTACACCCTTGCATAGCGACTACACAAATGGATTTATGAAGCATTTTTATAGTGGTCAATATCCTAAAACCGAGCTAGTACGAGCTGATCATAGTAATGTTGAGTTAAGTGTTGAAAAAATACTCCCAAACACTCTCAAGCATTGTCTGGTCCTAAACGTGGTGTTGCAGCCTTCATGTCATGAGAACCTCACATTGAAATTATTTAACATTAAACATGTTAAGTTTTTAAAATAATTTTATAAAATTTTAGTCATTGTGTCCAATCATTTGGGTAGAGAGGTGGCTGTGTAACACTCGAATCAAAAACAACACAAAGATAAAAATATCGCGCACTCCAAATGTTGAATGGAAGCAGATGAGATCAATTTAGATTCTTTGGAGATTATATTTACTACACCATAAATGTATATTTTATGTAAATAGTTATTATTCCGAGTTGCAATTTAAATGTTTTATGTATTTTATAATATTATAATTTAATACTTAACCAAACAAAACAATATATTTTCTGCAACTTATTGCTAAATAGTTCACAGCGCGAAAAACTCTATGAGAAGGCTAAAAAACAACCGGAGTATTGTGGCACATTGAAATTATTTTAGCAAAATGTTTCTGGAACATCTTCGACTCCATCGCTGGCTTCTGTGTCTTCCTTGATCTTTTTCTTTCTTCTAACATTAATGAGTTGCTTGGATGTGGATTCGGAACTGGAACTTACATATTTACATGGATGCTTACTAGGTTTTTAATGGTAAACTTCCCTTTTATATGCTCCGTGTGAATACAGCATTACAATGCCCTCTAGCTCGATAGTTCAATATGTATGCGATAGGCCGATACAGCCGATACTGATAATCTGCTCTAGGACTGATAGTGTACACACAACGTTTGAGCGTTGCTCAGGAAGTTTTTTTAATAAGTATTTGTTTACATTGACTAATCGATTTTTTGTGTTAAACAACTTTAAAAAAAATGAGCTAAACCTAAAATAGCCAAATGGATATTTTTAATTTAAAAATATTTATGCACAAACAGTGAATCAGCGGCACATAAAATTAATTCGCATTGAATTCAATCGATATTATAAAGTTATATTATTAAGGAGAGAGAATGTAGTGCTAAATAATAATAAAAATGACAAATGGGGAATTGATGCCCAAACTCAACTACAAGCTGATCATTCACAAAACCAAAAATAAATATGTTGCGAAAGGAATTGTCTTGTGTAAACATTATACATATGTTACATGTACTGTGTATTATTATCATATTCGGTTCTCAGCATTATTGCGTTAGCTGCATTGAAGAATTGCCGGCTCAGGTGTTATCTCCCTTAAATGACATAGTCGCCCAGTTTAACTTGCCATCAATACCAGTTCAATCAACAGCTTCCAGCTATGGCAATCGATCAATTGGTAACAATATAGAACGTGTTATAGACTCTCAATCTAAAAATTATTTTACACACTTGAGCTTCGACTTTATGCACAATGTTTTGTTTGCGGGTGCTACAAATAAAATACTTAAACTTAACGAAAACCTTCGAGTGCTGGCTGAGGCTGTTACTGGGCCGTTACATGATTCCCCTCAATGTCACGCAGGAGGCTGTCCGGAAGATATTGAGACATCGCTTGTCAATAACTTCAACAAAATTCTCGTAGTAAGCTACGCGCACGATGGTATTCTCATAGCGTGTGGAAGCATTCGACAAGGTAAAATGGCAAACACATATCAAAATAAAAATAAGAGACTTAAGTCGCTGGCTTCGTATGGAACCGAAACCCCTGACATATTGTATTGGTTTATAGAAGTTATTGGTCATTATTTGTAGTCATTGTAGACCAATGTCTCAGTGTTTTTGGGCTCCATATAAAAAAGCATCGACAATGAGTAATTAATCGAAAGTGCGGAAGGAATATGATTATAAAAAATATGAAACATCGTCAATTTCATCATTTTTCTGGCATATCGATAGAAATTTGAAAAACTGTAATAATATGTAACAAAAAATGTACAAGACATATAAATATTTAGATTTATACAAAATTAAAAAATATTTAATCATTTTTCAAAAGTGTGGACGTTTATATTCTTATAGGGTCGAAATCGTTTCATTCTGCATTTTACATACTTTTAAACAAATCCCTCTTACTCTACAAGTATAACAAATAATACAAATATATATAGAAATTGGCTAGACAGCGTTCGTATGGACGGACAGGCAGACGGACATAAGTAGATCGACTCGGTTAGTCATCAAGATAAAGATTTGTAATACTTTATACGTTCGGAAACGTTCCCTTCTACATGTAGTATACATATTTACTTTACAAGTTAGACTTAGGTGTTATATTTTGTCCTTAAAATAGGTTAAAAAAAATTCCGCGATAATAATTAAATAATCTTTATTTTCAGGAGCCTGCGAAATTTATAGCCTGCCACGTTTTCCGGCAACGCCCCAGTTCTTCGCAGTTCCTTTGGCTGCTAACGATGAAAACGCGTCTACATATGCATTTGTAGGTCCGGCGAGATATGCATGGAAAGAAGAGGATATTTTATATGTGGGGACAACATTTACGAATGTTGGTGATTATCGCCATGACGTGCCAGCCATTTCGTCCCGCCGACTTGATGATTTAAACTATGCTGAATTCTCAATACAGCAGTCAATTATAAATATCGATGTAAAATATCGGGATCATTTTCTAGTCGATTATATTTACGGCTTTAATTCTTCTGAGTATGCGTACTTTATAATTGTTCAAAAAAAATCACATTTAGCTGATGAGGCCGGTTATGTAACACGCTTGGCACGCATTTGCATTACAGATCCTAATTACGACAGCTATACTGAAATAACTGTTCAATGCACTGCAACTGAAAACAATGTTGACTACAATATTGTGCGGGATGCGAAAGTAACCCCAGCCAGCCACAAATTGGCGCAAAAAATGGGCATAAAAAAAGACGATAATGTCTTAATAACCGTTTTTTCTCCCTCAAAAGAAATAAGTAATCAGCCAGAAAGTATGTCTGCTATGTGTATATATAGCATTAAAGATATTGAAGACATGTTTATTGAAAATATCCATCTGTGTTTTAACGGAACCACAAAAGATCGAAATTTGGGCTATATATCCGGCACCATTAATGATGGCAGATGTCCAATAGTTGGTTCGCTCGGTAACATTTACAACTTTTGCTCTGTGGGACTTAAAATAAGCGGAGTATCCCCAATCACTGCACACGCACTTTTTCATTTTGATAATGTTTCAGTTACTTCAGTCACAGCAACTTCAACGACTGATCAACAGCATTCTCTTGCATTTCTTGGAACGAACATGGGAGTGATCAAAAAAGTTTTATTATCTGGTCAAAGTCCAGGCGAGTACGAGGAAATAGTTGTGGATGCTGGAAATCGTATACTACCAAATACAATGATGTCGCCAAAAAATGATTTTCTTTACGTACTTTCTCAACGAAAAATAACTAAGCTTAGAATTGAACACTGTTCTGTGTACACGAATTGTTCCGCTTGCTTAGAGTCTCGGGATCCTTTTTGTGGATGGTGTTCCTTGGAGAAGCGGTGCACTGTTCGATCAACATGCCAGCGAGATACATCTGCATCAAGGTGGCTTTCATTAGGTAGTGGACAGCAATGCATAGAATTTGAATCTATTATCCCAGAGAAAATACCAATTTCCGAATTATCACACCTGCATTTAATAATTCGAACTTTGCCCGAACCTTTCAATGCAAAATACCGATGTGTTTTTGGAAATTCCACCCCCATTGATGCTGAAATTTTGGAAAACGGACTCGGATGTGCTACTCCCCCATTAGATGAAAGACCATTAATACCAACAAACAGTGATCATATTTTGGTGCCATTGTCAGTAAGAAGTTCGGAGACAAATAAGGATTTTGTATCAAGGAATTTTGCTTTTTTTGACTGCTCACATCATGAAAATTGCCAGGAGTGTCTACAAAGTTCCTGGGGTTGCAACTGGTGTATTTTTGACAATAAGTGCGTTCACAAATCATTGCAATGCCGTAACATAGAAAATGCTGTAAATACTGTTGGTCACTGCCCCCACTTAAAAAAAAATCATCCGGAAATACTTCTACCTGTGAGAGTGCCAATAGAAATTAGGCTAGAGATTGAAAATTTACCAAAACCCAAGAGCGCACATGCTGGTTTTTTATGTACCATACATATTGAAGCAGCTCAGATGCTACTCCCTGCTCATGTTGAGTCAAACAAAATTGTAGTTTGCGAAAAAACACCATATTTCTACGAGACTAATACACATGAATATCAGGCGAAGGTTGTAGTTACATGGAACTTCCAGCATTATGTGGACACCGCAATCGTTACATTATACAAGTGTGACGTGTTGGGCTCTCATCGGGAACATGCTGATTGCAGTTTGTGCGTAACTCGTGATCCAAAATACAAATGTGCTTGGTGCAGCAACTCATGTGTATATAATGAAACATGCACAGATGATAAAATTTCTATTAGCTCAGGAACTAAATCGTCTATAGAAAACGAGTGCCCATTACCAAGAATTGATATTATTAAACCATTATCTGGGCCAATCGAGGGTGGAACTCTTATTACAATTGAAGGAAGTAATTTGGGCATACGAGAGGAAGATGTTCGTGGCAAAATATTTATTGGTTCTGTGCCTTGTGAACTAGAAAACTATCAAATATCGGTAAAAATTGAATGCCGGACTGGGGCAGCATTGTACGAAATGTCTGCACCCATAAAAGTTGCAAATGATGCAGGGTTTACTGAATCAAGTGTTCAGTTTCATTTTAAGAATGTGCTGTTAACAGGTTTATATCCCACAATTGGCCCTAGGTCGGGAGGGACACAATTGTCTTTAATTGGAAAGTTTTTGAACATTGGCTCAACTATGCGAGCATTTTTAGATGAGTATGAGTGTCATATAGATGTTACACAAGCTTCATCATCCCAAGTTAGTTGTACTACATCAGAAGCTACCCAACCTGAACCAATACGGTCCCTTCATCTAGTTATTGATGGTGCTAACAGAACGTTAGAATGCCAGATCTCAGCCCCAAGCATTACCAATACAAATCCGACTCGAAGTAGTTTTGGTTCTTATCAACTCCGTTCACCACCCCGGCAACCCTGCTCTATTTTTAACTATACACAGGACCCGCGTATAATGCAAATTAAGCCATTGCGTAGTTTTAAAAGTGGTGGTCGCGTCCTCACCGTTCATGGAATATATCTTAATTCCATTCAAAAACCTGAACTAGAAGTGTTTTATGACAATGAACGAGTAAATAAAACATCTTGTGTGGTGATCAACTCTAATCAAATGGAATGTCCATCTCCTCCAGTAAATTACAAATTTGAGACGTTTAAACAGACGAACAGAAAGATGGATACTGAATTGCACTTACAGAATTCTTCGTTTCCAACTGAAACCAGGTATAAAAATGAATATGAAAGAAAAAAGAGGCGAGCCGACTTTGGAGACAACTTTCGCTTATACACAAATGAAGGATCTTCGGCCAACTATTTTGTTAACACCACATTCGTTAAGGTTCATGAAACTCAACTAAACTTACAACTAAGTTTTGTAATGGACAATGTACAACTAGTTCGAAACTTGAATAAATATTTTCATGACATAAGGAGTACTATTGTCTATTTAGCAGACCCCAAATATTTGCCATTTCCCAACGACGGAGTTAAACTCTACAAGGGTGACAGCTTGGTCATAGAAGGCGAGCTTTTAAACTTGGCAGCTGATGAGTACGATGTAAATGTAACTATTGGAACTTCGCAATGCAATATTACCAGCCTGGCACTTAACCAACTTTTATGCATTCCGCCGGAGCAACAACCACTTCCAACTGATGAAAATGGTGTGGATCAATCGACTGATTTACCTCTTGTTGTCGTTAAAGTAGGTCGAAATCTTCGTTTTGTAATAGGATATCTTAAGTATGATTTAAATAAACCCTATGTTTTCTCCCATGCCTTGTTAGTCGGCATATTAACGGTAGCACTTCTGGTCGTTGTTTTTGTAATTGTACTCATAATATTCAGAAGGAAATCAACACAAGCAGAACGCGAGTATAAACGAATTCAGATACAGATGATTACATTAGAAAGCAACGTACGTTCTGAGTGTAAACAGGCATTCGCTGAGCTCCAAACGGACATGACCGACCTAACAGCAGATTTGGAGAGCACAGGCATACCAACTTTAGATCACGTGAACTATATTATGAAGGTGTTTTTCCCTGGTGTATCAGATCATCCTATTTTAAATTCTCCAAAATTTCGTGAAGGTAGCCCACAGACTAACTACGACGCAGCTATGGTACAATTTGAACAACTGATTGGCAATAAATATTTTTTATTAATGTTCATAGAAACATTAGAAGCTCAACGTTCATCATTTTCAATTCGAGACCGAGTTAACGTTGCCTCATTAATAATGGTTGTTTTAATGAACAAGATGGAATATGCCACGGAAATTTTGAAGTCCCTTTTATTACGTTTAATAGATAAATCACTTGCCAGTAAACATCCTCAGCTGATGCTAAGGCGTACTGAAAGCGTTGTTGAAAAAATGTTGACCAACTACCTAGCAATTTGTATGTACGATTACCTTAAAGAGTACGCTGGATCAAATTTATTTTTGCTTTTCAAAGCAATAAAGCATCAAATTGAAAAGGGTTTAGTGGACGCAATAACCAACGATGCCCGTTACTCACTTTCAGAAGAGCGTCTTCTGCATGAACAAGTTACCCATTCTGTTGTAATATTGCATATTTTACAAGATGATCTTGATGAAAAAGTCCAATGTCGCGTAAACGATTGGGATACCATTTCTCAAGTTAAGCTTAAAATCCTTGACGCGATTTTTAAAAACACTCCGTTCTCTATGAGGCCATCTGTACACGAAGTAGACTTAGAATGGAGGCATGGCCGAGGAGGTCATCTTACATTACAAGATGAAGACTTAACAACCAAAACCGTTAATGGATGGAAACGCCTTAACACATTAGCTCATTATGGAGTCAAAGAATCTGCAGTAATGTCACTAATTGCACGGCAAAATGATAATTATCATATACCATACAGTAAAAACCAAAATTCGGCACCATACCACAATTGTAAGTACTAAGCTCAATATTTAATATTTTAATTAACAGTTTTACCTTTTTGCAGTTTATTTTATAAACAATTCGCAAAATCATATTATTATTAACAATGATATCGAATCAGGTTTGCAGCAGCCCCGGCTTTACCATCTTGTTAAGCCCAATATACCTGATCATTATATGAACATTAAAAACTCCGTTTTATCCGGAGGATCACCAGCATTTCAATCGCATGTCGTAAATAATTGTAATGACAGGGTGAACAAAACAATACCAGAAGTCTACCTTACACGCCTTTTGGCCACAAAAGGAACTATACAAAAATTTGTTGATGATTTTTTCTCAATTATTTTAACTGTTAATGAGGAGTTGCCACCTGCCGTTAAATGGCTCTTTGACTTACTTGATGAAGCTGCGCGACGCCATGATATCGCTGATACTGATATTGTGCACGCTTGGAAGTCCAATTGTTTGCCTCTTCGATTCTGGGTTAATTTTATAAAAAATCCAGATTTTATATTTGATGTAAATAAAACATACAGCGTTGATTCCTGTTTAAGTGTCATTGCACAAACATTTATGGACGCTTGCTCAACATCAGAGCATAGACTTGGAAAAGATTCGCCGTCGAATAAGTTGCTGTTTGCTAAGGTGAGTGTAAAATACCCATTATGTTTGTTTGGAAAAGTAAACAACAAAGCGAATATTAAGTCTAGCAATACTCTAATGTCGAAAGCTTTTTTTAATTTCGAAGATGTAGCTCTTCAAAAATTCTTTGAATGAAGGCAGGGTTTAGTTTCATCTTAGTTTTCAATTTATGACAAATCGAAACTCTTCTCAGGGTACATAGACAGATGATAGCTTTTCTAAAAAGACTGTTTTTAGAAACACCGAATTTAACGAAACGTTATCAAAGAATTGAATGTAAAAAAAATTTTAAAATGTGATAAAATTGTAGTTCTTTATATAGGGGTTTGCTAGTCTTTAAATATGTTTGTTTAAAATTATTATACCCGTTACTCGTAGAGGAAAGGGGAATATTAGATCAGTTGAAAAGTGTGTAACAGGCAGAGAGAAGCTTTTCCGAACATGTAAACTATAAAAATTTTTGAACAGCACCAATAGCCGAGTCGATCTGGCCCTGTCCGTCCGTATGAAAATATAGAATGTTGAGATTAAGCATGGAAGATACAATACCAAGACGGCCTCTTCAACGCTTAAAAATTTATCTCGCATTCGCTTTACCGGAGTAACGTATAAACGGAGCACCAGGTAAACCTTCTGTTTTGTTATTTTCTTGTAAATACGGAGTCTATCAAATTAATTAATCAACCAAAAAACCTATTAACGAGGCATTATTTCTAATGACAATAAAACAAAGCAAAAACATTTTATACATTTAGACTTTAACTTCTTTTCCCTATCATTTTTTTCAAATGTCAGCCTTAAGTTTTGGAATATACATATATATTGGTAATATATATTACTTAGATGATTACCTTTAAAATAATTATACATAACTAAAAAATTTGTATATTTATAAATAATAAAGAAAAAATAAATAAATATATTATTATATATTATAATATTTTAACAAAAACATTAATATTTATTTAACTTGTTTATATTGCAGGATATTCCAAACTATAGAATTATGGTCAAAGAGTTTTACCGCGATGTGTCAAGGCTCCCTCAAATAAGCGACCAGGAAATGAGTACAGCTATGCAACAGCTATCAGTAAGGCAAAACGAAGAGTTTGATACTATATCTGCATTAAAAGAGTTATACATTTATATAACTAAATATAAGGATCAGGTAAACTGCATTATTTGAATTTTAGTAATTTTGTGTATAATCAACTTATTTACCTTTGTTTAAAGATTATGGAATCACTTGAAACTGATATTAATTGCCGAAAGATGCATCTTTCACGAAAATTAGGAAATGTCGCTGCTACACTAGATGGTGATTGCACATCTAATTGCTGACATCAATATGATTTTTTTAGAATTTTTGTAAAACTTTTACTTTTTGCCAAGATAACAATTTATTTACACTTGTCAAAAAAATTATAAATTTCAGTTAAGAAATTGTAAGGACTTATACGTATGTAAGAAAAGCCGGCTTTGTATTATAAGAACTATGCCCTATCGATCTTATTACGAAGAAAAATATACAACATTTTTGTCAAATTACAATATACGGTTAATTCTTCTTCTTTGTTGATAAAATTATATCTAGAGGATGGAAACGTTATTTCATGATCCGTTACGGCTGTCTAAAATATTAACATCAAGCTAAATGTATTTATACTTCCTCAAATGAAAACAAAATAAACCCTACAGACCAGGTCATGGTTGACGAAGCGCGAAGGCAAAGCCCTTAGCAAGGACGAAACGCAGCAGGAGGACCATCGAAGGGAGTCTCTACACTGCACAGTCGATACCGAGCCAACAGCGAACTTCGTTAGCGAAGAACTGACGAAATAACTGGCGTCCACAGATTATGAAAATAAGGGAGAACTCTTTATACCCTTCACTTATCTAGTGGGATTGCAAACAAGTAAACTTAAAATTTGTTGTCAAAAAATTAAAAAAAGTAAAAAAAACTTTTCAAGAATAAAATTAATAGAAATAAAAAATAGAATAGGAAAATGAATGCGAACGCGAAATTTCATCATTGTTCTGGGATATAGGATTTCAATTGAAATTGTTCAAATTGCTTTAGGGCGTAAGAGTGAGCATGGCAAAAAGTTTTTTGGCATCTATTAAAATCCTAAATTTAAAACCGACACTGCGTTTGCCTGAAATAATCAACATTGTTGTTTTTAAAATCATTAATTAAATCAGTAATTAAAGCATATTTTAAGGTAAAATGCAATGCGGTATCACGGTTTTCGGAATATTAATTTATTTTCTGATCGCGGTATAAAAGTAGCTTTTCCGTTTTATGAGTCTATGCAGTAGTTTACTTATAATTGAGACTTGGTGATTATCGTCACTACGTAGAGCACCGACCACAGGGATGTTATTATTAGACACCAGGGCTGAAGTTAAAGCAAGAGAGAATGCTATAGTCAAGTTCCCCCTCATAGTCATATAATCATTTATCTGCGATATTAATATATATGTTCAAAAGTGTGTTCGTGACCGTTTGGGGGTTTTGTATATGTAAGGAGGGGCTTGGCCAAAGTGTGTTTGGTATACCGACAGAAATTGAGAAGACAAACAATAAAACTAAGAAAAATCTAAATATTTTATAAAAGTGTTGATGGCCAGTTCGACTGGCCTATTGAGCCTTCTGCCTATCACATATGTTCACACTATAAACTTGTGCGTACACTTAATGAGTTCAATTCGGGTGTTTGAATCTAACTGACTCGCTGCTGCGAGGGCCTTTTATTCATTCCTACATATGTTCTTATCATCTAATTATATAATGCAGCGCTTGTAAGAAGCCAAAGTCTGCGTTAATAAATGCAGCTGAGTTTTATTCTTAAATCTATGTTTGAGGCCTATGACCGCGCTAATCATCTCCACCGTGGTCATATCTCTTGACCGGCAATAGGCCGCTGCAATCGAACTTATCTGTAGTTGCCACTCATGCTGTCCCGTGACATGTTTATTGGAGCCCATAAATAGAACATATTTATAGTTTGCCTACTTATGTCTAAACACATATTTAG